>NW_009258115.1:5850857-6162387 GCF_000149755.1 Phytophthora sojae
ACTCAGCGCTGCCTTGATCAGCGCGTTGGAGAACTGCGAGTTGCATAGCTCATCGGCAAATCCTGACAAATGTCCACCAAGGAAAGTCTCGTAGATTGTGACCAAACTTGGTGCTTCGGGCATGCCCATAGCGAATGTACAGAAGTGGCGCTGAAGGCGTGGGTCGACGAGGAACGAGCCTGCCGTGGGATTCATACCAGATACCACTTGAGTATTCAGGATATTCTGAGGCTGGAGCTTCACGCGGTCGAACCAATGTCGGTACTCCATCACCTGTCGTAGCAGCGAGATAGCGCTTTGTGTGTTGTAAGGGTCCACTTCTGGCAGATTCAGATCGTCCATGAAGTAGATGAGTCGGGCTTTGCCTGGTGGACCAAGGTTGATACCCGTCTTGCGCTCCAGTTGGCCAAACATGGTCTGCTGCAAGATCGCACTCGTGGTGTAGAAGTTGAAGTTGATGGTGCAGTAGCGGAATGCAGCCGTCGCCTCGTCCTTGCTGAGCTTTTTCAGCATGCCCATGATATTCTGCGTCTTACCGGTACCTGCAGGTCCGCATACCATCACTGGAACACTCTTGGAGATGAGGTTCTCCAGCCAGAATGCAATCGATGCCGTCTCAGTCGTAGGCACAGTGATCTGGTTGATCGGGCTCGGAGAGACATACGTCTCGGTGTAGAAGTACGGGCTCTTAGACCAAGAATTGAACTTGGACGTCTCTGGATCTAGCCAGAAATCAAACACAGTGTTGCTCGCCGACGCCACCAGCTTCACATCCTTCCACTGGTTCTTCCACCAGTTGCTAAACTCTGCCGAGTAGTCTGTGCCATCGTCACTCATTGTGAGGATGGAGCCGAAGGACCATACGCAGCAGAAAACGAATGTATTCTGCATCACCGTGTAGTCTTCCAGCACTTGAGGGGTCAGCAAGCAGTCGATCATGTTGAGCAAGTTCGTCACAAGTGTCGTCTCCTCCACTGGTACAACAGGAACGAGCTTCTTGCGGAAGAACCTGAGTGTCGTCTCGACGTACTGGTCGAACAGACCCTGAAATTTCGCACGCGTGTCTGGAGTGAACATCATGTTCCTCAAGCGATGGTCAACAGGCTGCTGGCAGTGTCGATCCAGCCAACTATCAATCAAACAGCGCCACTGGTAGCCTTCCGACGTCGAAATGTACAGGATACCTGCTCGCGAGACGGTTGCCGGAGTAGCGTAGACGAGATCGCGGATCTCAAAGATCATGCGCATGTGAACCTTCAGCGGGATACGCTCGTTCGAAGCCAGCGTTAGCATTCTGTTATCGTCCATGACGGAGTTCATTGACTCGATCCAGTTCGCATCAAGATCGCCATCCAAGATAATCCATTTGGGGTTGTTATCCTCGTCGCCATTGTCGCGGCGCCGGGAGCCCAAGTCACGCATGATGCGTGAAAGCAAGCCGTCCTTCCATTCACGTGTCTTCAGCACAATGTACCCGTACAGTTCGTTCGTGCTCACAGACTTGGGGTTCAAGTCTTGCACTTCCATAGGCGTTCCCATGATTTCACGCGCCTTCTTTAATGTCTTCCAAGTCTCTGTTTTCCCCGACGCAGGTGGTCCCATCACGAAGACGCAGTGACGAATAGCCAATAGCTCGGACAACTGCACAACCTTGAGCATGAACTCCGGACGAGGCGTGTTGCCGATGGCTTCCGAAGCTCCTTGCACCATGGATTCGAGTTCCATGTCACGCTTGCGCGGAGGATCGTTGCGTACGTCTACATTCGGGCTGTCGCGCGGGAATAAATCTCCCAGTAGACCAAAGAAAACCACCATGTCTTCTGCCACGATTTTTGGGATATTGAAGTCTCGCAATGCGCGCATGAGCAAGTCGGTTTCGGGGATGTCAGGCTCTGCACGCTTGAATGCACCAGCGACGCACAGCACACTCTTCACAGCTCGAAGACCCCAATCGTAGTGAAGCTGCTTAGACAAAAGCTGTCCGAGCAATGAGTACAAGCCATAGAACTTCGACGCCAAGATCTTGGCCTGCGTAAATCCTTCTGCCATCAGCATGTTCTCACAAATCAACACAAGATCGGGCACCATGACAGTCATGGGGCGGAACAGCGCCTTCAAGCCTTCAGGCAACTCGGAGCGTCCCAGGTAACCAGGGTTCATTGTGATGAACGCACCCACCGTCGGGTCCAGCATGACCTCGTCGTTTTCGAGGATAAACCTCTCGTCGTCAGCTTTGCATGCATCGCACACAGCCTTAAACTGAACAGAACACACAGACAGCACCTCTGGCACAAGGCGGTTGAACTCGTCGAAGCAGCCCCATGAGCCAGAGGAGGCAAGTCCCTTGAAAATGTTGCCTAGACTCTTGAAGTCCATCTCAGGCGAACAGTTGAACACGTAGCAAACTTTGCCCAGTGCGTTTGCCAGATCCTTGGTTGTCTCCGTCTTTCCTGTTCCTGCTGGACCGGCAGGAGCGCATCCCATTTGAAGGTTCAGAGCCTGCGTCGCCGTCACGTAAATTCGATCGGTCAATGGGGTAATCACAAGTCTGGGGCCATTTCCAAGATATTCGTAGTCGTACGGAATACCCGCGTCACAAATGAGAATCTGAGCGCGCGCGTTGTTTGCCCCACGGAAGGTACTGTCACGCTTGAGGAAACTTCCTGCTGCAGGTGAGAAGTAGTGCTTTAGTTGAGACTGCCACTGGAAATGAGTAGCCTCCTCCACCCCAGCACGAATCATGTTGGCCACGATATCTCGACCGTGGGCGTCCATCGTGATGAGCACCATCACACGCTGACGCTCGGCATAGGAAATGTTGCTTTGCGTCAGCTTGATCAAGTCTTCTAGTTGCTTTTCCTGCATCTTGTTGTAGTTCTTCAGAGCATCCTTATCGCCTCCCTGGATGCCACGGAATGCACGCTCGACTTCCTGAACATAGTGTACTCCAGCTGCGAGTAGGATGATCTGCGCTGCGTCCATGGGTTTGTTCGTGTCGTCTTTAAAGTTGATCCAGTCCACACGTGGCATTTCGGTGTATGCTACGAGAGATCGCTCAATGTGCTTGAACAGCGTCAGCCTCATTGCGCGCATGATAGTCTCCAGATAAATTTCAGCCTCTCCCTCCAGCACAGGAGGCTCAAAGAAGTCAACGACTTCATGACCTACTCCAGCCACAAAAGACGTAGCAACGGGCCGCTCTCCTGGTCCACGATCCACCAAGGTGAGCGTCTTGGTTGCCAGGTAAATTTTGGAGCAGTGCGGCATGATCCGATCCGGGTGAGACCCATTCGACAGGATATCCAGCAAGTCGGCCTCGGACATGAAGTAGAAACGTGGGAACTGGCGGCGACGCCCGTCGAGAAATTCTTTCAGGCGGTGCTTACACAACTCCAGCTTTTCCACGATCACCTCAAGACGCTTGATAAGACCCGGCTCCGTACATGCTTGCTGAACGTTCAGAGTCTTCCATGCCGTCTTGAGGATTTGGCGAACCTCGCGGTCAATGTCTTCGAAGTCTGACGTTAGCTCGGGCAATTGCTTCTTCACCTCTTCGGACTGAATGAAAAGCGGCTCCAAGTAACTCCAAGATCTCTGAATGTCGCCAAGCAAGAGCACGACTTCGTTGATGGACGAAAGGCCGATCTGGAGCTTCGCAACACGAGGCTCAAACTCGGACTGGTACGGCGATGCACTCATACCTTGTACGTCAATCTGATGAGTCTCGAGAAGCTCGAAGTTTTCTTCCGAAACCTTGAGAAGAGGCACAACATCTTCTTCGGCAGCGCCTGGGTTGTAAGGGGACATTTCCCAGTTCACCTCAGCCCACAGGGCCTCGAGCTCGATCAAACGAAGCTCCAGCTCTTGTTCCTTTTCGGCTTCGTAGCAGATTTCGTTAATGTCCGAGCTGAAGTTGAAGAGATTTTTGCTGAGAATTAGAGAAAGCCGCTGCTCTGGATCTTCATCCGGAGTGGAGAACTCTCCTGTGTGGGCCATGATTCGCTTCCAGTGCCTAGGGCGCATGTAGCTCGATGACACACACCGAATCAGTGGGTGCGTCTTGTCAAATGCTTGGCATTCCTTCAGGATGGAGGTGTACGCATCGCTCCATTGAATCCCCTTGGGGATCTTCTTCAGCTCTTTCAACGCGGACTGCACTTCAATTTGCAAAGCATTCACATCCACTTCCTTGAACAAAATGTCCTGAGTTGCTGTGAAAAATGATTTGGCACGCTTGATGATGGCCCACACAGTCTTCATCGCGTCTGCATCCGCCCTCATCAGTCCCATCATACGAAGCGATTCATTCATCAGCTGCGGGAACCCAAAGATGGAGCACAGCTTCGTATTTTCCTCGCACTTCTTCATCTCCATATTCCAGTCGACAAGGTAACTCTCAATCTTCTCAAGACCCTTGTCAGGCTCCAACTTCGACGACCAGAAGTCGAGGGTTTTGAGCGTCTCGACTTTCTGAGCAATCATCTTTTCGTACGCGATGATCTTCTCCTCGGTCTTCTCGCTGAATATCCGCGTCGGCTCCTGGGTCCTCTTCTCCGTCACTGGGATTTGCTTCTCAACGTCGACGAAAAGCTTCTCCATGTTCTCGATTTCGACCAGTTCTTTATCGACGTGGCCACCACTCTTCTTGATGTTGAAAAACAATTGCCGAACTTGGTCTAGGATCAAATGGTTTGTCGCCTTGTCCGTCTCCAGCTTGCGAATAATTTCTTTCACCTTCCGCAGAGTATCAAGTCCTTCGGTATCGTTGTTCGGAATGTCCTTCCGCAGGTCAACAAGAAGGCGTCGGAACTCTCCGTTTCGTTTATTCATTGTCGCCATCACTCGCCGAATCAGCTCAGGCGAATCGAAGTCCTTCTGGGTCGCAAGCGGGGGTAGACACTTCGTCTTGTTCTCGTCATTCGGAGGCTGGAAAACCGCCGTAAAGGGCGACCCACGGATAGGCCCTGCGATGCCATTGAACGTGCCCGTGAAGTCCACTGATATCTCGTACTTGCCCGCTCGAGAGGGGGTGAATGTCACCACGTAAGTGCCATCATTCTTGTCAAGGATGGATCCAACCTGCTCCACTTCAGCCTGCGGATCATCACAATACTTCAGCAAAAAAGTGAACTCGTCACCGCCGCAGTCGCGAGGATTGTCGTCTTTGTCTCGAGACTGGATGATGAACATTGTCGGCAGCTCAGCTAGACAGTTGTCACTGAGAGCTGCGATCAAACAGGGTCCGAACGCTAGAGACTTTGGTGCTGCAGTAACCGAGTGGAATCGGAAGGATGTCGCGACGTTCGTATACATTCCTCCGGATAGTGAGACGCGAACCTCGGAAGTCATTGCACCGAATTTCTCGAAGCTCGGAGCTGTAGCTTGAAGGACGCTAGGACTCAGAACAGCTCCTTGGACGTCAACAGAGCCCTTCGCAACTGCAAAACGCAGCGTTGCGTTTGTGCCGGTGAAGTTGAATCCAGTAATTTTCACTTTTGCGTTACCCGTGATCGGTCCTTGCTTCGGTTCGATCGACGAAATGGAGTACGGCGGTCCGACGATTTCGCTTGCGTTTAGCACGTGCAGGTCATTGTACCAGCGATTCGCCCACCCCCCAAAGAAGATCAAGTGGTTGGTATTCGAGTCAAACACCATTGCAGTATCCGCGCGCGCCTTCGGAAGCTCTCCCTTTACGGGCGGATTTAGCCACACCATGGCACCTGTATCTAGCACAGTTGTGCTGTTTAGGTATGCTCCTTGCGCTGTCCCTGACTCTGCAAGATCCCCGCTATTACCACCGAAGAGGAAAACTTTCCAGTGGGGCACAGCCGCCACACTAACGCACGTGTGGTTCCAGATAGGCGCGTGCAGTGGGGTGCTCAACAAGCTCCACGTCTTGGTAGGTAAGTCGAAAACGAAGATGTCTTGAAACTGCTTGAAGCTGTTCCAGCCTCCAATGATCAGCAACTGTTCCTTAACCAGGCACGTCTGGTGACCTGAGCGTGGCTCAGGCTTCTCGCCGTCGGTTTGAATTTCTTGCCACTTAAAGGAGTGCAAGTCCAAAGCATGAAGGTCGTTGAAGTCGGTACGTCCGAAGCCGTTGCCACCGTAGCCACCGAACACGTACATTTTCTCCTCGACAAGCGTAGCGCTATGTGCACCGCGGCACTGCGGTAGACCCTCCCAGAACCCCTGAGCATACTTCTGCTCCCACACCTTCAATTCGGTGTTGAAGATCCAGAGGTCGTTCATTCGCTTCTCAGCCGCGAAACCTCCAAAGATGATGATGTTCTTCTCGAACAGGATAGCTGAGTGTCTCCAACGAGGCGCTGGGACGTCGTCTTCACTCTGAGAGCTTGCTATCTTGGACCAAGTGTAGCCTGCCATAGTTTTGACGTCGTTAAGTAGAGTTTCTAGTTGGGATGGTGGTGCGAAGCTTACCATTTGAGACGTCCAGCCTGTAAAGTTCGTTGGTCGGTCCTGGGGGCGACTTGTGGTCACACCCGCCGAACATGTAGATTGCGGTCTCTGACTCGGAGCTCCTCAGAGTGAAAGAGTGACCAGATCGCTTGATTGGGATCTCGCCATTCTGCTTCGGCGCAAGCCACACCAGCTCTGGCTCGCATCCATACCCGATCGGCTGCCCAAATGCAAACACATATTGGATAAACCTCTTCAACTTCGGAATGACGCATCAAGTGGGGGTATCTGTGAACGCACCATTCTGGCTTTACCCTCAGTGGGGTATGCCTATCGTAGAGTTTGCTGATAGAAGAGGAGTTCCTTGCCCACCGACAACCTTTTGTACCCGACCGCTTCTCCGTCCGCGGCTGCTTTGCAGATATACCGACGCAAGTGGCAACAAACACGTCGCGACCGGGCGGCATTCAAAAAGTCGCGACCGGTCAAGTAGATATCGTCCGTTTCGATAGCTCTTTGAAAAACCTGCAAGCTGCAGATCCAAACACAAGCCCCACCACTGCGCTTCGTGAAGTTCCATTTTGTGCTCAAAGCGCATGCTTTTATTTCAGTGCGGGATGCTCTGCAGCAATCCGCTCTTCATTCTGCATACTCTAGACGCGAAGACATCACCTGGAACAAGGCCTCACAATACCCAGGGCATTGCTGGAGCAGGAGACCCGCACTTGTTCGTCTCACTCAACACCAGTGGCAGCACGTTACCCACTTAGTTGTTGAACTTGAAGAAAATAATGTCGCCGTCCTGGACCTCGTACTTCTTGCCCTGCTGCTTGAGCTTGCCGGCCTTCTTGACGGCCTCCTCCGAGCCCACTATAACATCGTAAAAACAACAACGTTAGAATCCTTGAGCAATGCACAACAGCAACAGCCCCTAATGACACATCGCAGGCATAAATAGGTAAACTTACGCTCTTTCAGGTCAGCGAACGCCTGGACTTCGGCCATGATGAAGCCCTTCTCGAAGTCCGTGTGGATGACACCGGCAGCCTGGGGTGCCAGCCGGCCCTTGCGGATCGTCCAGCCACGCACCTCGTCCTTGCCGGCCGTGAAGAAGTGGATCAGGCCAAGAGCCGAGTAACCCATCTTGAGCACACGGTTGAGGATGGACTTGTGCGTCGGGTTCTCCTTGTAGTACGTCTGCAGCTGACCCGCGGCCTCGAGGTCCAGCATCTCGAGCTCGAACTCGCAGCTGAGCGGGATGACGGGCTCGTTGCCGCCGCGCTCCTTGATGAACTCGGCGATCTTGGGCAGGTACTTGTTGCCCTTGCGCAGGTAGTCGCGCTTGCTCACGTTGATGAGGTAAACCACGGGCTTGGCCGTCAGCAGCTGCATCTGGTTGAGGATCTCAACCTCCTGGGCCGACCACGTGCCGAAGGACACGTCCTTGCCCGACTCGAGCCACTCCTGGATCTTGCACAGAGCCTCATACTCGAGCTTCTTCTCCTTGCCGCCGACGCCGCGCTCCGCGAGCTTCTTGACGCTGGCGCACTCCTTGGTGATGCGCTCAATGTCCTTGAGACGCAGCTCCTCCTGGATGATCTTCATGTCACGCACGGGGTCCACGTTGCCCTCCACGTGGGTCACCTCGGTCGAGTCGAAGGCGCGCACCATGTGGTAGATGGCGTCCACGGCCTGGATGTGCGACAGGAAGGCATTGCCCAGACCGGCGCCCTCGGCGGCACCGCGCACGAGGCCGGCGATGTCCGTGATGGAGATGACGGGCGGCACGACGCTGGCGGGCTGGTACTTGTCCACGAGCCAGTTGAAGCGCTGGTCGGGCAGCGGCACCACGGCGTCATTGGGGTCGATGGTGCAGAAGGGGAAGTTCTCGGCGGGGATGTGGAGCTTCGACAGGCAGTTGAAGAACGTACTCTTGCCCACGTTGGGGACGCCGACAATGCCGATCTTGACGTTGTTACCGGGGCGGCCCAGGTACGTGCGCGTGGGCTGCAGGGAGGAGGGAAAGAACAGACAGATAGTAGGGGTTAGATACAGAGAGGGCAAGGCGCATGCAGCTAGAGGCACCGACCTCTTCGGCCTTCTTTCCCTTCGGCGGCATGGTAACGGGGTGGTGCGTGGCTCTCGCTGCTGGTAGACGTGAAATGAAATGAAGCAATGGCGCTCGTGCTCTGGTGCGGATTTGAGGGTTAACCTCTTTTTTCATTGGCAGTTAATCGCATAGCCCTTGACCTCGCAGTGAAGCACATGGCTTCATGGATCGATAGGGAAGTCGCTCTGATTCGTGTCATATCATGGAAGTGTTATTCAATGGATGCAAGCGCAGTTCTCGTAGTCGCTGAGCTCACTACAATATAGCGGATCTAGCGCATCTACAGAGCAGCTTGAGTGTTGCCGCCAGCCTTCACCTGCTGAGCCAACCTGTCCGTTTCTGCCAAACATACCACAAGCACCAGCAAGAGTCAGTGAGATGAGTGTTCGAACGCAGAGAAGCAATACGCCGGCCAAGACACGTACCAGCTTTCTTCTTTGCCGCCGCAACACCGAGGGCGATAAAGACTACCGCCATTACCGCCAGGAACGCGCCGACGCCCACGAAAATCGTCCCGGGTGCCGACTCCGAACTGCTCAGCGTCGCGCACGAGCTAATATCCTTAACGCTGCAGTCGGCACCCGTGTAACAAGCCAAGCAGCTGCAGGACTTGGTACCGTTCGACTCCTTGCACTGGCCGTTGCCACCGCAGTCGGACGTGCTCTCGCAAGTCCCGCCGCCACTTGTAACCTCGTAGGTGCCGCAAATGTCCTCCTGCGTCGTACCGACGCTGCTGCTCAACGTGACATCACATGTATCACCGTCGTCCGTGCAGACAACGCCTTCACGGCTGGAGCACGTCCACGAATCTGAGCTAGAGATTTTCAGGTAACTGGCCGAGCAACTGCTCACGATCCAGCCGTTCTGCGTTGCATGCTTGTTGGTTGACTGCGTCTTGGTCTCCAAGGTAGGTTTCCATGAGCACTTGGTGCTGTCAGTCCACTCGGCATCGTCCGTGTACCCTGAGTACTTTGCAAACATAGCCTTGAGGTTCGTGTAATCCGTCGTGGCCTTCGAACTGGGCGTGCTCAAGAAATCAGTGCTGCCACCTACAAGTGGAGTGCAGCTGTTAGTTCATCAGTCCAACAAGGCGGTGCAGTTAGCGTTGCATAGGTGACATACCTTTGAACATCGGGAAAAGCGAGTCCGTCGCAAGTTTGGCTTCACCATACGAGTATGCGAGACCTCCTGACCAAACCGCGGTAAACTCCTCTGTCTTCGAAGGCTCTTGGTACATATAGGGAACCATTTTCCAGTCACGTGGAGTTGCTGAAGACGTTTTGCAGCCGTACTCGCCAAAGGCCACGACGATGGGAATGCCCTGGGCCATGTTAATGTAACGCTGGTACGCCTCCGCGAACGTCGAGTCCGGGCACCAACGGTATTCGTTAATCAGGTAGATATCGATACTCTCCGTCATCATTCCGTTGGTCATCTTGTCTCCGCAGAGAAGTCCCTGGACCTTCATCACGTGGTAGTCGTCGGCGTTGGAAATCTCATCGTTACTACTGTCGGCAGCGGCGTAGGCAAGCGGCAGAATACGAATCTTCTTGCCGTTGACCGTCATCCAGTTCTTTAAGTCCGCCACGTAGGCCTTCACACAGGAGCCAGCGGTCAGGTCTGCCTGCATGATTTCGTTTGCCACGACAACGCCCAGTGTGTTGTCGTATTGCGCAAAGTTCTGGATGATCTTCTTGCCGTACTCCAGCAGCAGCGCTGGGTAGCAGGTCTCCGTCTGGTCCACCGTCTTGGCGCCGTCGCCGGACGACACCTTACCCGAGCAGCTGAGCTTCTTGGTGATGGTCGAGTAGCGATACTTGCCGTAGTAGGCGTCGTTATCGGGCGAGGCCGACACCAGCACGTACACGCCGAGCGCCGCCATGTCAGTCATGAATTTCTTGTACGAGGACGTCGGGTTGATGTTGTACAGACGCAGCGTGTTGTACTTGAGCCCCGAGAGGTTTTCCTCGATGGCGGCCTTCGAGTACTTGTCGTAGTAGTCGTCGCTCACGGCGTACTCGTAGGTCAGCTGTATGGCACATACAAAATAAATATTAGAACCAAATATTATTCAATCAAACCGTGCTTTGCTGTTAGCGGCGGCTCCTTCCGATCCTTGTAGCGCCGTTCGAACGCACCCCTTTGATGAAGAAGCGCTCGCCCGTCTTGGCGTTGTAGAGCTTGTTGCCGCGCACGATGATCACGCCGTCCACGGCCGCGGCCGCCATGTGCTGCAGCGCGGCGACGGCCAGCACGGCCAGCAGCAGCAGCGAGCTCCGTCCAGTCATGGCGTCCCAGGCAGGCGAGTCGCGGTCGGTCGGCTCCGCTTTTCACTATGAGCCTCTCCCTTTTTTCCTCCCGCCGCGAACAGAATAATTTTTCGAGCGGATTTTCTACGCGGGCAACAGCTGGTGCACCCATAACGATATGGAGGTATGTCGAGAGTGATATTGTATCAGCTATAAGAGTCTGCCGACAGAATCTCTGCTCATTAATCATGAAAACAGATACTCTTCATCAATCAATAGACAGAGTTAACCGCGTTTTGGAACAGGCGTGCGATGTGTAGGGAGACATTGATTCATGAGCTCTCATTGGCCATTAATGATCGGAAATGATTTTTTTAACGCAACATTTCACTTAGAGGAAAATCAAGTTTGGTCCGTCAACTGATCCACACCCACACTTGCTTCATTCAGTGTACTGGTGGCGTCGGCAGAAGTCAGCGAGGCGTGCGAAGGCGTCCACCAGTACCTCGTGCGGAGCCGAGAGCACGATGCGGAAGTAGTTGTGCATTCCAAAGCACTGCAGGCGGGACGGAACACGCAGAGCAGGAGAGTCGATTAGTTTCAGAGGTTGTTCTGCCGAAGTGCAACCAACAAGTTCAGAGGATCAAGTACCTGACCGGGCAGCACGAAGACAGCCTCCTCGTCCAGCAGTTTCTGCGTGAAGTCCAAGTCGTCCTTGATCTCCGCCAGTATGTCGACGTGCAGCTTCACCTGCAATAGGCCAGGGCGAGATGTTAGTGCAAGATACTTTGTTTTTGGTGCGGTGTGCTGTTCGTACGTACCATCGCGTACATCGCACCCTGAGGCACCACCACTTCGAGACCCGGGATCTCACTGATAGCGTCGACGGTGAAGTTGGCGTTATCCTCCAGGGTTGCAAAGTACCGTTTCTTAAAGTCCGTCAGCGACTGCGCCTCGGCGCTGCCGGGTACAGGTGTCAGCAAGTCTGGAATGGCGCTCTGGCAATCGACACTGGTGAGCTCCGCGGTGAGCAAAGCCACGATGAACTACACATGCAAGCAAGTTACCTGGACGAGTGAGTTTGCTCCAAGGGTGCTTCTTGACAGCTTGAGATAGGCTGTGCGCACGTCTTCCAAGATGTTGTTGCGGTCGTTCACGATGACCCAACCTACTCTCCAACCAGGGATCAGGAACTGCTTGGCCAACCCACCCACAGTCACCACGGAGACAGTCTTCGTCAGTGTCGCCATGGGGAAAAATACGTTGCAGCCGAATACCATGTCCCCGTAGATCTCATCCTGAGAGTGGCATACAGGTTAGACTCGTAATGTTACAAACACGTAAGTTATCATCTACTTACCGCGATGATAGGAATCTTGTTCAGCTCTGCTAGCTCGAGAATTTTTTCTAGGTGGGGCTACCGACATCAAGGGTGATGTTAGCGTTTGCAGCCTTCAGTAAAGTGAAGGACGTTCGAGTTTCCTTACCTTTGAGAACACACTACCACAGGGATTGGACGGATTGTTCACGAGAATTGCCTTGGTGTTGCCGTCTATCAACGATTGCATGTGCTCAAAATCGACCTCCACTTGTTCTCCGGCTGAATGCCAACCGTAAATGCGTGCGTCAGTACAGTATGCAATAACACAAATGAAAAGACTATCGTGCGCGTATCACCCTCACCTTCAGATTGTAGAACCTGTACTCGATCCTGTTCGATTGGCACAATGCCTCGTAGAAAGGAAACCCAGGTTTCGGAAGTAAAATGTTATCGCCAGGGTTGACCAGACCACGCACGGCAATATCAATTGCCCCGGAACACCCGCTGGTGATAATAACGTCATCGGGTGTCAATGGAGCTCGTGTGCTGCCATAGCGCTGAGCAATTGCAGTACGAGCTGCCTCAGTGAATATATCCGTTGTGCTGCATCGAGCTATAGTAAAACAGACGAGGGTCACATAAGAAAGCAAGTTGTATAGTAATGAACAAGCATGGCGGATCATACCGAGTGTTGCGGACAACAGCATTAACACGGACATCGGGGCAATGTAAATTGCCGAACACCGTTGGGTCGCCTACAAGGCATTTTTCTAAGTTAGTTCATCAGCGAATCGACACCAGACTGTATACGGCCACCAACCGAGTGACAGCCGGATCAGGGTCTTGGTCGACGTCGCGGGTTTCTTGATGTTGTCCACAATCTTGCGAATCGGGTTCGTGCACAGTTTGGAGAAGTCTGAAGGCTGAACATTCCATTGCGGTTTAGCATGCTGCTTGGTTTCCACCATGCTGACACTGATTGAGTTGTGGGGTCAAACCAGTCGATTCGGATTCCATGCAGAGGTAGTGGATCTGGGGAGATCATTACGCCCTTCTGGCACTGTCCTATGATCCTCACAATAATCCATGACACGAGTTGATTATTGCCTATCCGTGGTCAATGCTTGCGGCAAACGCAGGCATGATGCTTTGTATGGTATTGCAGTAGGGGCGATAGCAAGGCTCTCGGATTTTGCTGATGTCGAACCATGCTTGAAACTTAGCAGAAGAATGACCGATACATTTTGGCTGCGCAGTCTTGGCGGAACTTCATCTGTTTCGTCAGAAATTGTTCCTTGATGATCTCGCCGTCGTCACCGAGAGCGTCAAACAGCACTTCCAGCAGATCACACTCTAGGTTATCACCCTCCCAGCAATTGGTTAAGACTGCCACCAATTCCACGCTAGCATTTGCCAGAAGATCTTTCCAGTCCGCAGCGTGCCTTCTTGCCAAAATTCGCTGCGTCTTCGTGAAAATATCATCATCCAACGATAAAAACACTTTCTCGCGCGCAAATTGAGCTTCCTCCGCAATAATTGCTGCTGCTGCGCTGATTTCGTCCGCGGGAATGCTGGGATCGCCGGCTTGTGGCGACGATCGCAGGGCATGTAGCTGCGAGTCGCACTCCTGCTTAACTAGTTCCTCCAACATGACCCGGGCGTAATACGGTACCATGCGTTTATCTGCTACAAGCTTTTCGCGCTCACCATCCCACCAATAGTTGACAGCAATAGTGAACGCATCCGAGTCCACCTGGTGCCACCAGCCCTCTGGAATCACAATTGCGTCTACAGGAGATCATAAAAGGTTTAGACATTTCCAGCTTGTTAAACTGTCGACGAGTTATCGAGCTCTTTGGTAAGAAAAGAGTTCAACCAACTCACCTCCTGTTGTGACTTCGAATTGATGGACCGTCGCCTCACGAAATCGTGGGTGAGCTTTGAGATCGGGTTCCACAATGTTCACTTGACTGTGATTCGCCGACTTTGTGTGCACCGGAAAGGGGTACAACTTTGCAGCGTCCGATGGAGGAAAAAGCGTGACAGTTTTCTTGCCGTACAAGACGACCAAAATGTTCTGGTACGCGTCGTAGTGCAGTGTAGTTCGACCCGGTTGAACGGTCATCCACAAGTTCACTTGTGAAATCGGTTTGTCTTCAATACACTGGGGTCTATAAAGTCGTACAAGAAAGTCGTGAGTTTCAGAAGTAGCGGATAGGACCACACGTGCAAGCACCTTACAGACTTACAGACGGAAATCGTTCATGATGGCCGGCAGACTTGCCTTCGTGCAGGTGGCATCAGCTTTGAGCACTGCGATGGGGCATTGCGCCAGATAAAACTCTAGGTCGTCAACCTCTTGCAACCAATGTGACTCGTTCCTGAACGCTGCTTGGTAATAGTCAATGAAGTCGCCAAACTTGAGTTGGACGCTTTGTCTTGCCTTCTCGTTGCCATGGTAGCAGCCACTCGATCGCTCTTTGCAAGCAATATCAACCACTAACGCACACGCTGTGAGAACATTAAACACCCAAGTATACCAAACAGTGCTCTTACCAGTGTCTCGATGCGTCGCAAAGGAATCGAGTGAGTGGACGGAGCCAGGCGTGAAGTTTGGCAGTTGCGCGGGGGCCACGCATTGAGCCGAGAGGCCTCGTAGGCAGACTGGGTCCCCCCTGCCCATGTGAATTGAGCTCATTATGCGATGTGTGTGTGGTTCACATAATGACGGCACAAACGGCAAGCGACTCCGGTACTAAAGTATCTCAATTTCTCATGGCTACTTGATACTACTGCGGTGCTAACTTGAAGCGGTAGATTGCAGAGAGTCTAGCGGTGGGGCAGTTGCACCAGACATCGGCTCCGCCGCTGACTGGCTCACCACCGCCTTAGCACCAGGCGATGACTTGGAGTGGCGCACGCAGAAGCCGTGACGCTGGGCCCACTTTTGGCAGCCTTCCTCCGCGCAGCGTGAGCCGCCACCGTGCGCTCGACAGAACCCTTTTGAAATAGCACCCTTCGTACAGTCTGGGTGCTGGCACCGAACACCGCCACCGTGAGTTTTGCAGCAACCACGAGACTGCACTGCGCGATGGCAGCCTTCGACGCTGCAGAACTTGACTCCTCCGTGTGCGCTGCACTTGTGGCCAAACTGAGCCACACGTTCGCAGCCAGCCTCGGCACACAGGCGCCTCCCTCCGTGGCCCGAGCACGCGTTGTTGAAACGCGCAAACTTAGTGCAACCTTCCACTTCACAACGGCGGCGGCGGTACCGCTTGGGGGCAGGAGCAGCAGCAGGACCGGCAGGAGTAGCCACTGCTGCATCCCCAGTCTTCGCAGTTTCAGCAACAGGTTCCATCGGCTCGTCCTTCGCCTCCGAGGTCATTGCATCTTTTTCCTTGTCTTCAGCCGCCTTGCTCGAGCCATTGGATGTTACATCAGTTGCAGGAGTGCTCTTCGCCTCTGAGGATGCATCAGCACCAGTGTCAGCACCAGCGTCGGTGTCAGCGCCAGCGTCAGCTGAAGTGTCGGTTGCAGTTCCTGGCGCCTTGTCGTCGCCTTCGGCCGGTTTCTTCTGCTTATCCTTGGCTAT
Source organism: Phytophthora sojae (assembly GCF_000149755.1). Classification (NCBI taxonomy): domain Eukaryota; phylum Oomycota; class Peronosporomycetes; order Peronosporales; family Peronosporaceae; genus Phytophthora; species Phytophthora sojae. The sequence goes on from NW_009258115.1 coordinate 5,866,550, forward strand.
CACGGCCGCTTGAAGCAACGTGTCGATCCACTCGCGTACGGGGTGGCCCTCGCTGTCCGTGGCGGGCTGTAGGGCCGTCGCATCCTGCTTGGCGGGGTGGCTCTCGGCCACTTCGCTCATTGCGCCGCCAGTCGTTGATATTTTTGAGGACGATCTGCTACCAAGTCGCATGTTTCGTATGATGTTGAGCAGGTGGTCGACACCTTACCTTTTGTATGATCTGGCCCTTGCACACATGCTTCACACAAGATATGACTCGTAACAGGTCGTACCATGTCGCAGGAAGGGGAAAACTGCAAGTTGATGTTGCAGGCGACGCTCCTAGCTGGTGCATTCCGCCGCGAGACCGAGCTCGACGATACTGTGGGCCTGTGGACGTGCGTTATATGTTCAACGAGCAATGGAGGTCTCTCGAACGAGATGTCGGAGCGTTGTAGGACGTGTCAGCGCCCGCGTAGCCTGCAGTGGCTGCGTTTGGAGGACCCAGGAGTTCAGGTCCTCGATGTTGTAGTGATGTCCGTTTGCCTCATCGATGTCTAACGTGTTATAATACTAGATCTTGTTAGGATCCAGAGTTATGCACACCAGCCCAGGTGGATCCAAGACCGTGTCGGTCGTGGTGGCCGTCAACTATACACAAAAAGTCATCACGCTGCTGAGGTTGAAGGCCAAGCGCAACGAGGGCAGTGGACACGACGACATTAGCTTTCACGAAGTTACGCTCAACGCGTCGCAGCTACAGCAACAACTTGAGCTACTGGATGCTGAGGAAGAGGGTGACTGTCTGCTCGATGACTACGGCATTTGCGGAGAGTGTCGTGGCGTCTTCCGCGTCGCCCAGGGTGATAAACAGTTCCAGTATGCGAACGAGGACAAGATCGCTGTACTTCAGAAGGAGTTGCAACTGCTCAGCGAGCTGAAGCAGAGGCTAGCGAGGGAAAAGGCATATGAACGAGCCCTGGAGTGTGCAGAAGACATCAAGACGAAGGCAAAGCAGCTTCTTGTCGCAAAGCGTGAGCTTGAGTTCCTCACTCCAGTGTTCTGTCCATTCTGCGGGTGGTCGTCCTAGATACACGAAAGGAAAAGGAGACCGGGCGAAAGGAGAGGGGTGACGTTGTATTGATAGTCCCCTTTAAATACTCAACGAAAACGTCTTGGTGCTTCCGTCGGTGTCGATAGTAGGGGCAGCGTAGCTATCCGGTATTCCACGAAGCCATCTTACTTGTTGTCATGTGGTGAACAATTTTCGCGGACACGATTGTTGCTACCTTGCTTGAATGAAAATTCGGTTGCTCGTTACATCACCGAGCAACCGAACCACGACTCCTCCGAGCCGTTCGCTGTCACGCCTTCACCCGCATTGTCCAAATGCTTCATAGCTGATGCGATGTGCGTGTCGAAGTATGGGTGCCACACGTGGTCATACATGAATCGAGCCGTGAACGATAGATCGTCCTTATACGCCTTCGCGACTTTGGTTCCTCCCCAAACACGACTCCGCTCTACGATCCAAGGCACCATGACTCGCTTGGGCTTCGTCGCGCGAAAGACTCGCGGCATCACATATCTCTGGAACGCAGTCTCCGAAAACGCGAGCTCAATGGCTGGCTTAAAAGCTTCCTCCTCCAGCCCCAGGACGTTAAAGAGCAAATGGTTGAGACGGCGAATGTCGTCTTGCAGCATGCCCAAGCGAGTTTGCCAAGAGTCCGCAGACGACGCCGCAGAAAACACCAAATCGTCTTCCTGCGCGATAATCACATCCACAAGCGCGAAAATGGCCTGGTACAAGGCCACGATATCGCGCTTCTCCACGAACTTGATAACCACAAGCGGTAGAATGACCTTCATTTTCACGTCACGCTGGTTCCGAACAAATTCGATGAAGTGCAGCTTGAACCAGCTGAAAAACTCCGACACGTTCCAGTTCATCGGCGACGTCAAGTTGCGGCTGCGCTCCAAGAACTGGTCGATAACGTACAGTGCATGACGAACAGGCTCGTGCAGTCCCAGTAAGAACTGCGAGTTCCAGCTCATGTCCACTTCGTTGTTCCGTGTCAGCACGGTCGAAAACACGACGTTCTCCTTCTTGTGCGCGGGCGCTGACACCGGCGCGCTCATCACATTCGAGAAATCGTCCGCCGCAAACTCTTTCCGGAGCGTGTTGGCATCCATCCGCAGGGGGCCAAGACTCAACACGGACGAGGTAACCACTGACGAACTCTCCTCGCTGCTGTGCTCGGAAATGGGCGTGGACAAGTTGCTGGCGCTTTGTTGCGTCTTGCTCAACATGGCGGTCTTCGCGGCGATGGCGTTCTGCTGCGACTCCAAGGACGCCCAGATGTTGAAGAACTCGGCGTCGCTCGGCCCGTCGTAGCCGCTCTTGTAGTCGATGGTTGTCAGAACGTGCGCTACCTGGCTGATGTCCACGAGCTGTTTCGACTTCTTGGCGACAGGATCATCGCGCGCAGTCGCTGGAGGCGACCATATATTCGAGTAGAAGACGGTCTCGTCGCTCGGGAGGCGGCGTGCCTTCTTGAGGCTTTCGTTCTTGGCCACCATGGCCAGTCGGCTTTTCACGAGCGGTTTGCGTTTGACGTCGGGCGTCACGGGCTTGCTACGGGGCTTCACGGGGCCGTCTCGGTGTAGCACCGACTTACGCAGCTGGTACTCTCTGCCAAGCAAGTCGCTCTGCACTTGAACTGGCATGGCCTCCTCCGCGTTCTCCGTGTACACCCGCTTGTGTCTCTCCCTTTTCTCCGCTTGATAGGGGGCAGCTTAAATCCAACAGATGCCCCTCAGCTAGCAAGAGCTTCCTTGCAGTGAAGCTATCCGAGGAATGCCAAAATCTTTCGAGGCAGGTGGCGAGTGTTGACAGATGGGGGCCGACTACCTAGCAAGCGAGCGCCCACCAACAAGTATCACAGTGAGAACGCGCATTGCACACGGCGCCGCCGCGGTAGTCAAAAGGCGAAACATGTGCAGTCACCAACCTGTCTCCACAATCGTTACTGCGGTTGCGCTTGACACGTGAATTCAGGACTGAGGAACGCTTGGTTGGGGCGGCAGAGAGACGAACGCGGGGCTCGGGGTAAATGCCCGAGTTTCACACAACACACAAGTGAGCGCGGAAGGAGACTTGGGGCTGGTATCAACCCAGCGCAGCCAGCTGGGAGGTTGACACCATGTCTCGGTTTTCCAGAGAGCGGCCCGCACAAAGCCTTCGCTGCTGCGGGGCGAGGGCGAGGCGCTCGCTGCCGGCCAACCCACAAGAAAACCGATCTCAGATATTCGGCGATGGACGCGGCTTGCTTCGCGGCGGAATCGAGCGACTACACACGCGGGCGAGACGAGTGCCCCCACGCTTGGTTCAAGCCGAAGGGGTCAGCAATTTTCGGCGTTCGGCACACGTGTATCCGAAAATTGTGATTTGCTTTCATCTTCAATGACAAAGCAAAATCTGTGCTGGTGGCTGAAGAACTGTAGTGCGTGGCTTTTTGTCGAGAAGTGCAGGTGCTGGAAGAAGCGTGTAAGCTTGAACAAGATAACTTGACGAGTGGAAGCTCATCGCAAGACGCGCTGCCAAAAAATAATGGCCGGGTGGCTTGCGGCTTCCTACAATTTTTGTCACCGCATCTTTCCAACAGCAAGTCATCTTGACGCGCAGCTTATCGATACGAATGATCGTGTACCAAGCGCTCCGATAAACATGATTCCAGAAGTGAATGTCACCGATCGAAAATGTTGCTCAAAAGCTGCACTTCTCACGAAGTAACGCCCAAGATTTGGGATGCCCGAAATTTGACTACGTATACCCAAAAACCTATTTTTATGCCAAAAAAACATCCATCCAGTTTTAGTGCACAGGCATTTTTATTCAATCCAATCTCGTCCGTGTGCTCCACACAAGATCCACGCAGCGAAGAGTCGCAGACTGCTCGCCGGCCGCCGTTTGATGGATCGATCTTCCGCACTGGTCGAGTTGCCCCAGAAAGACAAGAGCGGGCGGGCATACAACAGCAACAGCAACTTGAAGAGGCCCGGTCATGGGGCAGCAGGTCTCGCTTCCGGCCGCGGTGACGCAGCCGCCGGGCGAGCGCGCGCAGCTCCGGCCGCTCCAGGCGCCCTACGTGCCGCTGTGCGACGTGCCCAAGGCCGGCGACTCGGGCGTAGCCGTGACGTCTGCAGCCGCTGAGGATGCAAAGGACGCCATGGACAAGATCCTTGAGTTTAGCGCCGCGCTGCGCTACCTCCCTGAAGGTACTACTTACTGGTGACCATTCCAGCTTAGAGGTACATTGCCAATTGACAAAACGACTAACGCTGATCACCGTTCGATGCAGAGAGCGAAGTGTCGGGGCGCCTGCACACACGCAGCCCCGAGCAGCAGCTGAAGGAGCTCATGAGCTCCGTCGACTCGGTGGACGAGCTGTTCCAGCACATATCGCAGCTGGCTGGGCTGCCGGCTCAAGACGCACAGGACGGCAAATGGGACGTGGTGGAAACGATGCCCGGTATCTTCGACGCTCGAGTGGCGGGCTACGTGAAGAACCTGCAGACTCTGTACCAGATGACGAAGAAGGAGAAGTACCGCTACGAGCAACGGCTGCTGGCTGCTAGGGCACACGCCATGTCGCTGCGCAAGGTGTCGCCGCCGCCACTACCACTTCCAACACAGAACTGCATGACCATGGGCTGGGACCTGGTGATCATGCTGCTGAAGGCAACACGCACAAACAATCCAGAGCAGTACGAACAGGCATTACAGATGGTGAAGGACAACTTGAAGCCCCTCAAGCCCACCGCCTACTCGGACAGCATGTACCTTGCACCGTCCGCGTCATCGGCTTTCAACCTTCTGAGTGACTGTCTCGGAGACCTTGCTTACCCGGTAAAAGAAGACGATTCTGGAGGCGAAATGCGCATCGGAGCTCGAACGATCGAGACATTGGCTGAGGTGGGGCTTGCCCGCGGCTCACTTGCTACCATGCTCTTTGTGGTACTGTGGCTAATGAAACAACCACCTACGAGTGCGGTGAACTTGGAGATGTCGATCGCAAAACTTGCTGCGCTCAAAGAGCAACCTATGTACGGCAAGTGCGAAGCCTCCGGTGAACTTTACAGTTGTGGACAGAACTCGTATGGAGAGCTAGGCACGGGCGATGATATCGAGCGGCATCAGCTCACCAGCGTCTCGCTCTGTGGATGGGACGACATTCGCCAAGTGGTTAGTGGAAACGAGACACTGGCGGTTCTCACGAACGAAGGTGTCGTGCTAACATGCGGACTGAACAAAAGCGGCCAGTGTGGCCAGGGGCACTTCGACGAGCGAGTGATGATGCTCCGTCCTGTACAGGCACTGCGGTCCCAGCGAGTGAAGTTTATCGCTGCAAGTAACGGGTGTGAGCACATGATCGCACTAACGGACACCGGACTAGCGTACTCATGGGGATACAATGACAGAGGACAGTTGGGTCATGAAAACTTGGCCACCAAGATTCACGTTCCCAAGTTGATCGAGTCATTGAAGGACAAAAAGCTTGGATTCGCCTCCGTGAGTTACCACCACAGCGCAGTGATCACGGATGCAGGAGAGCTCTACACGTTCGGAATGAACGATTGTGGACAACTAGGTCTCGACCACACGCAACATCAATCGACACCGCAACTGGTAAAGAGCCTCGAAGCCACCGAGGTATCCATGGTGGCTTGTGGGTTGTACCATACAATCATTTGTACGGCCGCAGGGGAACTCTTTACTTGCGGGAAGAATGACTACGGACAGCTAGGCTTAGCTCACAACCGCCAGATCAAGCTACCCACACTTGTTGCGCTTCCGAACGAGATGGTCAGCTTCGTTGCATGCGGATACTACCACTCTGTTGTCGTTAGCACCGGTGGCCGGGCCTTTTCATTTGGGAGAAACGATTATGGGCAGCTAGGCATCGGCAGCAAGGTCCACCAGAATGTTCCAAACGTCGTCGCTCTGTCGTCCAACACTCGGATGGTGCGAGCTACCTGTGGTTGCTACCACACAGTTCTGCTGTCCGAACAGGGACAAGTTTACGTGTTTGGAAGGAATAACAAGGGACAGCTTGGCAACCGTGGCAGTGCTGACGCATTGCTCCCAGTTCCACTGAAAGTTCGTCCGGAGAAAAATTCTCGTCGATGTGTGGATGTTGCTGCCGGGTTTTATACCACGTCATTAATTGTGGAGCGCAAACGTGAAAACGATGATGGTGACGTCATAATGCTAGACCAGAGCTGTGTCGTTCCAGTCTGCGGTCGTGTCGACATTGACCGGTCGGGAGAGATTGAGGGGCTAAGCAACTTCGGCTCAATATCAACAATTGGCGTGTCGCTATTCCGAGGCAAGTGGTTTTACGAGGTAGAAGTGGTGACAAGCGGCTTGATTCAAGTTGGATGGATTGACGGCTACTTCCAGGGGAGCTCGGACCAAGGGGAGGGCGTCGGTGACCATGCTCATTCGTGGTCCTACGACGGCAACCGCCAACGCCGCTGGAACAGTGGATCATCTTCGTACGGAGAAAAATGGAGAGCCGGTGATATCATTGGTTGCCTGCTTGACTTGAACACTCAAGAAATGACGTTTTATCGGAATGGAGTCAACTTGGGCGTTGCATACTCTGAATTCAAGTGCTCTGCAGAGGATAAGCGATCAGGAATGATGCCTGGTATCAGTCTTGAACGTGGTGAAATCATCCGCATCAACCTTGGCCACCATCCTTTTGCTTACCCGCCGGCTGTCGGGCACGACTTCGAGAGCATTTCGCGAGCTGTGACGATGCCTCCATCGAATGCAGTTGTTCAGTCAACCGTGGATGTTGCATTAGAAGGAATGCCAGTGCAGCCCCCACCGCTAGAGGGATCCGCCTCAGCCTTGATTGGGAACAAACTGTTTGTTGTTGGTGGGATGGTGGTCAATAATGCTCCAGCAACCCAACCCAGCGAACCTACAAACCAAGTGTGGGTATACGATACAGAAACAAAAAGCTGGGATAGATGGACTGATTTCCCGATTGGAATTTGGCATCACCAAATTGTGACCATCGATGACGACCAACTACTTGTCCTTGGTGGCGAGAACAATTGTGCAGCATCGCGGCACATGGATCTGTATAAATGTTCTACCGTGAAGAATGCGGATGGCTCGCTCCCAGCCTGGACATTGATTCAAGCTGCCATTGGCGCAGCAACATCGATGCCGCAAGCCCGTGCATTTCACACAGCCACAACAATCCGTGTCCGCCTCGACACAATTGTGTTCATGTACGGTGGAAAATCGATCGAGAACGAAATGCTCGGAGATGCGTGGTACCTATCTCTGGATGATTTCGCTTGGTCACGACTACCTAGTTCGGTGTCACTAGATCCTGGCCCTAGAATTGGATGCTCCTCTACAGTCATTGGGGAGTGCGTATACCTATTTGGCGGACAGGACCGTGAAGAAAAGTTCAGATCAGATCTCTGGAGGTATAACACTTTTGACCGACTCTGGCACTTGTGTCATGACGATAACATCGAAGCTGCTAAAGACACAGCAAGCGGCAACTCTAGAAGTGACTATCAACTAGTGCTTCCAGAGGGGCGCGTTAACTACAGCATGTGCTCCGATCTTGGAAATGTTTGGATCTTTGGAGGGTTGAACCGGTCAAATGCCTTGTTGTGCGATCTTTGGTACTTCTCGGTGACATCCCAAAAGTGGACCCGAGTCGAAGTCAATACCCAGAGTGAAATGGAAGGGTGTTGCTCAGCCGAGTTGTTTGCCCGAACGGGAGCAGTGACAGCCCTGCCCAGCCTGTCTGATTTCGAGTCGTCTACGCCTGAAAGTAGCGGCTTGATTCTATTTGGAGGCCGAATTAGTATCCAAGGAAAAGTGACAAATTGTAGCACTGTCCGAAAGTTATGCCCCGCAAACCCCTCGGGATCATACAGTCTCGACATGACTAAAACCATTTCTACGACGGGAAAGGCGGGGCATGTACTTGGTACGCTTCGCGCAAGATGCGGCGCCGCGAGCAGATCGAGCCAGCACTGTGCGGCGGAGGCCTTTGATTCTGCCGTATGCTTGCTGTCCCATCTCGATCGCTTGGCTGGAAATGATATCCCTGGGGATGATGCAGACTCGGTTCAGCTCTCACGGTGTCTGTATCGATCTCTCTGTATCGACCCGAAAGAAATGACGTTTTCGGCCTTGTACTTGCTGCTTGAAAACATAACGTCACGCTTCTTTGGATTGGATGAATTACGTGAAGACGCCAGTGCACCGCTGATAACCCATGTTTTGTATCCGATGCTTGTGGCTATTAAGCTCCTGAAGCTCAACTTCTTCGAGGTAATTTGATAGGCTCATTTTTGTGCTACTTTGTTTGATCTCTTTGCGCTTACTTACTCGTTTGTGATCATTCTGTTTTTATCCAGTTTTCTCGAAGTTGCTTGGACGGATCAGAGATTGGATTACCGCCTGCAGCATCTCAGCCTGGAGGGGTTCTTTGTTCAATTCGTGAGATTCTCTTTTCAATTGCAGATCACGTGTCAAAGTTGCCGCTCTCTGGAGAAGCGCTTTGGTTTTATCACGCAGTGAAACAAGAGACGGCATCGGCAATCTGCTATGGATTTTCAACTTTGTTCCCCTCTCTCATGGACAAGTTGCAGGTCATGAACCGCTTACTGGTGAGCAAGTGCAAGTCCGAAACCGAGTTGACTCCAGCACAGAAACTATTGATTCCCATGCTTGTCCCGGGCTTCACGTCAGCAAAGATGCTTTTCCAACTCATGACCGACCCTGATATGCTGTTCAAAGCGGACGGTTCATCGGATGCTGTTGTTACCGAAACTGTGATAACATTCATGAGCACGCTGCTGGATGGACTCTGGGAGCAAACGAATGACGTCGTGAAGAGTTCGTCACGAGATCCAGCTGATCTCATGAAACGCTTAGACGCTATTGAGATGCGCCATGAGTTTAAGTGCCTCAACATCATGCTGCGCGCGACGATATTCTGGTGTTCGTGTTCCACCAGTAGAGGCTGGGTGATCATCGAATCGATCTGCACGAAGTTGGTGACTTTCGTTTCGGAACGTCTAGACCAATGTGAGACGATGGACCTCGAGAAGAGCCATCTCCTTCCTGTCATCATCCAGCGTAGCTTCGCAGGCAAGCTGCTACCTTTTGTACTGCTGAGCGTGTTTTCGTTACCTGCCGTTCGTGAATCATTGCCTGCTTTGATGGACCCGTTCTGGTCTCAGCTGGAAGTTCTATCATCCAAACTGCACTCAACACTTGCAGTTCTAAGCAAGCGTGGTGTTTTACAGCCATCGATTGTCAGCCTCGAGGCAACTGCTGCGATGGGGGACAGTTTGAACGATGCAGACTTTGTGGATAACGCGCTTGCATCCGTGTCTAAGGAGCTCGCGATATGTCTCCTGCAGCAGCACACCGGCCATCCCGTTGCTTATGGTCACATCTTCAAAAGCATGTGGGAAAAAATCGTTCATTTCAAAGGATACACGTCCTGCAATGTTAAGGATGTATCACAGGACGTGGAGATTCGTCGGGTAACTATTCCCTTAGATCTCGCGAAGCTCTTTGGGACGGAGACATTGCTCGTGAAAGTTTCAAAGGCTGGAAGTGAGTCTGGTATGTTGGAGTATGACCCACGAAAAGTTACATTCTCCCCTAGTCGGACTATTCTTTCACAGCACATCTATCCTTTGAGTGACGGACCTTTGCCGGTACCTGGTAAAGCTGAGATTGACGTAGGACCGCCTCCAGCACCGCAGTCACTACTCACACAGCACGCTTCACCAAAACCACGTTGCACCGACAAAACCACTGTAAAAGGCCACGAGTGGCTCAAAGATCTGCAAAAGGTTTTAGCCTGGATCGGAAGTCACTACGCTGCCACCTTAATTGTCGGTGGTGAATTGGATAACAACGTTGCTGTTAGTGACCGATGGTTGCATTCTCCGCTATTCCGGGGTGGACTAGAAGAAATGTGGACTGGGCCAGAAAATGAGAACAATCACGTTGGTCGCAATGAGGAGTTTTTGCTTCAAGTGGTGGACAACGTTGGGAACGGCAAAAAACTCTTGGATAAAGTGCGAAATGCTGTGGATCCGGGATCGGCCCAAGGCGGTGCAAATCCGCAGCTTCGTGTTGCGAGGTTGAAGAGGCAAGATAGCGTGGAAGCGACACTTGAGAAGAGTGGTGGGATCGAGGCAGTGGATCGTGCTGTTCGTGCGACTTTTGCAGCGCTTCTGAAGCATACCAATATCTCGTACACGACTGAGCCCATTTCAAACGAAGGGGCCCTAGCTGAAACGGTTGTGGACGCCTGGAAGGCTGCGCTACAATTGCGTCGCTGGTAATTATCTTTTGTTGGCTGTATTTCTAACCCCCCTACCCTTTTCTAACGTGTTGGTTTTCACTTCAGGATCGTGAGAGAGCAACAGAAGTTGGCTGCAGCCTTCAGGTAGAGAGACCCTAGATGTACGAAACTCTGATAGTACTCCCTCTAACTCACTTGTTCTTGTGTAGTGAGGTGGGAGCTCCTAGCGGATTTTCACCAGACATGGAAGCAAAGGAGAGACAGCAAGCACTTTATAACGCTGTATGCGAGCCTATCATTCGTAGAGCGTTGCTGCTCCTACAGTTAGCACCGGCTCCGATCCAGACTGCTCCGTCAGCAGCATCTCCGATGAAAATCCTACCTGGAATCTCGATGGCAACAAATTACGGTGAGCTTCACTATTTTATACTATCAACCTTACGGAACTAACCGGGCATTGCTACTGAATCACAGACTTTGCGAAGGCTGCTCAGCGCGAGCCTGCTGACACTACGTTGGAGGAGCCCGAACAGAAGCGTTTTACCCGACAACTAAACAAACTGATGGAGACGAAAACAATGGAAGTGATGGAAGAAGAAGACGAGCAGATCCACGCAGACATTTTCTCCTTCATTCAGCAGTCCAGCAGTAATCTGCTTACTTCAACTCGGGATGAAGAAATGCCGAATCGACACCCAGAGGACCTCATGCGCGATATCTTGATTGTCCATCAGAAACGGGCGAAAAAGCGCTTACAAGGGCTTAAGACGTTTGCTCGAATGCTTCAGTGCACCGAGAATATCCCGAGCTCTCGGTTCCACGTCATCCCGATGCTTTCATCTGCATTCAAGCGTGTTCGCATGAGTAGTGGGAAGGCAGCGGCAAACCTTCCAACAGAACAAGCTTCTATTGTCAAGATTCATTATCTCGTTGATTTGGAATTTGCTGGACCTCAGCTATCGGATGCCATTGGGCGGGAATTTTTCCAGCTATTGACTCTCCTGCTGAAGTCATCATCGAGCCACCTTCGCCGAGTACAGCAGCTCCTCGAAGCGGGAGTGGGTCCAGGATCTAGTGAAATGAGGTCGTCATCAACTATCATTCAGCGTGCTGTACACGACATGCTTCTTGTACTGGAAACGTGCTGCTTACCATACAAAGGTCAAGATTGGGAACACCTGCAACGTACCAACTTGGTATCGTTGTTGACGGAGCTTACAAGTTGGAAAGGCTGGCAGAGTTTCATCCAATATGACGGATCGGATAGCTCATCGACAGATGTGGACAGCACTGAGACGTATGCCATACTTCCGGCTGGCACGGGATCGAAGTACCCGAACATTATTTGCTCGCGGTACATTACTCTTGGCACGGACCTTCGCAAACTTACGATAACTCACAAAAGTATCGACGGAAGTGACGAGAATGCGCGGGTCGCGAACGGACCTCAGGATTGTGGTGGGCTCGCGGTGTTTGACAAAACGTTCTACCGGGGCCGTTGGTATTGGGAAGTATCTGTACGTTCTTTTGGAGAAACTCCTGTGTTTGTTGGTGTCACCACTGGTACAACAGACCTTAACACGTACGCTCCAGGAGATTGCAATCTCTGCGGAGTATTCCTCCACTGCGAAAATTGTACTAGCGACATGCTTGGATCAGCAGGGGTTCGGTGGAATCGCGCGGATGTTCTCGGTGTTTTACTAAGCTGTGAGGGGCGGCAAGTGGAGTTTTACAATAGTGGAAAGAGATGCTATGTGGCAACGCTACCTTCAAAAGATGTGGTCGGTTGCGGTTATTATCCTTCGATCGGAGTTAAAGATGCAGATGTGCATTGGAACCTTGCGCCTTCAGTTCCGTCAAAGCTCTGGTGTGCCAGTTCCAACTGTCAGTTCTCTAACGCAGTTGTGTCTGGGGGACTGGTTGCCGCCCCATTTGATGGAGCAACGGTTAGCTGGAATGGTAAGCTCAAGGGGAGTCATCTGCAACTCATGCCAAATGGAATGACGGTGGCCGCCGGTGATTGCAGCTCGTCCGATGATCAGTACGAGACTATTGTTGCAAGCCATGGCTTTGAAACTGAAAGCATTTTCGTTGAGGTCCGTATTGTTGCAGCTGGAAAAGATGGACGTTCGGCGCTCAGCTTTGGCATTGTTGGCAGTGACTTCACGGAATTTGACGCTCCACTACGCGATAAACTGGATGTCAAATGGAAGACCACGGAAGAAATACTGGAGTGGGGTATATTCGGAGTATTATTTGATTTCGAAAAGGCAACAGTAACTGTGTACTCGGACCGCTCGGACCCTGAAGTGCATCACGTTAACCTTTCGATGATCACAAAGCCATTGTATCCGGCAGTGTCGGCGCTGTGCAACGGTACCGTTTACGATGTGAACTTCCATGCGCGTCCTCGTCTGGAGCTACCACCGCATGTGTTTTACCCAGCAACAAAATTCCAGAATCATCTCATGTCTTCGTCGAACGAGCTTCAACTGGGAAAGAGCTTACAGCTACAAGTGCATTCATGCGACGGCGGGGAGTTTAGCAGCTCCCACGCCGCTCGTAACTGTCTTCTGGACGACACAACGGTGTATAGTTCCGCAAAGGGTGCAAACGTGAATTTGGTGCTGAAGCACGAAGTTGACACTCCGATGTGTATCAGCTACATCAATATTCGAGGCCCTGGCCCCGGTTATTCGAGCCCACTTCGATCCGCCGTCGTATTTGTCACCAGTACCCCTCCCGACCTAGCGGACTACCAGGAGTTTGATAACATGACGGCGGAAGAATTCGCGGCTTTGCCGTTCCCTCCATGCAATGGGTGTTGCCCTCGCGATGAAACCAAGCCTGTTGCATTTTTCGTATTGGACGGTAGTTGCGCTCAGATTTCCAAGCAGCTGGCTTGCCCCGTGACCGGTCGATACATCATCGTTAAAGCAATTTGTCCGTCGGCAGGCACAAATATCGACATCGGATACCTTGGGTTCTGTGGTATTTTCGACCGCGACAACGGACCAGCGTACAGTGAGAGCACAACGTCGTCCTACAGTTGTGAGGAATGCAAGAAAATGCCGTTATGTGGGGCGTATTACGGCCAGCGCGACGATGACAGCATCAAGCTATGTGCTGCGTGTTACGACGATAACCGTGGTGACTTAGATTCTGCATACTACGTCTACACGTCCAGTGAATCTCAGGAGGAGCAGATGGATGGGAATACCTTACTGTGCCCGCCAAGGAGGTCGTGGAGTGATAAGATGGCTGCCCTCAGCGATGGCTTGACCCGATCCAAACCGTCAAGTACGACGGTCGGTGACGGCAGTGGTGGTGCAGCAGTATCCGGACAAGCTGGTAGGACCGAAAGACTGCTTAGTGTGGCGAGCTTTGACGACTGTGAACTCTTCTCGTGCGGGCAAAATAACTACGGCGAGCTGTGCTTGGGGCACTGCAACTCAACGAGCAAGTTAGAGCACGTGCCTTTCTTCTCTGCGAAAGCCATTCGTGACATCGCTGGAGGGAATGAAGTTCTCGCCGTCGTGATGAAGGACGGTGCTGTTTTCACTTGCGGACTGAACAAAAGTGGCCAGTGTGGCAATGGAACATTCGAGGAGCGAGTGATCATAGCTACGCCCGTTCGCGCATTGAGCGGGATCGTCATTAATATGGTCGCTGCGGCGAATGGATGTGAGCACATGCTAGCTGTGGCTTCAGATGGCGCTGTTTACTCTTGGGGGTACAACGACCGGGGACAGTTGGGACTTGGGTCGACGATTTCGAAGAGCCACACACCTCGAATGATCGATAGTCTTCGTGAGAAGTATCACATTACGACGGCCGCTGTAAGCTACCACCACAGTGCTGTCGTTTCAAGCAATGGCGAGTTACTGATGTTTGGAATGAACGATTGCGGACAATTGGGTCTCGATCACACGCAACACCAACACACCCCGCAATTGGTGGACTCCTTGTCGAGCCAAGTGATCACTGAAGTGGCGTGTGGACTCTACCATACAATTGCTATTACTAGTGGTGGAGAAGTTTACTCGTTTGGAAAGAACGACTACGGGCAGCTGGGCTTAGGGCATGCACGGAATATGAAGGTGCCAACTCTGGTAAAGACATCGCTAGGAGAGAGTGATGAGAAAATCGTGGCTGTAAGCTGTGGGTACTACCACACTGTGACCATCAGCGAGAAAGGCAAGCTTATCACATGGGGTCGTAATGACTACGGGCAGCTCGGGATTGGAAGCAAGGATCACAAGAATAGTGCCCAGTACGTACCGTTACCTTTGTCATCCAAGATCAAGACTGCATCCTGTGGGTGCTACCACACTCTCATTTTGATGTCAAATGGACGCGTGATGGTGTTCGGACGCAACAACAAGGGCCAGCTCGGAGCGGGGTCAAGGACACTCCCATCGGCTGATCTGCCTTTGCCCGTTCCATCGAATTCACTGGCAAACGACGAAGTTGTTCGCATTGCAGCAGGATTTTACAGCTCCTACATTCTCACTGGGCGCTCAGGCGAGGGCTGCGGACTTGATGGTGCACCGGACGATGCAAGCCAGGCAAAAGACCTGCCAGAAAATAGCTGTCTTGTGAATTCAGATGCGCTGTTCGAGTCGCTGATGAAAGAGATCGACTCCAAGCACATGACGGATGCTGCGGTGGTTAAGCGGGCCCCACTTCAGATCAAGCGCAGCTACCCCCAGCGCAAACTGCCTCTTGTGAAGTTACATGCAGCTAGTTGGGCAATGGCCCGTGCTCTCATGTATCGGTCCCTTCAAGATGCCAGGGACAACGGCAGGAATGACTCGTCGTCTAGGCGGAACCGTGTAAACCCAGTGCTATCCATGTTCATCAGCTTTTTGCTGGAAAGCTTGAAACTGCTGCAAGACGATGCAGCTGTGAGTGGAAGCACAAGTACAATGCTAGCTTCGACTGCGTCTCACGAGTTGGGTACGTGCGTTTCATTGAAGCGCGTGTGTGTTGGGCTCCTACATTACTTTGGAGCCAAACTTACGCTCCCTTCACCCACTGCTGGTGTGGTGGTGCCTCCGGACGCTCTTCATGGTCATTTCTACCGGAATCAGATCCTGAGTGTTCTACTTGCGTGTGGCTCTGCGAACACCAATGTCGGCTCCATCATTGCAGCTAACACGGAGGTGATGGCTCACATTATTAGTGGAATGAATTCACCCGACTTGGCATCGGCTACTGTATGCATTCGACTTGGGATGCTGGTATTCCCCCAGCACTCAGTGTCTGCGCTTAACAAGATCCATCGATCTCAGCAGTCAGCCCCGGTGTTTTCGGGAGATATCATCAACATGCTGATGACGTTGGTAGGACTTCCGCTTCTGCTTCGTCCGCGTCTCTGTTCGCATGAGCTCGGCTTAGAGTGCTCAAGTACAGCACTCTGCCATTCGGCTCGATGTTTGAAGGGGGTTGCCGTGACCAAGGATATCGGAATCGCCCAGATCCAGCAGACAACCCTCGAGAAAGCTCATGTAGCGGAAGCTAAAGCGGCCGAAGTGGTGGCACTTTTGCGGTATCTTACCCTTTATCCGACGTGGAAGGTTGCAATCAACGCCGCGATTAACCGAGGTTTTGCGAAGTCAAACAGCGTCGGTGAGCTGCTGGACACGATTTGCCTTTACTACTCGAATGTTCAGAAAGCGGATGGTGAGGCACGCCAGACCGACGTTCTTGGTGGATTTAACCGAGACCCTGATTCAACTTCTTTGAGAAAGCCCGAGTCGACTACACCTTCACCTGAAACGGACGAATCGATCAACAACGCACCAGATCTCAATGCACAAGCTGACGACACTGAGAATACCATCCGAGATAAACAGTCGCTAATGCTCTGGCAAAAAGCAAAGGATGCACTTGATGGGCTGGCAACAGTTGTAGCGGCAGTGAGTATTGTTGGAGGCCATGTAGAAGGCTTCAGAGAAGGCGGATCCGTTTCGCTCGAAGACGATAGAACGCAGGGTTCGCCAAAACTAGGGGTATTATCTGGAATTTCAAGGGACCCGCGCACGGCTGATCTGTTGGCGCATGTTGTTGTCGAGACTAGCAATGAAGGATCGGTATCACCGCTGATCAAACCCGACGCACGCGCACAGCCAATCCCGCTCACAAAACTTCAGGTTGTCGAGCGCATTCCGGCTCTTGTGGATATGTTCGATGAAATTGAAAACATCATCATGACACTTTCGAGAATGTTGTCCGCATCTTCTGCTGAAGAGGAGTGCGGTATGAACTGCGATCTGGATCTACCTCAGAACAGCGCAGTGCAGGAAGTACTTCGGAGCCGGTTGAAAATGTACAAGCAACAGCTTCGATGGCGATCGTCCAAGGCGTTGTCCTCCTTACTGAAGCAAATCCCATCCCTAAGCCCGACGATCATGAGTATGGATTCTCAACTGGTGTCAAGCCTAGCTTCGCTGCTGTCATCAGAGAAGTCACTGTCGTGGGCAAGCAAGTCGGATGTCTCGGGGCTTGAAACGTCAAATATTCTTCAGAAACGGTGGCTATGTGTTAAGCAGCGACAAGTCTTCTTAAGCACAGAAAAGGTGATTGACTCAGCGTTGGATCAGTACGAAGCGGATATGCGGGACGAAGTCGTTCAGAAGTTGGGAAGCGAAAACGCGCTAAGCTGGGGAATGGATGCGATCCAATCACCTCGGCGTAAGGTTAGCCATCCGTCATTTGCAAGTTCTGCACCTGCAGGCTTCGGTGCAAACGGGTTGCGCGGTGCTACTCAGCGCTCCGACAGATCCGGCGAAGGAGACCTGCCGTTCGGTGCTTGGGGTGTCTTACTGCCTTTACCCCCACTCAATGAGAACGAGCATGGCCACGCGCCTGGTGCTCCTGGGAATTCAGCAATTGACCACACACCGTTCCCACTGACGGCGCCAATAATTCGGGTCGGTCGTGCTGCCGATGCTTGTGACCTCATTGTGAATGACCGCAGTGTTAGTGGACGTCACTTCCACTTGCGTCGTTTGCGACGAGAAGCTGACGGAACTGAGGAGCAGTTTGAACTCCAGGATTTCAGCAAGAACGGCACGATCGTGAACGGAGTCCGGATTCATGGATCCAGCACTCGGATTACAAGCGGGTCTCGTATATCATTAATCCTCTCTCGAGGTGGCCTGGTGACCTACGAGTTCCAAGTTCGGACGTCCGGTGGAGGCCGCCACGCACCTCCTCCTATTGTTACGACGTCGCAAAACCCAGACGATCTTAATATTTTGATCCCTGGGCAGGAGTACCAACAACCACAGATTGGAACACCCCAGATTGTTCCTCGGAGTCCCGCAGAGCTGCAAAATCGCGGCTCTCCAGGAAACTTTACCCCATCGGAGAGTCTCGTTGACGGGCGAAGCCGACAGACTGTAACACAGGGTCTGCGTGTAATTACCTCTGTCGCAGAGAGTGATGTCCCTCGAGCGTTGATATCTCCGAACCCTGCTGTGGACTCTCCTCGAGCTGGTGGGTATACCTCTCCTCGCTCTTCTGTGCTTCAAGCCCCAGGCACCCCTTCTGTGGGACCTCCTCCAGCAAATATGTTCTCCACAATGGTACCACCAGGTATTCTGTCCCCCGCTTCATACCAGCAGCGTGAAAGTTTTGCGCCAAACGAATCAACAGCGATAACATCACCACGGCAAGAGGGAGGCGTCGGGTCGATGCTTCGCATTGCGCTAGGCCGCGACAGCGTAAACCGCGAATCGAGGCCAAACATCCCGAATGAACTCGCGAAGACCCGCGTGCTAAGGTCAAGCGGTGACACCGGCGTAGCCACGCGTCTGGTAAGCGTATTCTTCTGTTAGATGGCATACTGTCTCGTCTTGGGTGTGTTCGTGCTAACGATTATTTTTTGTCGTGTAAACTTGCATTATGAACTATGTCTAGAACACGGCGTCTGGCTTCCAGGAAATGCAAGTGCTAACTCTTCGTCTTCTTGCTCGAGTTCAAGAAGCGAATATAGCAGCCAGCGCTACCGAGTGCGAGGAGGCCCTCCGCATGACGGCTGGTAGTATGGACGAAGCGTTTTCGGTAATCCAACGTAGTCGTGGTTCAGACTCGGTAAGCGTTCCTAACTATTGCATCATCATCTACACATACATGTAAGGATCTAACACTAACCGTTGCAGCTTTCTGGTGATTCGCAGCGTGTCTACCCTTCAAATGTGCGTCACTTAGCCACGGTGCTAGGAAGAACCGAGCCAGTGTGTGCGGAAGCTCTTCGTCAAACCGATAACAAGTATGGCGATGCATTGCGCTTGCTGCTGTCAGCTAGAGGTGCAGAGCTTGAGAGTTCAGTGCTTTCACCCAGGCACCAAGATACTCTCACCACAAAGGGGGGTAGTATGACGCCTTCTGGAGTTAATGGACCAGTAGCGAGTGAGCCGTTGGTTAACTTCCAAGACATTGGCGACGAAAACCCAAGTTACGCTCTGACAGAATCGAGCGCATTGTGTCCCCCTGTGCCTCAACGGATCGGCACCAGAGGAAACGGAAGTCCGGTAAAAACCAAGAAAATGGAAAGCCTCGGTACGACGTGCTTGGAATATCTGCCGGCGAAGACGGACCTCACGCTCTGGAGTGAGTGCAACAGCAGCTTCGATGACGGCGTTCGACAGATGAATTCGTTTGAGATCGACCTAGAGGAAGAGACGCTATGCGAGCGTCTCGCCGCAATTCACGCACGCAAGATCCTGCTTCAAATTGTGAGGCTATTCCAAAGCGCATCACAAAATGGGGACGTCCAACTGAGCGAACTCGGCAATCCAGTGGTGCTTCGGCGGCTAATTTCGCTCTTGAATGCGCCCAGTCAGAGCAATACGAGCACTGCATGCGAGCAAGAGTACCAGCTACATCAGCAGCCGAAGGCACAAAAGAGTGGAAAGGTCCAACAGATCCTCTCGCGCATGGCACGTGAGGTGATGGCGCGCTCTCCCACGCAAACGTTAGCTGGGAACCTGAGCTCATCCCAAAATCTATCGACGCTGCAGCGATCAATCGATCAAATGACGGAGCACCCAACGAAAGTTGGCTGGTCAGGCATGAGTCGACTTGTTGAGGCTCTTGTCAAGAGCGACCAGAACAGAGTCAACGCCGGAGAGGATATTAACGACCAAAGGCTCTCTTGCACACTGGAGAGCATCACATTCGAGACGATCCTGCACATTCTTTCTCGTACGCATGCAGCTCCCGTTACGAACTTAAACTGGGATAGCTCTCCCCTTCGAGTCCGCAAGACTGATGGATGTTTCCCCAAGGGACCGATGTTGCTCTCGTGTGGTCTTGAAGTCTTGGTAGTTGATACATACGAACGCTTATGGAGCATCCCACCACCGGATCCGCTACTCAAGCATCGGCACAAGTGGCGGAAGCGGTTTGCATCGTCCGTGGGCAATGATAATGCATGGATGAAGTCAGCGGCAGATCATGCGGTGACAGTTTGGCGGCCAACATTGCCAGCAGCGCTCGAGTCTGCAACGCCCGGGGCTAACAAGTGGTATTGCCTGGGTGACGTTGTAAAGTGTGGCAATGGAGCCCCGGATGCGCCTATGCTCCTTTTCAGCGACTCCGAGGAGCAAGGGCTTTTACTGCCACCTGTGAGTTTTGAACGGGTCGACGTTACCGGCAAAGGCTTGCCCCGGAATTCCGAAAGTGATCCGGACTTCCAGCGCAAGCAACTACGCTCGATATGGTGGCCTGTTGCACCGCCCGGGTATGTGGCATTGGGCTGTATTACTGGGAGCAAGGAAGACCCCTTTGAACCTCCTGACGTTTCTAGCACGCGCTGCGTACGGGAAGATCTCGTCAAGCCTGTTGACGCGTTTCATTGTGTGTGGCGCGCAGCTTCACCTGCCTCGACAGGGGGTGGAGGTGTCGAGCTTCCAACAACGATCGAGGTTGAGAACGAAGCTCAGGATGAAGAGAATGCGGGTGGCGAGAACGACAACTCTGGCCAGGCTCGTGGTACTAAGAACCAGTCTATTGACACGTCTCGGATGCAACTACTGCTGCCAGTCGCCAACGATGTAGTCGTGCAGACTTCTCTTTGGGCCGTCGAATCTGACTTCAGCAGCGGACTGCTGTTGCCTGTTGTCACACTGAACGACGAAAACGCTGGCGAGCCTAGTACTGCATTTGCGCTAAGTCTCTCGGACGAAGATCTGGTTCTGTGCGCACCAGTTAGTGTTGACAATGTGCTCGCCTTCGTCGAAGTTTTGCTGAAGTACCACAAGCTGTTGCCGAGTATTCCCCAAGACAAACCGACACCACCAACACAGTTGCGTTCCGAGCTGCCGGCAGCACTATTCGCGCTGGTGCAGCAGGTATTACGCGAAAATCAACCGTCAAGTGGCCAGGCTGCCGTCTCGCTTGTACGATCACTTATTACGGTGATTCAGCGAGGTGGGCACTGGTATGACAAGCAAGCCCTTCTGTACTGCCGGTCCAAGATCATGGCTCTGAGTCAGGACCAGGATGGCGGCTTCACATTGCATGCCCTTCTACAGGCTTTTGTGGAGTTAATGCTGGCGGTGGAAGATCAACAACGCGCGCAGCGTGTACAAGAGCTTGCAGCTTGTCTAGAACGTGATGGCGGCAACTCGCTGAGCCTCCCGTATGGATTCCACTTTGCGAAGCAACCGTTCGTGGAGATGCTGGTGAGTCATTCGTCAAAGATGGCAGTCACTCGGCACCTGTCGGGAGAAGAGCGTAAGTTCTTGCTGGACTTCCGTGCTGACGATGGGAGCAATGCAGCAGCCAGGGAAGCACTGGCAGCTGAGGGACTTGGAGCGCCGCCTGGAGACGTGTATTCTTGCCGATTGGAACACACGCCAGCTCTGGTGATGACCATGCAGGATGAAGTGAAGGCTGAAATCGTGTATTTTGAAGTCACTGTCGTGGAGTGGAGCACCAGTGCGAACATGGGTGGCTCACTTGCTGTGGGATTCTCGCCGCCTTCTTTTCCTCTGGAAGGAGTATTGGTGGGCGGAAGCGCTGATGGCTCACGGTCTTACTCTTTCACGCCGGCTAGTGGGCAAGTTCTATCTGCTGGAGATACCAGCGTAGATCGCTGGCGTTGGGTAGAACCGGCTGGTGCAGTGAGCCCTGGTGACGTGTTTGGCTGTGGCTTACGCCTGGACACGCAAGAAATTTTCTTCTGCAAGAATGGCCAGCTACTAGGCACAGCCTTCTCAAGCATTTCACGTCCTCAGCAGCTTCACCCCACTATTTCCTTTAACGCCGATTGCAAGCTACTGGCTAACATGGGAGCTACAGCGACTGCGTCAGCGAAGAACGCCAACTTCAGCTTCCGTTTCCACTCTTTGGATTGCGACAACCTTATGAGTGCCTTCGAGTGGTTCGAACCACTAAGCCAGGTTTACGGTGTGATGAAGGCACTCATGGATCCGGCCAGACCTAGCGAAGTGACAGGAACGGAGGAGGTTCCTGAAAACAATGAAGCTGTGGCTCAACTTCCGGATGAGTTTATGCTCTCTGCCGACAACTTTTTGTCGGACATATCGGAGGATGTATGCATTCGCGTGGAGAGTGCGCATCCTTACGACTTGGAACTACAAGAATCTCTTGTCAGTATTCCTCTGGCAACCAGTATTCGTGTCAGGCTTGCTCCTCAGAGCGAAACGGCCAGTTCCCACTGCCTCCAGATTTTGCAAGGAGGGGGTAATGCCGGAGGTGAAGGTGGGGCCGAAGAGACGACAAGCGGCGGAGGCGAAGCTGAAGTGCGTGCTTTCACGGGCTCTTGTGGAGGCCAGGAGGTCACCATTGATGGTGACAGTTTCGTGTGGCGATTCCCTGTGCAGTCCAACTTCCAATGCCGAGTGGACCGCGTGCGCAAAGGTCCATATCTGAAGCTTGAAGCTCGAGACACAAGACTGTCACTTGTGCGCGACAAGGGCTGGCAAACTGCAATTGGCGTGGCGCGTTTCGATGGCGGGGTGCATATCTGGGAGGTCCGGATTACCTTTGTGACCGCGAGTTCGAACATCTTCCTGGGTATCGCTCGTAAGGATGTGCGTCTCGACTCCTACCTTGGAAAAGATAACCGCGGGTGGGGCTGGATCGGCAACCGTGCGCTTTGGCATAATGGCAGTAAACAACGAGGTACCTACGGTGACAAGTTTAAGACGGGGGATGTTGTCCGACTCACGCTGGACTTGCGGCGTGGAACTCTTAGCTATGCTCTCAACGGGAAGGATTTGGGCGTCGCTTTTGGTCCTGGAGGAACCGGTCCCAAACTCGAAGGCACGTTCTACCCTGGGTTTGCTTTGTATAACCAACGCGACTCCATTGATCTCATCGGTGGCCACCGCGTCGAAGATGGAGGTCTTGAACCTGGCTTACCCCGGACCGGAAGCGGACTCGCAAGTGGAGAGGACTCGTACTACAGTGAAGAAGAAGAAGATCTGGGAGGGTTTGTAAGCGGCGAGGGGGGTGTAGGTGATGGAGCTATCCCGAACTTCCGGATGGAGTTGGGTATCGCGCTAAGTCAGATGGGCTTCCCAATGGACTGGTGTATCTACGCCCTACGCCACTGTGAGGATGATGCTGAGCAGGCGGCAGACTTCATCTTAGCCAACATGCATGCAATGGAAGCACTCGTTCGGGAAGAAGCCGAAGCAGTCGCGCGCCGCGCCCGCCATCGTCAGATTTTGCAAGAACAAGCACTAGCTCTGTCCGAGAATTTGGACGGCGATGTGTCAGATGCGACTTCCATCCCTCCACCACCACCCATTGATGGAGATGTTGATGCCGTTCGAGCCGCAGAAGAAGTCCCTATCGGTGACACAACAGAGCTTCAGCAGCAACAGCAACAGTCGTCTGGGGACACCAAATGGGGTGTAGCGTTTACAGTCGTTCCGGAATTCTCAGTTACCGGACGTCGTTTATTGGCGACCAAGTACAGCTCCAAACTGCGCCGCTTGCACGCATCACAACGAGTATTTACTCCAGCACGCGACTGTGCTCTCGTGCAGCTCGTGAACGAGATATGCGAGTCTCGTGCCGAAGCTCTTCTCAGCTGTGATCCTCTCCGCATGGCGCCGGAGGAGTTTGCCCCCACAGAGGAGCAGCTCCGAGCCTTCCCCGCTCTGCGGGGTATTCCTTTGGAAGCACTTCAGCGCCGCTTTTTGGTGCTCCGTAACTTTAACTGTCGTCTGCAGACTTCGCTAGCCTTCATTGATTTCTCGGCTCAAGACGAACGGTCGTTGTTAGCACGAGGCGCACGCGCTCTCCGCGGCGTGGTGTTCCAGCATGTGAAGCTTGCATGGTGGCTTGGTGTTCTTAAAGAGCAACAAGCACCGGCAGCAGCTCGTCCAGAAATCGAGGTTGACCGTCATCGTGCGCATGACGCCTTAGAACTCTCGGAACATGGTGATCCCCTCGCTAGCGAAGCTGGTGAGCGTGACAGTGTGTTTGCGCAGACGTTTGAGCAGCTGCATGGCCTTCAGCCTACTCTACTACGTGGAGCTGATCGCGCTTTCAAGTGCCAGTTTGTAGGCGAGTTCGGTGACGATTTCGGTGGTTTGTACCGCGAATGCCTAGCTCAATTGAGCTCCGAATTGCAGACCTTCACGCCACTACTGCCGGTGTTGCGACCATGCCCCAACGCTCTGATGAGTACAGGCGAAAATCGCGAGCTGTTTGTTCCGAATTCACACCTTCGTTCAAACCCACGACGAGTGCAAATGGCCGAGTTTCTCGGAAAACTTGCTGGTATAGCGGTGCGTACCAAGACGCCTTTGGATCTGAACCTTCCTCCAGTTGTGTGGAAGCTTTTGGTGGGGCAGCAGGTGGCACGCCACGATATTGAGGTCATTCATCAGGGCTGCTTCCAAGTGGTGGATACGATAGCTAACCTGGCCGCTCACGGTATTACCGAGGCCATGTTCGATGAGATCGTGGACGCAAGCTTTACAGTACTGTCGAGCACTCGCGAGACAGTAGAGCTTGTTCCAGGGGGAACACACTTGCATGTGACTTGGGATGATCGCGAGGAGTATGCGTGTGCAGTCGAAACATACCGGCTAACTGAGTTTGCACCAGTGTGCGCGGATATGTCACGCGGATTGGCAACAATTCTTCCAGCCCCTACACTGGGACTTTTCTCGTGGCATGAGTTGCGGACGCTTGTGTGTGGAAAGCCGTCCGTCGATATTGCTCTGCTACGACGACGAACCATATACGGTGACGGCTGTCAAGCAACCGACCCGCACATTGCCTACTTCTGGGACGTTCTGGGCGAGTTCAGTGACGAGCAGAAGTCTTCTTTCCTGCGATTCGTCTGGTAAGGAATCTTCGTAGGCGTTGCATTTGGTATGATCGAGTGGATTCTAACAGGGTTGGACTGTGTTGTGTTACAGGGGGCGATCGCGTTTGCCGACGCATGCTGCAGACTTCACACAAGACTTCAAAATATCAGGGTTGCCCAAGGCTGCAGGACGTGCCGACATGTACCTGCCTATTGCTCATACCTGTAAGTGTCGCAATGCTTCATCACGCGGCTACTTTCTACCTTCAGAACTGACAGAGATTGAATGCTCCACAGGTTTCTTTTCCATCGACCTGCCAGCCTACTCGTGCCGTGAAGTGATGCATGACAAGCTCGTGTATGCCATAACCCACTGCCAGTCTATCGACGCCGACAACACGACCGTCGCTCAACGAGCTGGCCAGGGCATCAACTGGACCAATGCTGCCGCGACGGCAACGGCAACCGCGACCGCCGCAGTTTCCAGCGTTATAGCAGGAATGGCAACCATAGTCGGCGAGTGAGCAAGCCATCCATAGTGGAATTATATATGCATATTTCATGTTCACACGATTGAATGAATTATCGCCAAGTTTCAATGAATCAACATGGTTATCAAGAGCACTTCTTCTAAGCTCCCTTACAGCGCGTGATTCGAGCAGGTACCGATCGTTCAAAGGCGCGGCCCCAGTCGCCATGGTTGGCGACCTCGTTCAGCGCGATGATGACAGAGTCGAGGTTCATGATGTGCGTTCGAACCCTCGCACCAGATCGAGCAAAGTGCTCTTGAAGCGGAAGTCGAGCCGTTCGAACGCCACGCTCAGTCGCCTTCGTCATGGTCTGACCCTGAAAGGCAGGTACCATTTAGCAAAAACTAAGCTTTTGTGAACGAGACAGTTGTAACTTTTGTACCTTGCGAACAGAGCGGTCGACGATGCCACCAACGACGTAGACGCAAGCTGGATCAAGGGTCTCGAGTACGTTGTCTGAATCTGGCGATAAGTAGACAATCTCGTCAGCGTCGTACAGTTCTTCCAGCGGTTCTTCATGCCTTCCAATCTGTCCGTACACCCAGCATGCAGTAAGCAACAGCATCCAGCAGCAATAGTAGAAATGGTCGTACCTTCCAGCTAAGTGCGCCATGCTGGGCGCACACAGCAGCAAGCTCTTGCGCACAGGATGCGAGATGCAGCGACACGAGGTTATCCAGCGGACAGCTTTTCAGGTATCCGAAAACACACCCGAGCTGCTTCAGGATGCTATTGCGCTCCTGCAAAACAAGCAAACGACTGCACCATAAGCACTTATAGCACTCCACAAATACACCCATCTCCAAGCATTCGTACTCGACTTGTCTGATCCACTGCAAATGCCAAGTCCACCACGACGCGAACCCCACGCAACTGAGCCTCCTCCAGCTTTTGCTGCACACACCACGACCAACACTTAGTACATTCATAACCGCAACTCAATCGCCCCTATTGTAGCAGTCCTTACGTATTGCTCCACTCGTTGCATGCGGATCCGCTCTCGCAGCTCAGTTTTCTGCTCCTCGGTCATCTCGGCCCGTTCGGCAGCTAACGCTTGGCTTTTTGCGAGCTTCTTGGCCTGAAGTCGTTGGTCCTTATGATTGCGACGCTTGGACCGCATCATCTCGCGCCGACATTGCTTGCTAGTTTTCTCGCACGCTTTAAACTCTCCGTCACGCTGGCAATGTCCATACAATCCCAGTGCACAACACACCGCGAAGGCAACGAATCCAAGAGCCACAGCCGACGGTCTCATCTTGACCAAAGATAGGAATAAGTTGCTCTTGTCACAAGTCGCACGTTTGAGTCGCCCGTGATTGGCCAGCTCAAATTTAATCTGTCGTTTCATTGGCGGAAAAAGCTGCTGGTCCTAGAGCCAACAGCTCAATTAGCGATGGCGAACAAGAGGCGGCGGCGCGCCGAGAGCTTCCAGGTCGAGCAGGGCGGCGAGGATGACGCCCGCAAGCGGCTGGAAGCCTTCCACGCGCGGATGTTCGAGCTGCCGCAGGAGGAGGCAGCAGTCGCGGCCCCGGAGGCCACTCGCGTGACCTTCAAGGCGAAGAAGAAGCACAAGAAGCACAAGGGCATGGGCGGAGACGAGGACGACGGAGAGCCTGTGCCCATGGTCAAGTTCAACGCGAAGCCCAAGAAGGAGAAGGAGAAAAAGACGAAGAAGAATTCGGCTGAGCCCGTGCAGGTGAAGAAGGAGAAGAAGAAGAAGAATGCGGGCCCCGCAGTCATCAAGGTGCCAGGGATGCCGACCGTCGTCAAAAGTGAAGCGGTCAAGACGAAAGTGGCCACGCATGTGGTGAAGGATAATAAGAAAACGAAGAAGCAGCTGATCACGACAGTGCAGACGGTGAAGAAGACGACAAAGGTGCAGGTCGCGGCTCAGGCGCCTCAGTGGCATTCCATGCAGAGTGGAGATGCTCAGGACGACGATGAGGGCGTGGACCCGTTGGAACAGGCGCTCGGGAGCATGAAGGAGATGGCGAAGAAGCAAGCGACGAAGCCGCCTCGCAAGAAACAGAAGAGCGCGACTGGCAAAGCGGTTGCTGCGCAGAAGACGGAAAAACAAAAGATTGCTGAACCTACTGAGCCTAAGACTGTGGAGAACCAAAAGGATGCTGAACCTGCTAAGTCGAAGACAGTTGAGCCGAGCCAGTCACCAAACCAATTACAGAAAGCTGAAGTGAATGGTAACGTGGATAATCATCCTGCTGGCACTCTATCGAGGAGTCAGAAGAGGAGTATGAAGAAAAAGCTAAGGAAACTGAAGCGCGCTCCAGTGAAGGCCAACGATGAAAACACTGCGTCCGCAACGCCGCCACAACCATTAGAAAAAGCCGACGCTTCTTCCTCTGCTGGAGCCAAGCCGTCAACCATCGTGAATGGCTCTGCCCCCAGTCAACCTGTTGCACCAGCACCAAAGTCGCCAGGCTCACGCAAGAAGCGAAAAAAATCTCCCAAGGTGAATGGTATGAACAGTGCGTCGCCGAAGACCGTCGTTGCTGCAAAGCCAAGACAAGGGAAACCGCTCGTGTTATCGGACGAGCGCCATAGTGAAGTTGCTAGCAACGCTAAATCAACTGCGCTAGGGAAGAAGGCGAAGATCATGTCATCACCACAAAAGAGCAAAGCAGTCACCCAAGGTGCAGCTTCGTCTGTGAAGAAGAATTTGGCGAAGGACGAGGCAAAGGATACAAAACCTACCAAGCCTTTGACGCCGATTGCAGCATCTCTTGCCAAGGATGCAAAGAAGAAGAACGACATGTTCTTGCCAGCTCGAGAGGAATCGGCTAAGACCTTAGTCGCTCCCAAACGGGTAGTAAAGGCGGTGGCGCCTTTTGTTGTTCCGCTAACGCACGACTCATCTGAAAGCGAGGAGGATAGTGGTGTTGATTCTGATCACAGCGACGACGCATCGCTGTACTCGCGTCTTATTGATTCGGCTGCTCGAGAACGTTGGGAGCTCGTGGAGGTTGGGCGGCTTGTTCGATTATTTGCTGCTGAGTGGAAGTTCAAAGAGAGCAAAACCGCGCACTTCCTTCTCGACACGTGCCCCGAACTTGTAAGTGTGGACTTCCTTGAAGGACTGGGTATCAACTTGTCCGCGAAGCACCTGATGCAAGTCTTCGAGGCTGGATCTGGCAACTCCGGAGTGCTGATGAACAAAATGGCGTCGGCCTTAGAGAACGGACACTTGAGTGTGCGTGACCCGGCATTTGTCTCCGCCTTGGAGCGTCGGGTGGCCCTGATGGAGTCGAATACTGAAGTGATGGAGCTGCTGCATCCGCTTATGGAAAGCATGTCGACGGTGTGCGACGTCGGTTGCTTGTTGAAGCAATTGTGTGAGCACTGGCAGCTTGAGCGTAAAATTGCGTTGGTTCAGCAAGTCTTGCTGTCACATATTTTTGACGACCTCGATGGAAATCAAGATGAAATCTTGCTCGACCTACCTGATCTGACAGATCGGCTGGATTTCCCTAGTCGTTTAGACCAGGAAGACGTCGATGAAAACGGCAACTTGAAGGGCTTCCTCGCGCATGACGACAGCGAATTCAGTGAAGTGGAAGGATCAGAAGAAGACCTGGACGAAGATGATAGCGAGGATGATGATGCGGACCCTTACGAGGGTGAGACCGATTCGGAGGAAGAGGATGAGATTACTGGTCGTTCTCGGGGAAGGAATCAGTTTATTGAAGATGAAGCTGATGTTGGAGAAGAGGATGAAGAGGAGGAACAGGAGTGCCACGATGACGATGAATCGTCTTCATCGGATGTATGCGACTAATTTCAAATAGAACAGCACACTGCTCGAACCCTTGGCTTTGCGTAGCAATTTACATCGATCTAGGAGGCAGAAACTTGGTTGGGTGATTCTCGACAGGGCTCCAAGATTACGTCTTAGCTTGCGCTTCAACTGTAAAACTACGTCGAAAACATGGCATTCAAGACAGCAAGAACAGCAAAAATCAGGGCAACCCACATGTACGGAGCCATGCCGCTGCTTTCCTTGTTGTTCTTGGAGATCTTCTTCTTCGAGTGAGCGATAGCGGCTGCACAGTTTTAATGTTGGCGATACATGATTAGCTTCCATACATACATACACAACGGCCTCAAGTTTACTACTGAAGTGTCACGTACCGGCTCGAGCAGCAGCAGTGTTCTCTTGAAACTGCTCCTCGTCATCACCCTTGCCTCGGCGCCCGCTCTTCTTCGACGACTTGGCTGGCGACTTATCTTCCACCGGCTCCTCGGCATCAATATCTTGCTCAAACGTTTGCTGGGCAGTTAGCCCATTGTTGTTCACTTCAGCAATCAAATCCGGGAATGCAGTGGTCAGCGTCTCCGCAGCTGCACTCGGCCAATTTCCAGACGAATCGCAGTGCATCGCTTCCGAATGCAAGGGCGTGTTTCCGTGGGCGTTCTTAAGGGGTTTGGCGCCCTTCATACACAGCAATGCGACGATTAGCCCCGATGTCTCCAGCGGCTTTCGTTGCAATACGAACCTTGGAGATGAGGTAGCTGATCAACTCAAGTTGACCGTCTCCGTTCTTGATACACGCCCAATGCCTACATCGGATCAGCATTTCCACCCAAAGTATTAGCACCAACTCCAGCACCGTCATCGTGGTCACAGGTCCACCTACAGTGGAGTGTTTCCCTTGGCGTCCACCACGTTGGCGTTAGCACGGCCCGTTTCAACCAGCAACTGGACGATCTCGAGGTTCCCCTTGGCAACCGCCACATGGAGTGCCGTCATCTTCTTGTTGTCGACTGCATCCACCTTAGCCTTCGCCCTCAGCAGCAGCTTCAATGAGTCCACCTCCTCGTACTCTATAGGTGCAGCACACCACAAACAAACGCACTTCAGTAAATACGAGTCACCATAGGTCTGTTTGCATAAGCCAAAGGATCATTGCTGTACCCGCCGCTAGATGAAGCACCGTTTGTCCCGAAGAGTCCTGCAGACTGAGGTCAGGCTTGCCCTTGAGCAGCGCCTGGAAGATTTCCTCAAAGCTCGGCGGCTGTTGAGCCAGCGCCAACATCAGCGGCGTGAAGCGGCGCTTCTTCTCCTGCAGGTTGAGCATGGCCCCATTGGACACGAGGTGCTGCACGATCTCCAGTCGGTCTTCAGCCACCGCCACGTGCAGCACTAACGAAGTAACACAAAAATGACGAACAGTTGTTACTTAACATGCCCCTATCACAGCAGCTTAGATAAAAGTCACATTTGTTGCAGTCGTACCGGACTCGCCCTTCTTGTTCTGGAAGCCCCAGTCGCTGCGCAGCTCGATCACCTTCTCGAGGTTTCCATTTGCTGAAATGTAGCCATACAGATGTGTTAGCTGCAGTAGTAGGGGGTGAGCGTCGGAGCCGTGAGCACGCGCGCACCTGCAGCGCGGAGCAGTTGAGCCATGACGTGCGTGTCTTGATGATCGCTTCAGTCGAAGGGGGAGTGAACGTGGAATCGTGATATTCGAGATTTATCGACCAATAGTAGGTCTGGAAAAGATCGCACGAAATCTGAAATTTGATGTTGTAGAATGAAAACTCAATTGAAATTCGGGTTGTGGACTTGAATTGGACACTGGTCGAACTGCTGCCGATAAATTAGACGTGGATAGATTGTTGCTGGACTTCAATGACTCGTATCAAGCTACAGCTGAAATTTCTGCTCATGGTGGACTGTTTCCTGCTCTTCAGAAGCCCACAAGACCGAGGCGGGGAAGGAGGCGGCGGCAAGTGAAGAGTTGGAGGGAGTTAGGTGGGGAGACGGGAATTTCGGAGGCAGCGACGCGGTCATTCCGACGGGCGTGGACGAGCTTCCTGGTGCAGCAGAGGAAGTAGGCGGGATATGGACCACCGGGGCCAGGACGTGGGTGCTGCTAGCAACCGGCGTCACTTTTGACTCAATGTTGAGTTTCATGCTGGACACGGCGGGTGCCATGCGGGCGTCACGCTCCACCTCGTGGAACATTTCCTCCGTACTCGCCAAGATCTGCAGCAGGCTCGGGTAGTTGGAGAACGACGACAGATTCACCTTCCGGCGCATGTACTTGGACCGCGTGTTGTAACCCGTCATCTTGTCGTGCTTCTTGAGGATCTGAGGTGCATCAGCAGTTAGAGAACGGTTGGTGTTGCCCGGCTTCACTAGAGGAGAGAACCCACCTTCGAAAAGCCCTGATAGTTCATAACGGCGAAGTTCTCGAGACGAATGCACTCACGGTAGAAGTGGACGAAGGCGAACATGAGTCGCTGAGCCTCAGATGCCTCAATCTTCTCTCGTTTCTGGAAGAGCAACGTCATCACAACAATCAGAAGCGCTCTATAGGGACAACCAGTCTGTTCGGCCACGCACCTTGAGCGTCTTAAGGACAGAACGCAGCTGCTGGTAGCGGAAGGCGACGCGCTTCTCCTCGGCAGCGTAGAAGAGCGAAATCTTCTTGAGTTCTGCCTGCAGGTCGCGGAAGAACGCTACCTCCAGTTCGGATTCGGCTGCAATAGGTTCAAGCTGGGTCAATACTTACGTACGAGGTTGAAAGGGGACGAACATTCACTTTCACGTACAGATGTCGCGCTGATTGACGGCGTGGTGCGCTGCTCGGGTTACGGCTTTAATGCGCTTCTTGAGTATTTTGTAGTTGAGCCAAAAGGGGGCCCACTCCGGGTTGCTCTGCAGAATTTCCTGCAGCAAGCCTTTGCCGAACTTCATGGCGACTGAATTGACGAGGTGGTGGGGGATTCCGAGGGTTGAGGGGTTTATCTAGCCCTCACCTGAGCGATTGGGAAGTGATGAGTGCCGCCGTGTTTGCAGAGATTCCGGAAGCCTCGATGCATTAGGAGAAAAGCTGTGCTTGGGGCCCAGAAGCCGTCACACTCGATCTTCCGCCTTCAAGGTGCGATGAATCTCGGAGATTCGCTTCATGGTAGAGAAAGTGCACACAACTCCACCAAAACTATGGCCAAAAACTATGGCGGCTTCCGAACAACACGTGAGATTCGCGGCTTGCTCGTCACCATCGTGCTGAACTCGACCGACCCAACCAAGCTCGTTAGGCCTGTCGAGCGAGTTGTCTTTCTTGAGGTGGCGACAGTGCAGGGGGTTTCGCGTAATAGTAGTGCATTGATTTTACCGACGTCATCGTCGAGAGCTACAGTACATGTGGACCGCCACAAACACGCACGCACTCTCTCTTTTTGGTGGTGTCGTGTTTACAACCGCGAGTGTTTCTTCACTGTAGTGCAGTAAGTAACGGCAGCCTGGTTCTTCAGCTGCAACTCGTCATAGACATTTGGGGGGTGTCCGTAAGCAGTGCTTCCCACTGGAAATACGCGGCTGCACGGTTAGGACGAATTGTTGTTGGTACATAGAGACAAATTCTTTCGAAGAGGCTGTCAAATCCAGGAAATTGTCTAAGAACAGCAGCAACAACAGCAGTTTTATTGTTTTGCAGACATATGAAAGCGACAATCTCGTTGTCTTTTTCTTTTAAAAGTGAAATTCACGCACAGCATCTCTTGCTGCGCAAGAACGCAAGGAAAAGATTCATATTGGTCGGCTGCGGTTCGAGCTCGTCCCCGCAGCGCATTCCTGCAAGCTTTCGCAAACCAAAACGTGTGGTGCACAAGGCAGATATCTGGGGGTCGGAATCGTCTAGGTCCAAGCTTCAACAACACAATTGGTTGGCCACTACGGGTAGACTAAAAGATGGCCACCAATCGCGCCGGCAACTGGGAATCTTGTGTGTTAAAAAGGTTTGCTATTAATTAAGACAAGTTGGCATTCCTTGCAGAGTTTCTGCAAGTACCTGATGATGATGAGGTATATTGGACTACTGAAAGAATCCTAACAGCCCAGCCGGTCAAAGGACCAGCAACTCGACACGATCTAGACCTACTGAGTCTACCACGATGGCTTTAGGCTGCTGTGCCTGTATCCAGTTGCGAATGCGAAAGCATGTAAGTAGATGTCTTGTCGTATAGCCTGCTCCAGTGAGGGGAAGCTATTTGTTAACGATTCGACCCCGGGATTGTCGAGCTGCTACAACTCGAAGTCTACAAGTATCGCTTTGCCCAGTGCCAAGTAAGCCGTACTGCTACCTGTCAGGGAAGACTTCTTCTGCAAACCATCATGATCGCATCACACCGAGCTAGGTGTCACTCGCATACTATTTTAACACAGCATTTTCTTTTGACTTGCGCCGCGAATTCACGTTGCAGGTGGCTTCATGCGAGCAACTATCCCTTTTGTCATTGGGAAGGCGAATAGCGCGCGATCGCGTCTACCGGTGGCAAACGCACGGTGTTTAGCAGCGCCCGTCTACAGATTTATAGTTGGTTTTCGCTGTGACTGGTGTTCGTGAAACGGATCAACGAACCTCAGTGACGTTTTCACCGCAGTATCGCGTGAAGAACAATCTCGCAAGCTCCTTGCTGTTCAACAGCGCTTCAAGCAAAATGACCACGGAGCTGACAATAGATCATACAGACATGAGGCATGAGATGGATCAATCAAGCGCTGGCGTCGTTGAAACCATTCATAGAGTTGATCCCATGGCTCCTTGCGTCGCATATGAAGCGCTACATGCACCCATAGCATTTTCAAACGTGTTTCACTCGGCAGAGTCTGGACGTGAAGACAAGAGGAACCGAACGATTGACTGTGGCCGTCATGGTGTACTCTTCAAGCGGGGGATTGCGGTCTTTCGTGGCGCTTGCAGCAATGTATGCACTATCGACTGGCGGAGTCCTGGCAGTGCGTGCCGAGGCCAGCGACGTCGACTCAGCTTCTGGATCGGTTGCGGCTGAGTTGCTGCAGGAGTGCGGAGTTTCGGACGGAGACAAGAGCTTTGGCATCCAAGTGATTACCGACCCGGCGTGTGCTGGTGGTGGTCTTGGCTGCTACAATGACCACTGCCGGTACTGCAAAGTGCTCGATACTCTGAAGTCGGCCCACCTCGAGAGCTGCGAGTCGCTTGGTGCTTCTTTCCCCACCATGACACCTCTGGCTGTTTCGCAAGGCCCCTGTAATGTTTCCAGTGGTGACGCTGTGGTCGGAGTTGCTGGAATGACCGATCCTTCGTGTTTGTATGGGGGCATTGGCTGCTTCAGCGACCACTGCAGGTTCTGCCAGATCGAAACAACGCCACAGTCGTCGCAGTTTGTGTCGTGCTCGTGGGCTTTTGATTCGACTTCTGGGTCCAGCGACACTGGCGATGTCGACTTCGTCCTGAATAACAGTGATGAGTACCAGCCCGAGGCTTCCCAAACAATCCTATCATCAAGCAACAGCGGAAATGAAGAGGCCTTCGAGGCGGGAGTTGCTACCCTGTGCACCACAACGGCGGCGGATGGCGATTTGGCGGTCGGGATTAACATCACCACTGATGCGAGTTGTGCCAGCGGAGGCGTCGGATGCATCGACAGTATTTGCCGCTTCTGCAAAACGCGGGACACGACTCAGTCAGCGCACCTGAATGCCTGCCCTGTTGCCACCAAGGTGTGCACAACGACAGTATCAGCGGGTGACGCTGCGGTCGGTATCAATATCGTCACGGATACTTCCTGCGCCAACGGTGGATTGGGATGCATCGACAGCGTGTGCCGATTCTGCCGAGTGACTACAACTGCGCAATCTGCAACTTACACCGACTGTGCCCTGATCGGAAGCTCCGCTTCGGCCACGCAGGCACCTGCAGCCACTACGTCGGCTCCAACCACAGCCCCAGTAGCCACCGCCTCAACGCCAGCTCCGACCGCAACGAAGCAAACTTGCAGCCAGACAGTGTCGGATGGAGATGCTGCTGTCGGTATCAACATCGTCACTGATTCTAGCTGCGCGAGTGGCGGGTTGGGATGCATTGATCAGGTGTGCCGATTCTGCCGAGTCACTACTTCTGCCCAGTCCGCGTCATTCGTCGACTGCGCCTCAATCACGGGCACAGCTATTAGTCCGGCCACAGCAGCCCCAACCACTACGCCTGCAGCTACTACGGTAGCGCCAACCACTGCCCCGCTGACAACGGCACCATCGACTTCGGCTCCGGCAACGGCAGCTCCTGCAACAACAGCCCCGGCAACGACAGCTCCGGCAGCGACATCGGCACCATCTACTACCACTTCTATTGTTTTTGAGTGCTCCCGCACGGTATCAAGTGGTGACAAAGGTGTCGGTCTGGACATCGTCTCGGATATTCGCTGCAGTGACGGTGGAACTGGATGCTTGGATGACGTCTGCCGTTTCTGCAAGCGCTTTGACACAGTTCAATCGCAGACGTACATCAATTGCTCCAGCATCCCGCCATCAAATATCGGCGCTGACATCACTTTCGTACCGATCCCAGTTGTGAGTGATTCCGATGCGCCAACTAGACTGCTTCTTTCAAGCAGCGCCGATAGTCTGGAGGCAACAAGTGCAAGTTCCTGCACTACGACGGTCTCCGCTGGAGATGCTGCAGTTGGTATCAATATCGTGACTGACTCGAGCTGTTCAAGTGGCGGAACTGGTTGCATCGACAGTATTTGTCGATACTGCAAGACAACGGATACTATTCAGTCAGCGCATTTGACCAGCTGCCCTACCAGTTCAACAACAGCAACAGCTTCGACCTCAACGCCAACTCCAACGCCCACTACATCTTCGGCGTCCAAGACTTGTACGTCAACCGTGTCGGACGGCGATGCCGCTGTGGGAATCGGTATCATCACGGACTTGACATGCGCCAGCGGAGGACTTGGCTGTATGAGCAGCGTGTGTAGGCTCTGCAAGACGAAGACGACGGACCAGTCAGCGCATTTGGGGAGCTGCTCGGACTACTCGCCAACTTCTACCCCTACACCAACAGCAACGGCGCCTACTACTACGCCTGCCGCGACTGCAACCGCTTCCCCTACTGGTGCGCCTACTACCGCCCCAGTATCGACGGTCTCAGCTTACTCGATTCCTCTGGATTGCTACCAAACGGCTTCGAACGGGGACAAGAGTCTAGGACTCGACATCGTCACCGACATCCGCTGTGGAGATGGTGGTGTAGGTTGCGTGGACAGCATTTGCCGCTTCTGCAAGCGGTTCGAGACGACGCAGTCGCACTCATACATGAACTGTTCCGATATTCCTTCGACCGACAACGGCGCTGACATCAATTTCAAGGCGATCCCTGCCGTTGAAGACACGCTGGAGACAGCGTCATCGGAGATGATTGTTGCGGTTCATGAGGCAACGGAGTTTTCGCCAGATGTAGAGGAAGCTTGTTCTAACGTATCACTGGCGGATGGTCAAGCGGCTGGAGGAATCGGCGTTGTACTCGACACGCTTCACTGCCCTGAAGGACTTGCGCCGGGGTGTATCGGCGACTCCGGCTGCCGATACTGCATGAGGTTCCCCACCAACATCTCCGACTACCTGGATTATTGCGAGATTGTCAATACCTCTAGTGTGGCTTATGCCTTGTCCGGCGAAGGTATCACTTCAGCTGATGAGGGTAGCTCGTTTTCAGTCGAGGAGAGGCGTATGCTGTTGGCTGAATCGGGTGGCAGCATCTCGGCCGAAGATAATGCACAGACGTCAGACCGCGCTAAACTGTTCGATAGCGGAACTGCCGGGTATGCTGTCGGTGCAGTGGTCTGTGCTGGTGTCGCGGTAGTAGTGGGATTGGTAGCATTCGGCATGAAGCGCACTGTCAAGACGCTTAAGCGTACCAACAAACCCAGAGTGGATCCGGGCCAAGTCGACGAGAATCGGCCCAGCGTCTTGGTCGCTTCTAACATTGGTGAGCCTGGCATTATCAGTGATGTGTAGGCCATATCCCCCACGCACTACATGATTCGTCATTTCATCAGGATTTAGTGCATCGCTTTCCTTAAGATCGTTAATCCAATTCGTATCCCATTGGCCTCGCTCCAAGAGATAGACGTTTGCAGTATGTGGGTGCAGTAGCTTTATTAATCAGGAATGTCAAATTGGTTGGGCAAGTTTGACCGAATTTCGGAGTCATTTGACTGAGTGTGAGCGATGTAGGGAGAAGTGCAAGCAATGAACCTTCGCACGGACAATACGTCGAGGAAGATATCGTTTTCACATTAATGTGACAACCGGAACCACTTTACCAATGGCTGACTATCACTAGCACTTCCACTGTTCATGTGTCACCTGCAGTGTCTACTTTCACCCGTGTATCGTTCGTGAAATTGCGCTAACAGTGCGTGTCCTGTAAAATCTCGCTTCTCTGCCTTCTTCCGAAGATTTTGACACTCTTACCAATACGAATAGTAGGGGAATGCAGCGTAGGTTCGTTGCGTGCTATGTAGTAGATAATATCGACGCTCCCATAAGCGTTCTTTTAGACAACGCGTTCGAATGCGATTGCCGCGCAATTTCTTGTCTGACACGGCGCTGACCGCACTTCACCCTTGTTGGCGACGCGCAAGCCAGCTAGGAACGGCTTGTGGGATACTTCTTAGAGCACTGTCAGAGCACTGCCACCGGTGGGGGCAAAAGCTGAGTAAAAGTCATATTTCCACCCAAAATACAACTACACGCTGGCACCGTCTGAGAAAACGTGGACTATATTCCCCCATCGAGTAAACTGGGGGGATCGCGGAGTCAAATACTAGTATGCCAGCTCGATCCCCCCGCAGCGTACGACAACGGTAAACTGCGAGCCAATGGGACTAGCATGCAAATTGAGTTGCAGTGGTCGACAAGCATTAGGCCTCACGAACGCATTGTGTTCGTATATGCCCTTGGATCCAGGGAGGGCATCGCACATTATGAAAATGCTTTGAACACAGCATGTTTCGGTCCGTGGTGTGTGTTGCACTCAATGCGGTGTATAGTCGAGTGCCTGGGCTTGCTTATAATTTTTCCTGTCCCCCTACTTTTGCTGCAACCGGTGCGAATCTAGGATAAGCTTGAGTAAATTTACGCCACAACATTGCCGCCAATTGGAGTCATTTTCACTCTTGTTTGACCCCTACCAGTGGGGGGGTTCGCACCGGCAAATCTTCAGATAGGTTCCCACTGGTAAACGCGACCTTTCGGATTGAGGTCTTCCGAAGCTGAAGAACCCCCTCGGAGATGCATGCAAGCTAAGCAGAGATGAAGAAGCAACAGGGACCGCGGCATGGATAGTGGTGATAAACACTTCATTTAATACTACCAGGTACTAGGATGGAACCGGTGAAGCAGCAGACCATCGCTGTGAGCGACTGCAGCACTCGTTGGTCCGCACCTACCGGTACGTGAACCGCTGCACCAGCACCCTCGCGGCCAGCGGCGGCGCCGCACGCACCAGGAAACAGCAGTACCCGCGTCTCAGCGCACGCGACGAACTTGCCGTAGACGTCGCCGTACTTCGTGCTCCGCAAAATGCAGCACCGTACTGGCTGTGAAGGGGGGAATCTTCCTCTCTTTGTCTGCTTGGTCGAACGCGTGACGTATTCCTTCATATACGCGGCTTCCCTGCGATTGTTACAAAGCGCAAGCTCTCCTACCGTGTGTCATACCTTAGCGTGCCGCCATCGTTCCGGTCTGATGGCGAGCAAGAGCGAGCTTGTGCTTCCTGTGCTGCCGCCGCAGCTCCGTCGTTATGGCCCACAAGCTTCTCCCCCTCGCCGATCTTGAGTTGCCTACTGAAGACTTTTGCAGTAGCAAAATCGCTACTGCAAATTCTCGGCTCGTCTGCCGTGTTCTTGAGTAGGCATGTATTGATTTAGGTTGGACTTTCTTAAGATCCTACTGAAGATTTACCGGTGCGAACCCCCCCAGTGGCAGTGCTCTACCATGCAGTCATCGATGTTGACACACTCGCAGCGAAAGAGCCTAAGCTTAGGCAAAAGCACACTCAGCAGCGACGCTGAGCGACTTTGACGACGAAGCATGTTGAAGTTGCAATGCCGACATCTGGTTTGACTAGCTGACCTTGTGCGTCGGCACCGGAAATGAAGCTTCTGCTGTAAGGGGTTCCGAGTCTTCCCAGCGCATGAACCCATGATATACTTGCGAATCACCACAAGAATGCACGCAATGCGCTTCCTGCATGCAGCGGCTGCACTTCAGCGAAGTTCCGAGGAGGTGTTTTCACATGCGGGGGGCGGGGGATAAAAAGTGCCCGTCCAATCACCCCGATCACCCCCTGCGCAGCATGTGCTGTAGTATCGCTGTGGCTCGCAAGGCACGGCAAGTTAAACGCAATGGCGAGAGTGCAGTTCGTCCTCAGGACCGAATGCTACCGCGTGACACGGGCGACAAGCCTGTGGCTCTTCAACCCGATTGGCTAAAATCGAGTCAACGTTGAAGGCGTGCACGTCAGGATTCCGTCGTGGCAACCGCTACCCCTCAGGATCGCACTGCGGGCGTGAGGTCATTCCGCTATTTGCCTCCAAGCGCGCATCCCGTCCGCCAACAAGCAGCAGAAGCCCCCACGCACTTGCCCCGCTCCACACAGACCAAGCATGTCAGAGCTGAACGTCAACGCCGCCAACGTCCGCGTGCTGGGCCACGTCTCGGACGAGTTCCGCCGCGTGCTGACGCCCGACGCGCTGCGCTTCCTCGCCTTCCTGCACGAGCAGTTCGAGCCGCGTCGCCAGGCGCTGCTGGCCGCGCGCGTGCAGCGCCAGAGGGAGCTGGACGCCGGCGTGCTCCCGGACTTCCTGCCGGAGACCGCGTACATCCGCGAGGGCGACTGGAAGGTGGCGTCCATCCCCGCGGACCTCGCTGACCGCCGCGTCGAGATCACGGGCCCCGTGGACCGCAAGATGGTCATCAATGCGCTCAACTCGGGCTCCAAGTGCTACATGGCCGACTTCGAGGACTCGACGGCCCCCACGTGGTTCAACCAGGTGGACGGCCAGGTCAACCTCATCGACGCCGTGCGTAAGACCATCTCGTACACGCACCCGCAGACGGGCAAGAAGTACGCGCTCAACGACAAGGTGGCCACGCTGCTGGTGCGCCCGCGTGGCTGGCACCTGGACGAGGCACACGTGCTCGTGAACAACCAGATCATGTCGGGCTCGCTCTTCGACTTCGGCCTCTACTTTTTCCACAACGCCCACGAGCTGCTGGTGCGTGGCTCGGGCCCGTACTTCTACCTGCCCAAGCTGGAGCACCACCTGGAGGCCAAGCTCTGGAACGACGTGTTCGTGGCTGCGCAGGGCTACCTGAGCATCCCGGAGGGCTCTATCCGCGCCACCGTGCTCGTTGAGACCATCGTGGCTGTTTTCCAGATGGACGAGATCCTGTTCGAGCTGCGCAACCACTCGTCGGGTCTCAACTGCGGCCGCTGGGACTACATTTTCTCGTACATCAAGAAGTTCCGCAACCACCCCAAGTTCGTGGTGCCGGACCGTTCGTCGGTCGGCATGACCACGCCCTTCATGGCTGCCTACGTGAAGCTGCTCGTCCGTACGTGCCACCGCCGTGGCGCCCACGCCATGGGCGGCATGGCTGCGCAGATCCCTGTCAAGAACGACCCGGAGCTGAACAACAAGTTCATGGCTGCTGTCATGGAGGACAAGTCTCGTGAGGTGGCCGCCGGTCACGATGGCACGTGGGTGGCCCACCCTGGCCTCGTCAAGATCGCTCTGGACGCGTTCAGCAAGATGTCGGGCCCGAACCAGATCTCGTTCATCCCCGAGGCTGGCAAGGATATTACTGCTGCTCAGCTGATCGAGCCTCCGACGGGCGCCATCACGTACAACGGCCTGGTAGAGAACATCGACGTCTCCCTGGTGTACACGGAGGCGTGGCTGCGCGGCAGCGGCTGCATCCCGCTCCACAACAAGATGGAGGACGCCGCCACGGCCGAGATCTCGCGTGCCCAGGTGTGGCAGTGGATTCGTCACAGCTGCAAGACGGTGGAGGGCAAGACGGTGACCAAGGCGCTGGTGCTTGACATTCTCAAGGAGTGCGTCAACAAGCGCTCGCTGAACGCCAACCCGGGCAACAAGTGGGCGCTAGGCGGTGAGATCATGGGCAAGGTGTTGACGGGTGACGACATGGTCGACTTCCTCACGCTGCCGTGCTACCCGCGCATTGTGCAGCTCGGCTCCAGCATCTGAAGCTAGAGTCCCATCGCTACAAAAAGCATCCTGGCATGCCAAGGACGAGCTGACTGAGCGATCCGAGCAGTAGGAATGTTGAGCGGTGGGACTTCTTGGTGGTGGCAAGATGAACGAGGGGCAAGGCCTAGTGTCGTTTACGATATTTTATAAATGAATGCACCACGAGTTGAAAACAAACTGACGGCGATGCCTTCATTCCTTTAGTTCTTGGTTGATTGTCTTTTCGCGTTCTTCTTCCTCCAAGACGCCGCTTCCTTCCACTTCATGCAGAGTTTCGAGCAGCATCCAGTTCTTGTAGATCAACTCCACCTCCTGCCACTCTTCGGCCTTTGGTCCTGTGCCAAGAGGGTCGCCGCAGCGCAAATTGTTCACCTTCTGCCCCAGGCGATAGCCTCCAAGCTCTGCTGGCCAGTCCGGGTGGTCGCGGGGCACAACGAAGCTCTGCGGCACCTGAGAACTTCCATGCAGCTCTTGGTACTTCTGCACAGCTGGAATAAAGTAGCGGTTCCAGCGAGCTTCACGCGCATTCCAGCTGAAGTCGAGTTTCTCCAGGTCGTCCAGTTGGTACGGCAGCAGCTTGTCCTTGCTGCGGCGGAGCTCACTAGTCCAGTAGCCGAGCTTGTATCCCCACGTCGAGCGTGGCCACGCCTCATCTCCTTCAGGTACCGTGAAGGAGACTGGCATCAACAGATCTCCATGTATCGACTGGTACGTCTGCAATGCCGGCACGGTCACTTCATCCCAGAGGAATCGCTTCCAGTCCTCGACGTCCGGCAGCCCCAACTGCTGGAGCTGCATCCTCACTTCGTCCAGTCCGCGTCGCTTTGAAGGCTTCTTAGCCGAGGCGCAGGCTTTCAGAAACCTCGAGATGGCTGTGCCTAGTTTCATTCCTTGCAGCTCCTCTGGCCATTGGCCAGCTTCAGGATGGTGGCCGCTGGGGACGGTGAAGCGCAGCGGGACGGCATAGTGGCCGTGAAGACGCTGGAAAGCCTGCAGCGCCGGCACCAGCAACTCGAACTGGCGTTGCTGGTGCGCTGCCGACCGGGAGCTCAGCTGTCGGAGCTGTAGCTGCGCGGCCGCCGCTCTCGACGAGAGGCCAAGAAGATGATGAAAGGCTGCGGACATCTGGCTGCACTATCAGTAGTGAGAGGGTAGAGCAATGTATCTCAATGATTGTACCGGTACATGTCATGGTGTTCCGGTGGTCTGGATATGAAGCAACTTGCAGGCAGACTGCCAGTGATGGATGGAGCTTGTTGTTGTGATTTTATTCAATGCCAGACTATCGTAAGCGGTATAGTACGAAATGACTTGGGGGTAGTTTACCTTGAGAGACTTCTGCTGCTGGCCCGAAGAGCGTTGTTCGAGGCGTATCGCGCTTGGTCAGCCTCCTGGCGCGCTCGCTCGAACTCCTCTTGCTGAAGTCGTCGAGCCTGCATCTCCGCCATGCGCAGTTGTTCGCGGTCTTCCGCCAGAACGAGCTCACGCACGGTGTAGTCGTCGATGCGACCAACCTTCTCGATTGGGACGCGGTGCTTGAGCTTGGGCAGCATCCAGAGCAGCGCGTTCGGGTCACTGTACGATTCGTAGAGACGCGGATCCGAGACGGCCTTAAGATTCGAGTACGGGTCCAGCATGAAGATGAGGCTGGGGTCCATGCCGACTTCTTCGTATGCCACGATGTCCGTGGGGCGGTTGCCAAAGCCCGCCACGAACACGGGGTGCTCGATCACGCGGCCGGCGTGAATGAGCGTGAGCTGGAGCTCATTCAGCACCTGGATCTTGAAAATGTGAGGGGTTTTATTGACCACCTCCGTGAACAGTGCGCCTGTGAGACCATTCGAGTTGGTGATGAGAACTCCGGGCGGGAGCGGAATCGATTGCTGCACTGCGTTTTCCAAGTGGGTTCGTGACGCCGATGCCCAGTCCAGAGGGCGCGCAGTGAGGTACACGATTCGCATCCCCAGCTCGTGCACCTTGGTGAAGAAGTCGCAAGCTCCGGCGTGCAGGAAATCGTACTGTCCAAGACGCAGCGTGCGAATGTGGCCTTCCACATCGCTGATAGTGAGAGTCCCGTCCAAGTCGACTACAACGACTGACTCATTCGGCCCCCATAGATGCAGCTTCGCGTCCACGTAGCGCACCGTGTTGGTGTACCTCTGGTAGTGTTCAAATCGCACGTGGTTGGGTTGTTCTTCCGACAGATCAGCGAAGAGCAAGTCTCCCGGTGGAATGATCACACCGCCAGTAATAAAGGTGCATCGACCGCGCTCCTGCAGCTCCATTTTCGTGGGCAGCTCCTTGTCATTCACGAGAATCCTCACCATGTCTCCCACTCCAGTAGCGTAGCTGGTTCGAAAGCGCGACCATGAAAACGAAACGTGCCACGACGTAGTGAGGTACTGCCCTTCCGTGTTCTTCACCGCGACAATATCAACTGCATTTCCTGCCATTTTGTACGACGGTGGCGGGCTCTGCTGCTCCACAGCGGCCACCTGCACCGCATTGCTGTTGGCACGCGGCAGCCCCTCTCGGAACGATCCCCCGCTGCCCATGGAAGAAGTTGCAGCGCTGCTGCTGCTACTGCCGCTGCGACTGAGTCCTCTGGAGGATGGGAAGAGCTCGGATTCCTCCTTCGCCGCCTCCACATTCTCCGGTTTGTCCGTTGACGCCAGCGCTGGAAAAAGCTCGTAGTTGGCAGGCGAAACCGGCTCTGCCGGTTGCACGGGCACCTCGCCCGCGCCCCCTTCCTCCACGGGGGCTGTGCTGGCCATGGGGGCGGGCTCCTTCGTCACGGCGGTGGCCATCGGGACGCTGGGGGCGCTGCCGAACAGATCGTAGCTCTCGTGGTCGTCCAGCACGCTGGTCGAAACAGATTTGACCGGCGCAGGCGGAGGCCCTGGCGCAGGCGGGCCCCCAAA
This sequence comes from Phytophthora sojae, assembly GCF_000149755.1. Lineage (NCBI taxonomy): Eukaryota > Oomycota > Peronosporomycetes > Peronosporales > Peronosporaceae > Phytophthora > Phytophthora sojae. Next base: position 5,910,723 of record NW_009258115.1, read on the forward strand.
GAGACTCATGGCCTCGTGGTCGTCGATGTCGCCCGTGGACGCGGCCTTGACCGGCGGCGACATGGCGGCGGAGACGTGCACGGAGTCCATGGGCAGGGCCAGCGCCAGACAATTGCCTCCCTCTTCGTCGTCTCCCAGAAATGTCTGTCCCGGAAATAGTGTTGAAACCCATCAACCAGCATCCGACCCGCCTGAATTTTTTATCGTCCACTCGAGCCATTTTCTCTTCGATAAAAAAATCCTTTGGAAAATTCAGCTTTTGTTTTCAAAAGTTTGGTTTAGATTGCACATAGCAATTTGGAACGGAGCACTTCAACTGGAACGTAGCGATTGTGCCAAAAATAGATCTTGCCAAACATGGCTACATGTACAACGCGCACCCCGCACTTTCTCGTTGTGCACGCTGCCGGCGGCCATGGACGCGCTGTTGGACCGGCTGTGGGAGCTGGCGAACGAGGACGACGACCCGCGCAGCGCCCGACGCGGCGAGCGGATAGCGGAGGCGCGCGCGCTCTGGCGGGCGCTGGAGGTCCTGCTGACGTCTTTGCGGCCCCAGGAGCTGGCGGTGGGCGACGGGACGTTCACCAAGACGCTGGCCTGCGTTCGCTCCGTGCTGAGCGACCTGAGCTACTGGGTCGCTGCTCCAGCTGGAGATGCAGCCATAGCAGCGGCTACGGCAGGCGACGACGGCTCCGGCACGCTCTTCGTGTGCGTGAATCGAGTCCTGCTCAAGGCCGCGAGTCGCGGCGAGCACGAGCGTGAAGCTCTCGTGCGGGACGGCGTGGCGGACCTGATCGTGCAGTGCGGCGAGTCGGTGCAGCCGAGCTCGACTCTGTCGGCTGTTGAAGCGGCCGCAGCTCTGCAGACGCTGCAGTCCTTGGCCGTGGACAGCAAGAGCCGACCGAGCTTACAAGTCTCGCACACGATTCGCCTCTGTGTGATGCTCATGCAAAGGCACACGACTGTGTTTGCGGTGCAGTTGCGAGCGTGTCAGTTCCTGCACCAAATGGCGCTGGAGGAGGACTGCAAGGAACGTATTGGACGTCATGGAGGCTTGCAGGCGGTCACGAGCGCGCTGGCTCGCTTTACAGAAGAGGTTGAGCTGGTGGTCACAGCGCTGGATGTGCTGTTCTTCCTCTGTGTGGGGCTTGAGTATCACGACGGCCCAGATGCAAGCGCTCCGTATCGTGGGGCTAATGCGGTAGTTTTCCACGGAGTTGTCAACGCTGTCGTTGACGCAATGCGCGTACTGCAAAGTGTGGAACTCGTGCAAGCCAACGGAGTTGCTGTTCTCAACAGGTACGCCCTGTATTCAATTTTGACGAGACTATAGCAGCGTATTTATCATGTGCCTATGCGTTGTGAATGTATCTGGCAACCATCAGCATCGTAATGCACCCTCCCGTTAAAGAAGCGCTATGCTCTCTTAATATTTGGGATGTCGCGGAGAACGGCTTGGCAACTACCGCAACAGATGAAGCTGCGTGCGATTTCGTGGAGTTACTTGACACACTGCTGCGTGATCCTATCACGTGCTATAGGATGGCTAAATTGCTCTCGGACGCTTCTCATCTGGCAGAAGATCAAATTGCGGTAACACCACGGTAAGCTATTGTACGGGTTGTGATTTAGGCCTCAAATGCTGCTGATGTGTCCTCCCAAATCGTTATGTTCTGATATACAGTTTGGAAGCGTTGAAAGCTCAAGTTGAAGCGCTACAAAATAGTCAGGTAGCGGGCCAAGAGAGTGGAGCTCGCATGCTATTTATTACAACCCGGTTGCAAACGTTGCTTAATGAAGCGAGGCATGTGGAAGGTGCCATATCTACCAATCCTCCAAAGGATCAAACAACTACATTGGCGTGTGGAAACAGCATTGATTACGATGGTTATGGGCAATTCATCTACTCGAGCTCTCACCCCACGATCCCATCGCACGCATCTACCTATTCTGAGGACGATAGCGGAGATGAACTCCCTGTGGACTCGGGAGGGAGCTTGAGCTATGCAAACGACCCGCGAAATGACGATGGTTTGCTCCTCGACGAAGGTCTTGGATACTTTGAAAGGTTTCTTCAGCAAGCGCAGGGGGCCAGAACACATTTGAAGTCCAACGTGAATGCTACCAGCGCCCTTCCTCACACTGCTCCTGACACTAGCAGTGCGGCGCAGGTAGGTGCTTTGTGTAAAACCCCGTATGGAGCTAATATTTGCGCGAAGGTTCATTCAAATTCATCAAGCCAACCACATGGGCGACCACCTGATTCACCACCGACGAGTGAAATTCCGAATCAAAACACGGCGAATGACAGTGTGGGAGAATGGCAAGCTCTCTGCGAAGAAAACGCGCGTGAGGCGCGGGATATTCCAAGTGACCGCCGTCAAAGCACATCCGATCAGGAAGCTGAAAAATGGCTGGCCCTGTATGAAGCAAGTACGCGTGAAGTCCAGCGGGTTCAACACTCATTCCACGAGTTGAATGAGAAGTATCGTATTGTTCTTCGCCGTTGTAAAGAGCAGACGAAGCTTCTTGCTTTACAAAATGCGCGCATTAGCAACCATGCTAACGAGCACCAACAGATACTGCGGCGTATGCGCACTCTTGAAGCATCGTTAGAGGAAGCAGACCGCCGATGCCACGTTGAACGGACTCTTCGATCTGCGGAAGCTGTTCAATGTGAGCAACTCTCACTAGCGCTTAATGAATCGGTGCGTGAAGCGGAATCTCTCGCAGCCCAGCAATCTTCTGTTGCTCGGGAGCTACAGCAAAAAGAGATCATGAAAACGGAGTATATGATGCGAACACGGGAAAGTAAGCAGGACAAGCAGCGTGTGGAAGTTGAGCGTGATAACGCGCTTATTAAAATTGAGGTCCTCAACCAAGAGAAGGTAAGCAGCACTTCGAACGTATTGATGCACTTGATTATTAACGTTTACCGGTATCCTCCATGAAATGCAGATCGAGCTTTTATTACAGCTCTCAGACTGTCGTCGAGAGGGACTTGAAGCGTTGTTAATGCGGGAAGAAGACGTCGATGCTCGTCGTCCTGGTGTCTTTAGTGAGCTTGCGAAGACAGCAACGAGCAAAGCTGGAAGTAGTATTCAACGCCATACTGTCGCGCGACGGAATTCTCTACCTACAGATGTTTTGGTGACGCATCTGTCGGAGTCCACAACAACCGCATCTACCTGTGGGCCCGCCAGTGTACACCCTATACACACTCGAGCAAGCGGAGTTTACGAAGATCTCAATGACGATCCAAATGCCATTGAAACATCAGAGATACAAAGTTGTTTGGTTGTGGTTTTTGAGACTCTCGAGGCTTCTGCCGAAGGATCAATTGAAGAAGGGGTTCATGTGGCCACTGTGCGACGGTTCTTCATGGAAAGTGGATTGGTGCAAGCTCCCAGCGTCCTCCCCGCTGACGTAGACGTGGTATTAGCCGGTGTGTTGGCTCAAGCTCAATCAAACCGTAAGAAATCGATTGTGCGGAAGGACTTCAATGGGATGTCACAACAGCCGTGGGCACCACCGACCGGCTGGGCGAAGACGAAGAGAAGATCTTCACCAACGAAGCACGCGAGTATATCAGGTGACACTAAACGCTATCGATTCTTCAGTCAAGATGCCTTCAACGAGGCGGTGACACTGGTGGGTATGCGCAGATTCCCACGGTCTGATCTGCTTCGCGTACTTCAAACTGTCGTGGCGCTCTTCTTGCGGCCTTACTTGCGTCAACAACATACACTTTACCGGTCCTCAACACTTCAACGAAGCAGATCGTCTTCATCCTGCTCTATCAGTGGGAGGCCCACTACCAGTATTGGATCACCTTCTCAAGTATGTACACGAGCCTTGAAGAGCATTTTGAGTGGCCTCGCCCTCCACTTGGGCCGTGGAAATGAGAACGAGCACCTTCGAACTATCAAACGCATAGGAACCGACAAGGGAGAAATTATTTGTCACTCAAATCCGCCATCGTCAAGCCGGACGCACAAAAGAGAAGATGTTGTTTACTCCATGCTCGAGATGAACGGGGTGTTGAATCGAGAGCAACGGCCCCTTGGTACGATCTGTGAATTCTACAGCGCCCAGTACCATCCCAACGCAACCGCAGCAGCTGCAATGTCTGTTGCGAAGAACGAGCTCTTCGGATTGAGTTTTGAGCTTGTGCTCAACTTTGCAATAGACTTCGAGCTCATTCCATCATTCATGGATCGCGTGAGCCTTAAGCATCTACACACGGAAGTTGCAGGGCTGCTGAAAGCGTATTTTGCACTGCACGATAAGGATCCGCCCAGTGGAGCCGATGCAGAGACGCTGAAGAAGGTTGCGTTTGGCATGGTGCTGGCTCGACTTGCATTGGAGCTATTTTCCACAAAGCAAGGGTATGAAACACCTGAACGACAGATCACTGGGCTTCTGCAGTGGCTTGACAGCTCGCCTGGCCGCGAAAAGATTATGCGAAAAGCTGGTATACCTTTGGTCATTCGTTTCTCTAAACAACTTTACGCAGTTAAGGCATAGAAATAAAAAAATGTTTTACTACACAAAATTACACAAGCTTTCACTTTGCAACCACTACTTCTCGTTGGTCTCAATACTTTGGAGTCGCAGGCTTGCCCCACTAAAAACCAGTTGTTCAAGGGGTAACGAGCTCGTCACTCGGATGCTGGTCCTAGCGCCCTTGTAAGATTCCGATCCCTCCAAAGTGTGGATCAATGGGCATGAATACTCAATGGGAGTGTTGGAGCTTTCTGGGTCTGGAGTCTTGCTTTTATCACTTTCAACAACAAGTGACTCCGATGGATGACTGGATGCGCCGAGAACCTCCGCTAAGCACGAGCTTGTAATCTGTAAGACCACTGAGACACCTTCGGGAGTAATCGGAGTTCGACGAAGGCGTCCTTTGCTGTCGATAATCTGAAGTTGCAGATGACCCATGACCCGCACGCCGGTGAAGTAGATGACATCTTCTTTTGTCGGCACGGTGAGCCGTGGGGAATCCTCAAACATAGATACAACCTTGAGACAGTCGGATGAGCACAACGCACTACCGACATGGTTCCGAATAAAGTGCTGATGAACGGCTTCGAACACACACTATATGCCAAGGTCGCAGACAATATGACGTTAGATCTCTCGTAGCTTCGCGCTGGTGCAATAATTCTGAACAACGTACATCAACGTCCATGAACTTGCTAAGCGGCAGCTTATACGAATCACCGTCTGGCTCCCTCCAGGAAGCGAATGCATTAAGTCGATCTAACAGAAGCTGCTGGAACTTCTCTAAGCTCCATCTCTGCATACCACCAGCGCCTGGCAGGCGCAGAAGCGCCAGCCAACACGCGGGGGTACGGCCACCTCGTAGTTCATTTGCTAGTTGCCAGGTAGCGGGATCCAACGATCCTCCCCGATATGCCACCTATAAAGGAATTAAATATGAGTGCGTGTTAGTTGGCAAATTTGCATTATCAGACACTTCTCCCACATAAATTAACGCACCAGTTCCAGTCGTCCAATATCACACAAAATCATCGCCCGAATCTGCTCAAGAACTTGCCGCTCATGGTAGACAAGAGCTGAAATTGGTTTGCGATACTCGAATTCTCCGCCCCGGAGCAGCATTACAACTCCCTCCAGATTCTTTCTGAATGTTGCTAAGAATTCGAGCGATTGTATCACCTCCATACTCGGAAGTGAACGGGGAGTCATTAATCGTGTCGGTACTTGGCATCCGCGGTTGGCAACCATCACTGCCAGTTGTGTAACGATTTGCCTCTGTCGATCTCGACGCAGATAATGCGGATCCCACAATGATACATTGTCGGAATGCGGAACACTTGCAGTCACTAGATCCTTCGATAGTGATGGCCCACACGATTCGCTAATCCACAAATGTGGGATACTGCTCACAATTGCCACCCATGGTATCACCGCTAGCTTTTCGATGGTAAATACAGCTTCTGGTATGGTCAGTTGAGCTACGATGGCAGTGGGATGGAGGTGGCCTTCATCGTGCGCTGATGGCCAAGCGTTCAGTACTAGATCAATGCATGATTGAATCAGTAGCTGGTCCTGGGGAGCCTTTACACCTGACGTGTAGACGCTTGCAATCACGCCCCGAAGCGTCATACTCGTCCAAATACCTAGGTCCGGCTTACTCAACGGACTCGGAAGCTCCTTTATCAATGTCTGCTCTTCATTTCTCAACGCCACCAGAGAGCGGATTGCGCCGAACAGTTCAGGATCTCCAAATTCTCCTTCCGATTTCCACTCGACAAACGGGAAATGATCACGACAAGTAACTAGTGCGTGAAATACCCCCAACTGCTTTATGCGTTGCTCTTCGTACTCACTTATTATTGACGGTCCTGTAGTTGTTGCGGTAGAATTGACTGCATTGGTGCTGGCGAATTCAAATGTCTCTAGTTCATGCTTCAGAACAGCAAACGTGTGGTGTAAACATCGCTTCAGCGATAGTGCTCCAGTCCCCCATTCTCTTTTCGTGGCGATCCGACTGATGCGCATACTATCAAAACTGGCATACCGCATATCATGGTCGTTGATATCCTGACTTGTGATCGATATCCACAAGCGAAAGTCAGAGTGAGCGCGCCCGTCTTCGAGAGAATCGTATATGCTACTCAACAGGGAAAACCGGTCATGGCAAACCTCGAGGTTCGGTAGAACAACCCACTGTCCCTTCTCCATGGCTTGTAGCAACAACGTTTTGAACGTTTCTTGGTCAGCCAGCAGTAGCTGAATTGAGTCCGTCGTATCCATCGTAGCCCCAGCTCTTCTTGCCACATTGGCTACTGCATCTACAAAATCAATGCTTGGTGGGCAAAACACAACTAGCGGAACTTTCGAGTTGGAGAATGATTGCCACATGAAGAAAAGGTCACGATGCCTATCCGGAGCTTGCGCCATTGCAGTGTGCGCTGCAGCTGCAACTACGGTGGGAAGAGACGGCGTATTCATCTCTGGAATTAACGAACAAGGATGCGTGAACGATACGGGTGTAGTATGCATCCGCTGTAACTCTCGTCGAGCGAAGTCTTCAATTTCGCACATGAATCGATGGGGGTAGACAGCAGTGACAATGCATAATCGTGAAAAGTCATCCAGAGGTACCGGCACTGGCCAATCATTCGAGCTTCTTGTTCCAAGCTCGAGTAGTGCCTTCCACGCAATCTGTCCATCTTCCAAGCTCTCCATCCTGGAGATAAATTGCCGAAGATCTCCAGAAGCTTCTGCTAAATAGCAAACTGCCGACCAAGCTGTAGCTTTCATACCTGCAGGACGCATCGAAAGCAGACTTTTTAATGTAGGTCTGCAGGCATCGTAGCTGTTGCATTCCATCTTATAGTTAATCAGGGCGAGCAGGCGTGCGAGCATTTTTGTATCAGCGATTCGTCGACTAGGCAGACTCAGCTCTAATGGAGACCATACACCTTCGCCACTTACAGGCTGAACAGGGCCGTTTGCTTCTTCCATACGGCGTTGCCAAATTCGAAATGCCAACAAAAAGTGGAAAAGGAGGCGATCCTCATCTCGGAGGTTCATAACGATACACTGCTGGAGATAGCTAGTAAAACAAGCCATGACCACCTCCAAATTGTTGTTGCTTCTACTGCTAACTTCACCCGCGCGAATCAACAGCTGCCATATCCACGACAGCGTGAACATCCTCTCCGCATTATCATTGTTTCGCACGGTATCAAACTCTCGCCAGGCCCAGACCGCATCTAAGCACCTCCTTGAAACAGCAACATAAGTTGCTAAACTGCGCCAGTGAGCTTGAACTTTCGTATTTGCCTCGGCTTTTGTGTTATCGAGAGTGTGTATTGCGCTTCGGTTTGCCACAATTCGAAGAGCTTTCGAGTTGTCCGCGTAAACCTCATCAGCTTGCTCCATGCTAAAGAATTCCAGTAGCTCGTCTTCGAGTACAACAATTTGCTCGTCGCAAACTACCATGTCTTGCTGCAGGGTTCGAATTTCAGTCAGCTCCCGAAGTCGACCTTGGGATTCCAGGAGCTTTTGAAGAGCTTGCGATTCCACGAAAGGTGCAGTCATCTCGACCTGGATCACTGTGAGGTGGTTAAAGTACTGGGACATCCAGCTCGGGGGCTCATTCGTGTCTGTGTAGATAAAGAAAATCCTACAGGCATCGCTGCCAAACTCGAGCAACGGAGCGTCTACTGGAGGTGAGTTCAGTTTTGGTCTCCCTGGTCCGCTTGGGGTTCTATCAGTGGCTAGATTCGAGGCGACTTCCACCGGAATATGACACCAACAGCGATAAACACCGCTATCGTGACTACCTGCGCTAATGTCATGGTTCACGGCGTCAAAAAGAGCTCGTCGTTTCGCGCCAATAAACGAGTGTAAGCCATGCAGGCGCTCCTTGCATATACCCGTGAGGATCAAAGCGGACTCATGCTTAATGCTCGTCTCGACGGCTTTCCAGAGTACTGCGTCTGTAGTGGTGTTGTTTGCCGAAACAACATTCAGATTTTGAGAGCTGAGATGCTTTTTCAGCCAGTCTGTAGCAACACCGTACGGGTCAATCAGCAGAGGTAAGCGATAGCTGTGCAAGGCTATGACTGCATTCTCCAGTGCACTATCATCGTTCGCTGGTAATCCGTTCAAGAACATTTTGGCCAGATCCACGTCTCGAATCGAGAAAACTTCGTGTAGTGTTCTTCTCACAGGTGTTGGAAGGACCAGATCAGAGATGGCCTCCTGCCATAACTGATACAACTTCAAACGTAGCGCTTGCGGCAAGACGGAGGCGTACGCTACTGTCGCTGTTGCCAGCAACAAGTCTCCTTTCCAGTGTTTAGATAGTTCGAAGTACAAATCATGCAGTCGCTGCCATTTAGCTCGAGTGAAGGACAGTACTTTCCACGCGGTGTTCGTGATATGAAGTAGCGATGTCGAGTCTTGCAGCTTTTCATCTGCTCGCTGCCGCTCAACCTCCGACAAATCCCGCATTTCGTTCGTCTGTCGAGAAGAATGAGTTTGGTCCAGGACGTCCATCTTGCTTTTAACAACTTGAGCTTCGGCTTGCTTTAATAATTCCTGTTCACGTAGCAGTTGCGCGTGCTTCGGCTCGGCTAGAATAAAGTCCCGGGCAAAGTTCGTGCACTTTTGAACCCACTCGCACAAGACTCCAGCTACCTCGTGCACCGACCCAAACAAGGCCTTGTCGAAGTCGGGTGACCTGCAGATCGGGAGCAAGGTGCTGACCATTTTCTCGGAGACCTGGCTAGTAACATCGAAGGTCATCAGCCTTTCCCAGAACGTCGCCTTCTTCAATTCTATTGCGACGTTCTCCCAATAGTTCATGATGATTTCGTCTGGGTCCATTTCATCACGCCCTTCGACTGGATCGATACCAAGAATTACGCCAAGACACTCCGATAGCTGGTAAATTGAGGAGGGTATGTGGTCCATCGCCGCAAATTTGTGCACAAGTCTCCGCAGTCGGCGTCTAGCTCCCATTCCAGCATCAATTTCAGGCTTTGTCTCAACGACATCAGCGATACCTTCACTCTCTACCAACGCCTCGGTCTGTTGATCTTCTCCCTCTGCCTTGCTTTCGTTGTACTCATCTTGGTCCGAATGGGCACCGTCGTCTTCCTCTTCTCCCCTCGCAAACGCTTCATTGAATACTTGTAGGGTGCCCTTCATTTCATCAAATATGTCCCTTGAATCCTTTATCAGGTCTTGGTACTCCTTCGTGACCGTAGCAAGTCGCTCACGTTGAGAAACCACCATGGTGGAAGCTAGCTCGAGTGCCTTCGTCAACTTTTCCGTCGTAATTTTATCTTTTTCCAAACTACCTGACATCCTGCGCCTAACTTCGGTCTTGTACTTTAGTTCGGGGAGCAGCTGTTCGGCTTGAGCCTGCTCCGCTTTCAAAATCCGCGCAGTCTTGTCAATAAATTCCAGTCCAGTTTTATACCGCGCTAAATTCACCGGGACCGCTTGCTCTAGCCGATCGTAATGTGCAGCAAACAAGAGGACATGATCCACAAGTATACTTACGTCCACTTGCATTAAGGAAAGATTCCTCAAGCTAGCAGCAGTCGCGTTTTGTTGTCCTTCTGAAACACTCAAACTCCCTTCTTGTGAGCTTGCACCCATAAAACAAGTAGTTGTACGGTACACTTGAGCCGCAGCCTCAGCGAGTTGAGCGGAAACTTGTTTATCCGATACCAACGACGAGTGAGATAGACACTTTTGTGCAATTGCTACCAAACCATCGGAAGACCATGCTCCAACGTAATTTATGTCGCAGCATTTCAAAATATTGGGATAGCGCCACAGAATGGAAGCCCAGCTGAAATTTGAGGAGCTGGTTTCAGCTAATGCGCTTGGTCGGGGGGAAAACACAAGCACGACTTGGAGGTGCTGCCGCACGTGGTGGAAGAAATATCCCAATATAGTGCTCTTTGAGCGAAGTACCGATGATGCCTGGTGATGTGTCGATGCTGATTGGTGACTGCCTTCTCGACTTGGCGGAATCGATTTCCTTTCTCGGTCGGCTTTTTCACGCAAAATTGCGATTATTTCGTCATCAAGATCTTCGTACGCGACGACGTCAGGTATGGCGCTATTACCTCCAAGAAATTGGTCAAGAACTCGATATGGATACGAATCAGGGTCTAAATGAGCATCCTTCACAATAAACACGACGGAACCATCTCGGGAATGAACGCTTTTCAACATGGCAGCCCGAAATGCTGCAATCCAGTCGCTCGCATGAGTGATTTCATCGTTACATTGGGATCCCGACATGTCTTGCTCTGGAATGTTGTACACCACGGAGGACTTTTTGCAAATAAAACACGCCAATCGAGTAATCGTCACGAGCTTCCTTCCACGTGCTCCCAGTAACAAGACGGCTTTCCTATCCATTCGTAGCAATCGACTCATTCGTAGAACATGTTTAACGACGAACGAGCACAGAATAACCTCAAGAGCTTCCGAAGTACCTGCTGCTTCGGATTTGCCAGTATCACCACGATACATCGTCATCATACTCCGTTCGATAACTGCTTCGACTTTGGAGATCTCGTTCACCTCATGGTAGCCGTTGCGATTGCCTCCACTTGCACTAGCAGTCTCGCTAATAAAAGAATAGTGCAGGTCATTTGCAAACCAATCCTGGGTAGTTTGGGTCTGAACTCCTGCTACCTCGGAGCGTGTAGGGCAGAATGCATCGTCAGTGATACCAAAAGTCGTCAAAGCAATCTCAAGTGTGCGTCGGTGAAATGAAGACATCTCCTTAGGGTCTATGATACCATCACCCAGTGCCCGAGCGCTCTCATGACACCACAACCGAGCAAGCGCCGGCTTCTCCGCTAGTGTCAAAGTAGGGCGGATGACACAGCAAATGTTTTTGACGATCAAGAAAAGTTGAGCCGCACGAAAGCTGTAGTGAAGCTTGATAGGGTTGAACGCAGCGTCCTTCTGTACGACTGTGAAGTCGTTACTAGAAGTCAGCAGCCGGAACAATCTCAGACTTGCCTTAATAATAATCGACTGAAGTTGTTCGGCTTCTTTCGCTGCGGTTGATGATCCTCCGGTCGTAGCTGTCGCTTTTGAAGTAGACGCTGATGCTTGCGATCCTGATGTTAACTCACGGGGCACACTTGGTGCTGTAACAGAGGCTGGGTAACGTTCACAAATGCTGCTCAGATCTGAATCCGAAAAGGGCAGCAAAGTTACCGGAACAAATCGTCGTACGAGGCGTTCGAGGTCATGGGTTTCAGTTGGGGTACGTTGCGTTCTTGGAGTTGGAATTTGCCGTGTCACGAACGGAAGAAAGTGTTGGCATGGAGTCAATAAATTCGTGCTGGGGTCAACGATTGTATGGTACTCTGTGAGCATGCGCAGCAGTTCAATAGCCGAGTCCATTCTGCGGCTGGAATCGAAGCAGTGTAAGTCGTCGATATACACATTCAGTGCATGTTTACCACTTGGCGCAGTAATTTTGCCCGGTGTTGAATCGGATCCATCAGCACTCTCCACTTCACGTACACTCTGTGACTCGTGCTTAGAGCTCTCCTGTCGCTCGACACGACTCCGTTGAAGGACCGTCTCAAAGTGTACCAAAACATCGCTTGCCTTTGTATAGAAACCTGCGTAAATCTTTTCAACGCTTGTGGACTCTTCAGGCGTTGATTCATCGTTTGCCTGCGTGTCAGTGTCAGACGGTTCAAGCTCTGATGGAGGTGTTGGCGGTTGAACCACCGGTATCTCGGCTCGCGAGAGTGCTGAACAAAGTATAATCCAGGCCGACCCACATACTGACTTGCCACAATCTCTAGGGCCACACAGAGTTGCTGGGTAATTAGTGAGGAGTAATTGACCAGACAAGCATACCGCTGCTGATGTAGATAGTGTGGGAACTAGTAGGCGATTCAAGCACGAGTCGACAGGATACTCTGGTATTAAGCCAGAGCCCAATGAACTACCAGCTGCACTGAGCTCACTGGAATCTGATCCCAGCAGCATCTTCTCCCAACGAGTGTAATATTCCGTCCAAGGCAGCCACTTGGACCCAAAATCAACTGAAAACCCATAGTCGTAAATGGTTTGCTTTCGTAGCGCAGATCCTCCATTTGAAGTAGGATTGTTCGTTTTGTCCCCACCAGTAATGCTTGAAACGCTCCCTATCAATGTTCCACTCGGGAAGAACAGCGTAACCAGTCTCGTGAGTGAGGATTGCTCGCTATTAGGACCGTGTAGTATCAAATCGTAGAGAAACAAGTGAAACTTGTGGCGTTCGACAGTGTTGATCGTGCTTCCAACTCCCCATACAAGTGCTTGCAAGAACAGACAGTGGACGGCAGTATGACGTTGCTGATCGCTCGTCAAAGAGCCAAACTTTTTCCACGATTGTACTAGCGCGCTATGGAATAGCGCAAGCATCCACTGGACTCGCTCCACCCCGCTGTTAGGGCTTTGGAAATTCGTGCTTACAAACGCTAGTGTAGCGGGGACTGTTTCAGCCATAAGAGCGTCCAGCGCAGCGAATATGGCAGTGGCATACCCTTCAAATCCTGATCTGCGCACCGTTTTCCAAATTCCGTACACATTTTCCCAGCACTCTCCAGTCCTGCTGCGACGGTCTGTATTTACGTGCACGGCTCCAACGCGAGAGATAAAAGATGGCGACGCATTCGTAAGAGTAGTCGTCTCCATAATAACTCGAACATATTCCGGGATCAGTAAGAGCTTCCCTGACGAAAGGTGCAGCCCTTGCTTATACCCTGGAGTATCATCCGGCATTTCTTCCACTGTATAAAGTAATTGTTCGCTCCATAATGCATCCAGGTCACCGTCAAAGACAAACCACGTTTGAGTGCGCTTGATTGCTTTGTTGAGCGCCTTTGCCTCATTGAGGAGCTTGTAGAAGACACTGTGTGAAGGATGATCAGCTGCTGGATCAATCAACTGGCCCGTTTTGAGTGCCCGAGGACATACTACGACGGTGCGTACTGGTGGCACAAACCCCGCTTCACTGCCTGAATTGTCGAAGCCCAGTCCACGCGTGGCGCCACTGCGCTCATCGGCTTTTCTCTTCGCTATTTGCGTGAGTGCTCGTGATAGTGAAGCGTACAAACTCGTTTTCCCTGCTTGTATATCCCCTGACAATACCACCGCACGGTGGGTCCTCATTGTCTGCAGGAGCTGCACCGTTTTCAAGCCAAACTCAACGCCAAACCGCTTCCATGAGCTCTCATTGGTACGCACATAACTCTCAACATCGTCTTCAAGACTTTTCTTTGGCGGGAGTGTTCCGAGTCGCGAGCTTGGCAACATGGAGCTCCCACGCGACATCCACATGGTGCCCTTGTTCATGTGCAGGTCTCTCCTCAGTGCCTGCGCATTAAAGTCTCGAATGACAGCATCGATTAGATGAAGATTTGCAGACGGCACAAGAGCGCCAAGCAGCTCACGAAGCGCTTGACTAACGTTTCGATACTCCATCCGCTCTTCGTCGCGCTTTGCGATGGCTTCAGCGCTAGTGTCGTTAGATGCAACTTCCCCACTCGGTGGCGCTTCCTCGCTCTCATCGTCGGGAGTGATCAATATGCTCTTTCGGGTGCGTCTACGGTGCTCTTTTTCAAGGTTGTTGAGCTCTGTGGCACGCTTCACGACACTTTTAACCTGGCGCAGAGTCACTAGATTATCCACGAGGACCGTCATTTCATGCGTCATCGCCGTTGGATCGTTGATGAGTTCGAAACCCCGTGCATACGCAGTGAGCGCGACAATAACTAGCTTGGCCAATTCGGGAGCATACACGAATCGACCACTTTGAAGCTCGAATTCAGCCAGTATTTCAATGTCTGGAGATTGGACGATGATGGTTCGGAAGAAGAACCGCGCATCCGGGATTAAATCTTTGTTTTGTGGTACACAGTGTGAAGCCGTCATGCTGAGAGACCGCGTAGTTAAAGTCAGGAAAAACATAGCCCCTCTTCGAAGCCGAACTTTGTCTCCAGCGAGGGTACACTGGGCACGTCTTGCAGCTAGACTCGTCAGAACTTGTGAGCACAGCATTGTCACCATGGATACAGTCGTCGGGTCCAAGAGCTGCAAATTATCCATACACAACCAGGCTCCGGATGAGGCTGTAGCCTTGATGAAATTGGCCAGAGCGTCGAATGAGAGCTTCCGGTTGGCGCACTGGAACGTGACGTACAGTCGACCACACAACCGAGCAAACTGATGGCAAATTGTGGACTTGCCAGTTCCAGCAGCACCCTCTAAGCAAACGCCTTTAATCATCGTACTTGCCGCTTGTGCAATCGCATGATAGCAACGCAGTGTCAACGGGGTCACCAAAATTCCGGTCGATCCATTGCCCAAGTATTCCAGGCCGTAGGGTAAATACGACGACGACAGCACCGTCACACTCAGCACGCTGTCGATAAAATAAAACCGCGGCTGAGAAATCCACGTTAAACTAGGCGAATGGCGCGGGAAAACAACTTGCTGGCTTTGACGGCGCATTTCGCGGATGCTGCCACCATTCTCGTCGTTCCACATGCCTCCGACTTCTCTAAGCACTTCGCTACTGACGTCACGTAACTGCGTCAACAAGAGTATCACGTTTCCGAGTGCAGCTTTTGCGTGCGGGTACGCAGCTACCTTAATCTCTCTGCTGACAGCATCGAGGTTTTTGTATAAACTGTCCGTAAGCTCCGTCCAGGATTTCCGCTGGTTAACTTCCTGGTAGGCTTGCTCCGACTCGAGTGTCCATACGTAGTGCACCGCGGCTAGAAGAGATTGTTCAGGCCAGATCAAGCACCACTTGCGAAATTCCTTCCGAGGAAGATCACTGCAAGCAGCCCGGATGGAAGCGTGCAGAATAGTCGACATGGACGACTCCACTTTTGCTAACCACACGGGCATCGGTGTATCATTCGTGACAATCGGAGAGCCGAGCGGGAACGGTTCACCTGCAGCACTGAGTAACGCTGTGATTTCATTTGCTGCATTGGTTTGAACACCACTGATCCCTGGGAAACATCGTGAAAGGGCTTTCCAAAGTGTGGCATCTCCCGAAACCCTGGCTAAGGCCAAGGCAGTAACAAGCTCAGCATCTGAGAGGAAATAAAATCGAGCGAAACTCGATCGTTTGGTCTCAAAGCCCACACGAACGCCTCCTTTCACTCTCTCCAAAAGCTCTCGGCATCGATTCAAATCTGATATCAGCGTTGTTGACGGGGAAAGCTGCGCTATATCCAAGTCTCTCATCGTCGTTACCCGTGGGAAGTACGCCTTACAAACCGACTGGTAGAGAATCGTGGCGTGAATCGAATGGTAGAGCTGAGCTGCGTGAGCAAAGAATTGAGACTCTTTCGACTCTGCGTCAACGATACCCGCAGCAAATAGCGGTGTCAGTTTGCGCCATAATTGCTCGATCAGTTGGAGCATCTCTACAATTTGGCCCGTGTCGGATAGAAACCCTTGCCATTGTGCGATAGCCTCTGTGAAAGGGCCGGCATGAGCCATACATGATAGCGTTTGCAGCCGCAGGAGATGGTCATCCATTAGAAAGATAATACGTTCGGCGCATAGTTTATCGAGAACGACATTCCAGGCTTCAGACGCTAGATCTTGTGCAGAAACGAACGGGGCCAGCACTGCACCCGAAGAGAAAGGATGCTTCGAATGTACGAGCTCAAAGCTGGTTGCGTCCCATTCGTCCCCCATTTCGTTCAAAGCTCGCTCAATTTGTTGCTCTTGCGTTGCATTGCTGCTGATATCGACTATCTCGTTGACCATTTCGAATGCCCCATTCTCGAGCAGTTTCAACAACGTAATGGTCTCGTCGGCGATGAAATCAAGCCCAATCAGCGCCGACACCGCTTTCATGTGCCGCTCCTTCATGGCTGGGTTTTGAATCGCGACAATTAACAGGACATTCCCCCTAAAATCTGTCATCTGCTTCCGTACTGTCTCCGCTGTGATCGCAGCCGCAGCGGAATTCAACAGCAGCACGCTTGACACGTTTGCAACGACCGAGAGCATTTGCTGTAACGTGAGCAGGCCTTCCTTCCCCGGTAACTCGAAGACGTTTCCACGTAGCCATCTAGAGTTCATCTCGCGGAACTCTCTCACTGTTTTCCAGAGTTGCTCGTAAGGCGCCATCTCTTCGGCAATGTCATCGAGTTTGCTGAAGTCGGTAGGCTTCCACTGCAGCTTTTGTTCTTCCTTCACAATCGTCTCCATGGCCTGGCGGAAGATGTACATGTTGTCCTTCATCTTCGCGAGTTGGACGACGTACGTAGCTGCGTGCCGCAGATCTCCCTTCTTCGCGAACCCTCGGACTTCTCCTTCAAATTCGTCAATTTCCGTCTGAAATCGTGATCGTTTTGCAATAAACATGGCTTCGATCCTTGCCCGCTCATTTACCAGCAGTGCTTCTGCTTCTTTCAGTAACTTTTCGATATGGCTCCTCCATTTCACAGTCTTCGCAGTTGACGACAGTAAGTCTACAGAGAGACGAAATCCTGCCACGGAAGTCGATGAAGCATCATTGTCATCACTGGCTGGTACGTCCTGCGGGGAATCGATTGCAATACTGCCGACGTGCATGCTCTCTCGTTCAAACAGCAAGAATCGGAGACGCTGTTTGATGGTGTTGCCTTTCTCCTGAAGTTCTTGCAGCGTTGTCGTCTTGAGGGAATACACAAACGCCTCTGAATCTACCAGCTCGTATAGGTCCAGCGGTTTCTTCGCCAGTCGCGCAGCAATTTCCTTATATTGCTGTCGGAGCTCAGAATTCATGCGACCAGTTCGCTGCTCAAAGGCTTGAAGCAAACGGATCGTCCACTGAGCCAGCTCGGAATGCAGCTTTGTGTTTACATGTCGGCAATCAACGGAGAAAAGGCCCAAATGTTGGGAATGCCGGTTGTCAATTGCAAGTTGCATCGCGGTGGTCTGCACTCGCTCCATTTCGGCGCGGTAGCTTTCCAGCTCGCCATTCTCCTCCAGGTGGAAGCAGTCAACCGAGCTCACGTAGCGATGCGTTAGCGCGAAAACGTCATAGTCAGTCTGCAATTTTCGCAAGTGCAGTACATTCTGCTCGATGATTGCGCGAATTCGAATTGTTGCCACCACGATGTCATCTTCTTGTGACGCGACATTCCACAAGAACGGCGACGAGGAATTAGGCAGTACCAGTGGCTCATCAAACTGTGTCTCTATGCGACCAAGGTTGTAAAACAGCTTGGGTATGTTGTGAAGAACATTCAGCAGACGACTTGGTATATCCACCAAAGGGTCACGAAACTATATAAGAAATACACACACGTTTGTTAGAATTACATTATGATAGACCTCCCTGGCAACAAAACTTACTTGAATTTGACCATCCTGCAAAATCAGAGTGGTTAGCAAACCGGAATACGCTGGTCGGCCCTGCACTCGTAGGTTGGAGTCACTGCTGTCTTGGGTTTCTTCATTCATTCCTCCGAACAGCTCGAAAAACTCGACGTAAGCTTGGATGGACTTCATGATAAGCGACCGGATCTGAAGTGACATGACGGCTGCTACCGTATCAAACAGGTGACGCAAGCGGAAGTTCACTGCTGCTTCAGACGTGTGAATTGAAAACGTCTCGGCTCGGATTGCACTCTCGAACATCATTTTGGTTTTGGTGTACCAATTTTCCATCACGAAAGCTTTCATTTTGGCGGAATAGGCGAATTGGACTCGTTCGAACTCGATGATATCCATCGGCTCAATGGCATCACTGAGGCCCTGCGCACTGGGCAGATCCACGAGCGAGATTGAGTTATGTAAATCGTGCCACATATACCGAAGCGCGCGAACCGGCGGGTTTGATAGAACCAACAAAGACATCAGCTTTGTGTGCACACGCTTTCGGCGCATAGATCTCCCCCGCGTTCCCTCTGAGCGTGAAAGGCCACCGCTTCTAGGTTGTGGTCCAGATGTGTTCTTCAAACGCTTGTGAATAATGCCGGTACTTGCACCCCGACCTCTTTTCAGCACCAGAGCTTTTAAGTCACCAATGCAGCCGTTGGGTCCATCACTACTCCCCCATTTCCACTTTGACGGGAGAAGAGCGTGAACAGGAACTCCTTGTGGAATACCGAGACGCTCACACGATGTCGTGCGCATGAGCAAATAGTTGAGAATGGCCTTCTTGGCACTCGCGCAATAATTGTGGACGAACTCCTGGTGAGCCGCTTCCATGACTTTCTTGATATGTTCACTCGACGGGCCGATGACGTACTTCACAGCGGAAGACACTACTCGTGTCTCTAGATCGGTTGGAAGCGGCGCGAGGTAACAGCGGTCGATGAGCTTGTCGTCGGTTAAATACTCAAAGTAGCGCTGTTCTGATGTCGGATCTGAGACTGTTTCTTTCCTTCGCTTTGTCTGCAACGGCCTGGTGGCTGGTCTCTCAACGAACACCAATCCCCCCGTCAGCTGACCCGGGTAACCGAACTGGGACGCAGATTTCTCCGTCATCAGAAATGCCGCAGTCTCGGTGAAATTGGATCCAATTCGATTCGAAGGGAGTAAGCAGGACACATTTTGGTCAGGTTCGACACAAAGTGTACGGCTCAGTCGATCAAAGAGCTGTGGAACACGGTTCTCATCCGTTTGATCGTGCATCGTTGCCGTGACGTCTCCAATGCCTCTTTCTTCGGACAATTCTTGCGGTGGTGGCGCAGGCTTGCTGATACGGCTGGCTAATGGGCTTGGTGACCTCTGGTAGCGCTTTTGGAGCTGTGCCGAGCGAGGAGACGACTTGTTTTCTAACGCAATTGACGCAAAAGATGATGCTGGTGGTCGGAGAGGGGGTCCAAACGAAAAGTCTGGGGTCTCCTTCGAACGGTCAAGAACGGGATTTAGCTGGATCGACGGAGAAAAGTTCGATCCTGACAGAAAAGAATATCTGCATACATATAACTGGTCATTAAACGAGAAGACTGCGTGCGTGGTGTACAATATACGCACTTACTTTGCTTGTGGTGTTGGAACGGATTTTAGGCCGGCTTGAGCTCGCAAGTTTCGCTTGACAACACTCTCTCCTGTGCGGACTTCGTACTCAAACCGTGGAGAAGGGCGCTAGAAGACAGCCCAATTAATACGACGTATAACAAATGTATCGAATCGTAGTCCTGTGCATGTGCGTACCGAGTCACGCGGGAGCAGATGACGCTGGATAACGCGGTTTGTGCATACAATGACTCCGACACCAATGTTCAGCTCCACCTAGTCCACGAAAGAAAAACATTCGGTGAGTGGGCAAGTGGGAACCAGCAGTTCGTGTGGCCGCACGTACTCTGCTGCATTGATTCATAGCGGTCCCCAGCTTGTGAATCACTACCGCCAACCACTCTTGAGCTCGTGCTGCGTCAACGGAACTTCCGCAACAGGACGCCATCTCCACGAAGCTGAATGCAAAGACTTCTCCTAGCCCGACTAGACTGGCAGCTCTGTTCCGTCCACCAGTGGGCACTGCTAAATCGGATCTAGACGTAGTGGAGGATAGAGTCGCAGCCAGCGCTGGGTCAGGTACTTCCGAGACGACCTGGATACTAAACTTGCTAAGGAACTGCTTGTCAGGCTCTGCAAACCGCATACGGCACCCCAGTAGACGTGAGTCGTTCATTCAATTGCAGCAGCTTAGTTCCTAACTCACCGAATAAAGTGATGCGAATGCCCAAAGGCTGAACTCGCAGATAGAACGTTCCGAAGCCGGGAATTGAAGCAGGCACTTCCATTGCAAGCTAACAATCGACAAAAAAATAACGCGCAACGAATTAGCCAGCGCCATCAAAAGAACCCATACGAGCCACTGCCACAACGCACCTGGGTCTTCACCCAGTCGCACAAGAACTTCCACACCAGCGAACACTCGTTTGTCGTCATGGGAACTGACATCATGAGTGAGTGCGGGGTCTTCGGCGACAAAGTCGACGTCTGGAGACTGCGCGGTGACGCCACTTGCATTGGAAGTCGGGGAATGGGATTAGCCTCTCGCGGATTCACCGGCGGGAGCGAACCAGCAAGACCAGATCCAGCATTTCCCGGGGAAGCCCCTCGGACGTCAGAGCTTCCTTCATGGCGCGAGTAACCTCGCGGAGACAATGTCGCGAATATCTCCGACTCGCGCACAACGTCCATCTATCAAAACGAGGGAAGCACACCAACAGGTCAAGGGGTCAAGGGCAAGTGACCCTTCAATGTATTGCGGACAGAAGGTATCTTTGTCTGTCGTTACATAAGGTATCCTTCGGTCTGTGCGAGTGCATGCGCCGAGCGCTTGGCATCGTTGAACAAGTCGTTGGTCTCCTCGATGTCGTCCACTGACACCTCCGAGCGGCCCTGCGTCTCGGCGAGGATCCGGGAGGGAGTCAGCAGCTGCACGCTGTACCGCAGCGACGTCTGTGAGCCGATCTCGCCCAGACGCACGGTGGCGTCCTCCATGAGCTTGATGCTTTCTGCCTCGGCGCGGATCTTAATGATCTGCACCATTTCCTCCACGGAGTAGGGCATCGTGCGGATGATCAGCATACGGTCCAGCAGGTCAAGCGGCACGCCGTGAGGAGACGACACGTCAGTGCCGCGGATCTGGCACACACCGCGGTTCGTGGCGAACACGACAATAGGCGCCAGCGTCGACTCGAGCGCGCGGTTCAGGTACGTGAAGCACTCGATGTCCAGCATGTGAACCTACGGAGATCACGCCAAGCAACAGTCAGTTAGTATCACGCTCCTCACTCCACGCCCACATCCAGCACAACTGCAGCACATACCTCGTCGACGAACAGCACGCCGGGCACGAGCTCCGCGACACCTTGGTCGATGTATCTGTTGACGACCTTGTTGATCTCGGTTCGGAGTTTCTCCGTGATCTCCGTCTTCTTGGGCTTCATCATCTGCCCCATCATGGACATGATGTCCTGTCCGCCTTGCGGCCGCGCGTTGGCAATGTCCAGGTCGTGCAGCGTCACGTCCTGGATCAGCTCCTTCTTCTTGTGCACGTCGCCCTTGGGGATGGGGACGTACTCCTCCGCCTCCAGGTCGTACTCGGTGGCGTAGGCGTCGGAGCGGCCCACGCGCTTGACGCTGCCGTTGTTGGCTTCAATGTAGATGACGTCGCCCACCGACACCTTCTCCTTCTGCAGCGACTCGTAGATACTGGGGTCGAGTCGGAGCTGCTTGGAGCCCTTGGTGGTCTTGAGCCCCACGATGACGTGGGAGATGGTCTTGCCGTAGCCGCCCAAGGGGTTCTCCGTCTCCTCCGGGGTCATCTCGGTCACCTCTCCCTCGTACACCTCCTTGCTCTCCTTGATGCGGAGGCCGATGGCGCGGCGGAAGTTCTCCATCAGGATCTCCGTCTTCTTGACCTCGGACGAGTACACCTCCGACCCCACCATGGGGCAGAACGGCACCTTGGGGCCCAACTCTTGGGAAATGCCCAGCGCCAGCGCCGTCTTACCGGTGCCAGGCGCACCCGCGAGCAGCAGCGCGCGACCCGCCATCTTCTTCGACTTGATGAGCTCCACGACGATGCCCGCCGCCTCGCGCGCCTTCTCCTGGCCCACGAGGCCCGACCCAATGGGCAGCGCCGAGCCGTCCGACTCCAGGCCCAGACCCTTCACGTGCGTGTGCACCGCGATGCGCTGCGACTTGGCCGTGGACTGCACTTCCTCGATCTTCATGCTCGATGCGCTTGTGGTCGTCGATTCCAGATCTAATGGTCGCACACGATCCAACTCGCAGCGCGGCCATCTGGTCACTGTCAGCAGGCAGTATACTTATCAAGAAAGTATCCAGTTAAATATTCTATGTAATTGTTAAGTTTACACACCATCTAGATGTGCGCACCGATCCCCCTGTTTGGATATGCGCACAGAAATAGATTGACATTCGCGAGCACCAGTAGTGACAAGAGTGACAGTACCCCAGTTACCCTGCACGAGGTCAACCACGTTGTCGGAGAGAATGCTGCGCCCGCTGTTCGGTGGCGCGTTGAGCTGCGAGATCCCCGAGGGCTTCGCGGACGTGAGCACCTTCCGCCAGGTGCCCGACAACCAGGAGGTGTTCGCCAACGCGGCCACGGACCAGTGCGTCATCGTGGAGCTGCTGCAGTACGAGGAGAGCGTCGAGGACGCGCACAGCGCACGCTACTTCTTCAACGAGATCGCGCAGTCCAACGGCTGCGGGCCCGACGAGGTCTCGGTGCTGCTCGAGGAGGCGGCGGACGCCAAGAACGCGCCCGCGGCCATCGACGCGCCGCACTCCACGCAGCTCATCGTGGGCGACCAGCGCGTGGCCAAGTTCAAGGAGGGCGACCACGCCAAGAACGTGGTGCGCGTGTACCTGGGCAACATCCGCCTGCCTGGCGTGACCACGGACGTGGTGCTGTCGGTGTCGGCGCCCATGCGCATCAACCCAGCCAGCAGCAGCCGCGACGCCTTCCAGTTCGAGAACAACTCGGAAGTGGCCGCCGCCATATTTAAGCAGGCGCTGCAGTCCTTCACCGTGCTGGACTGGTCGCTGTTCCAGTGAGGGGCGATGACTGCCACTGCATAGCTAGGGCCGCGCTGTCATGCGGTGCAGTGGTTCGTTCGTCGGGAGTGGTGAACTGTCTGTAGCTACAGTACATGTAGAAGTCCTGACTCTTGATGAATGAATTGCTGTTGTTGTTGCCACGAGAGATGATAACGTTGCTTTGTTTTCTATTCTGACAAATGGAGGAGGAGAAGAAGTCGACGTCGCGTCGTGTTTCATTATAGTATAGGCTTACTTCACGAGGTTTTTACGGGCTATTGGGGTGGTTGCAGCCGTTGCCGCCTGCGATGGCGAGGCACGACGTGTCCGGGAAGATGCTCAACAAGCTCGTCGCTAGTGTCCACGCGAGAGCGAATAACAAATACGCCACCGTGACGACGCCCATGAAGTAGCTGGAGCCGCCCAGTTGCTTCATAGCTCGCGTCTGCTCCTTCTGTCGGGGCAGCATGCCCAGGAATGCCAGTGAGCACAAGTTGGCTGTCCACATGATAAGCACGGTCATGGTCATGTCGGACCTCACGCCATCGCTGTCGTTCTGGATGCGCTCCGTGGTCAGGTTGAACATACTGTTCACGTTGCGGGTGATGGCGGTGGCGAATGGGATGGAGAGGTTGTAGACCGTCGTAAGCAGACCGTACATGGCGCCTTCATGTCCTTCGGTGGCGAGCTCGACGATGATGAAAGAACTGACGATGAAGATCACGCCCAGCGGAATCTGCTCCAGAATGGGGATTCCGAGCCAGAAGTACGGCGAGCGCACAATATCCCAGATCGTCAGCAGCTTGCAGAAGGCGTCGAGCGAGACGTACGAAATCATGGTCACCGCTGCCGTGCGGCGCCAGTCCCAGTTGCGTCCGTAGTTGCCAGCGAACCAAATCGATGTAGCGTAGACACTGGTGGACAGGAGCCCTCCAATCTTCTCGGCAATGGGCGAGACGTTAGCCCAGTTCCGCTGGATTGGATTCTTGGACACGTAGGTAAATGCCGCGAAAATGCCGGCGAAGAACTGGTAGGCGATGTACTGGTACACGGCACGCGTCTTGATGACGTCCCACAGCGTGTGCATGTAGTGGTTAAAGTTCATGCCTCCGAACGCGTTCTTCTCCTCGTACAGGAAAAACCACGAAATGGGCACAATCGGTGCGAGGATGATAGTTACGATCAACATGAGCATGGGGAACGTCAGCGAGAAGTCGAAGTCGCCGCCGTATTCCTCGCCGTTGAAGCAGAATCCCAGCATCACGTAAGCCATCATGGTGAACACCCACCGAGTCGTGTAAATCACCGTCTGGGTCTTGCCTCGCACTTCGAAAGGTTCACGCTGCGCCAATTCCACCACCAAACCATCAGCGCACACGTCCGACAGAAGATAGCCGAACGCGCACCCCATCATCGGGATGATGTAAATGCTGCCATCGTTGGCTGCATTGTAGTTGATCGTGGCGATGATCTCGGGCGTGTAGTCTTCGGGCTTGACATCGCGGTATGCCGGGTTCGTGAAGTAGGGCTCACCCTGAGGGGTAAACGACAGTATCACGAGCATCAGCAGCGCGACAATCCACCCGCCGATAATGTAGGGCCGACGACGGTATCCCCAGATAGGGAAGCAGTCGGACACGATGCCGTAGAAGACCTTGAAACTCCATGGCATCTGTACGAGAACGAAAGCCGTGGTAGTCTGCGATCCGGGCAGGTTGAGGTAGTTCTGCAGGAACGGGTAGATGACGTTGGGCAGCAGTCCATCGATGAATCCGACGGCCGCGTACTGCGCGACGAGTCCAAAGTACTTTCGTGAGAACAGTTGCGGCGCGGCTCCACTGCGCAGGGCGCCTCCTTCGACGTAGTCGTCGTACACGTAGCGCATCTTTTGATCCTCCATCACAATGGGGAACGGCGATTCATCTGTCGGTGAATCGGTGATCATCCACGAGTCCGAGTCCTCTTCGTTATAGAGCTCGATCGGAGCCTGCTGCTTCGTCAGTGTATCCGTCCGGGTTGCCTTCATCGCGCGGAACCTGTACCCAAGGGTGGAGCTAGATAACGAATGCTACGTGGGCACTACGCTAGACTAGTCGAGCGGCGCGGTTGCCTCTCTCACGGAGCAAATTGGACAATGCGGTAAGACGTCGAGATCATAGCAGTAACCCAGCGCTGCTGTCCAGCGAAGCTTGGATAGGCCCACATCCAATGCATTAGGGGATGCACAACAGACGAGCGAGCAGCCACCTTAGCCCATGCCATGGCTTAGTTTCACATCCCCATGGGTAGCCTCCTGGGCAAAATGGGGCAAAGGCGTCCTTCTCTGTGGACGTAACTCTCTGAACGCGTAGGAAGGTGCAAATCGGCGCGATGCTGACGACGGGCACCAGCTGCCATAGAGGCGTTCCGCTCTCGCAGTGTTGAGATGTTCCTGGGAGGCGAACTCCTTGACTTTAGCGGAGACCTTGAGCCTCGTGGGTGGCTCCGGACAACTCCCCACGCGGCGAAGGGGGCACTTCAAATCGTGTGCGTATTCGTGTGCACGATCGCTCAAGTTGTAGCGGTCCAACGCTCGTGTCGCGCCGTCCAAGGCGTGAAGCCTTGAAGACTCGGTCCAAGCCGGTTCGCGCCGTCCAAAGCGCTTGCCATTGCCGTGTCTCTGTTGTTCAGTGCAAACACATGCTGCGAGCTCGCCGTCTGCCGCCAGCAGTGCTGCCAGCCTCCACTGAAATCGACAACGCGCTCTTCGTCCGCTTGATGCAACGAGTCGTTGCCAACGAGTTAGCGATGCTCTGCTTGCTGAGCAGGCGCATGGTTGTCCACCTGCACCGGCGGCAGCTCGGCTGTACCGTGTACGTGTGCAACTAGCACGTCGAAATGAGTCGGCCACCGTCCACATGTAGACAAAGTAAAGCTGAAGACGCGGGAAACTTTCACTCGTGACGACAGGTGCTGGTCACGGCGACTCGCTGACCTCCCTCTACCAGCGGTATCCACAGTTTTGCTGTAAACTGACAGAGCTCCTGAACCAGTAGAGAGCGAATCCACCAGTTGGGCCCATAAAAAAAAAAAAATTGAGTGGATCATGCACAAGCTGAAGCAACAACTGAGACGGTGGTTTCAGCGGCAAGAAACGACTAACCTAAGCAAAATTATATCGCGATGGGACGCGAAGCAAGCCACAGATACCTGGGTCCGCGGCCACCAGAGCCAAACCCCCAAACAACTTTGGGCGCACCGAAACATGCTTACGGACTATCAAGTCTGGGTCATGTACAGGATGGCAACGCAACAATTGAACCTATATTATGCCCATATGCAACATTCGCGCGGATGCCCCCTGACAGCAACTGCGTAGGGGGGGCATTTTCTATCACGCATATAGCGTGGTCATGCACAAGAGCACAAGCGTTTTGGACGAAGGTGCTGCAACACTGGCTAGGCTGCGAGGTGACGCCACGTCACCTGGTCAACTACAAGATTTATCTCTCTGCCCGGCAGGCACCGCCAGTCAGTGAAAGAATCCAGCGACGACTAACAGCGATGTACGGACATTGGGATCAGGAGCACGAGGAGTCTCTCAGACGGATATGGTGAGCACTATGTAGCATTGGATGTACGCTGCTCTGGCAGATTCGAAACCAGGTAGTACACGAAGGAGCCCAATGGACGACACAGCGGCAGGTTGAAAGTATGTGGGCTACGTGTCTTCGCCAACTGCGTGCAGTGGCGAAGAAAGAAAGCGGGCGCCCAGCTTCAAGAATTCAAGGACTATATCTAACGCTCAGCACTGACTGCTTCAACGCGATGCACGCCGAAGCCCCCCGACCAGCGGAAACCACTCCACCTCCGGCACCATGGCTCCACCAAAAGGAGATGGCGCTAATAAACCGACTGAGATTATACAAGGAAGCTAATAACTAACGTTAAATAGACTACCTTTCCTCTCTCCATAACAAAAATTGCGATCCGTACTCGTGCCGGTGCAATTTCAATCACGGGCAGTCCCGCCGACTTCCATGCCGGAATACCATGTGCAAGTCAGCTCGCGCGCTGGCACTGTCTTTCAGTGCACACTTTTTCGGATAGATCGGTCATTGCTCGCCTACCGAATTGCACTTCGTGCGTGTGTGCCGAGCCCGCTGTTTTGTCCCCTGTTCAAGCGAAACTTTGGATGATGGCACAGCAATATGGTCTTTAGCATCTAGGTGTCCACATTTTGCACATCCTCGAAGAAATGTCGGTCTGGCTTATGCATTGTTTGCTTCAGGTCTTCCCTTTAATGTGCCATGTGTATTTCCCGCTGAGTCCATAGTTGCGGTATCAACTATCAATGCTATCTGCCTGTCTGACGACCCGAGGTCTTGCTGGCCGGGTAACGCAGCATCCAGTAGTTGCGAATTTGCGGCCTCCTGCGCATGAGCTCGTCGGGAAGGTTGACAGAGATCGAGATGCCACTACCAGAGCAGGTTGAGCTGTACAATCCCGAGTCCGCAGTGATGCTGGGAGACCGATCCAGCTTGTCCCCGATTGAAAATCCTCAGGTCTACGGGAAGTTGCGCTACGTGTACGACGATTACATCGAAGGCGGCGCGCTACGGAGCGGCGGCACACCGAAGCTCTTCTCACGGCAGTACATTGGCTTGATCGCGCAGTACGCGGCGGTTGGATTCATTGATGGACTGCTGCCCAATGTCATCTACCCGTTCCTCCAGAACTACCTCAACATTCCTGGGTCGGAGACCACCACGGCCTCCGTGCTGGTGCAGCTGCCATGGAGTTTCAAGGTCTTCTACGGCATCGTTTCCGACTGCTTCCCCATTCGCGGCTACCGACGTCGACCTTACATGGTCATGGGCTGGATTCTTACTCTGCTGATGGTGTTGGAGATGGTGCTTACCCCCGAGGGTCAGCCATACTTCACTGACCCAGCGTACCGCAACGTGAAGCCCGAGGACTACACACCCGAGATCATCGCCACCATTAACTATGACGCGGCGAACCAGGGAAGCAAGTACATTGTCCCAATGATGGCGTGCGTCTTCGGGTATCTGATGGCTGACGTGTGTGCCGACGCCATCGTCGTGGAGCTGGCGCAGCGCGAACCGCTCGAGATTCGAGGACGAACCCAGACAGTGATTTACACGACGCGCTACTTGTTCAACATCATCGCTCTCATCCTGGTGGCTTTCTGCTTCAACGGCGATGAATATGGTGGAGATTTCGACTTCTCACTGTCGTTCCCGATGCTGATGTTGGTCGTTGGTATCATGCTCATTCCGATGGTCCCCGTCACGTGGTTTTTCATCTATGAGGAGCAGCGTCCAGACTACCACAAGAACTTCAAGCACTACATGTGCGAGCTCTGGGATATTGTGCAGACACGAGCCGTGTACCAGTACGTCGCCTACCAGTTCTTCTCAGGCATTTTTGCCATGTTTACGTACGTGTCGAGCTACCCCATCCAAACCAACTGGGCCAACGTGTCGCCTCTGGAGGAGAAAATCGCCGGATTCTGCACTACAGGGATGTTTGCCATCGCGGTTTGGTTCTCCGGTAACTACGGCCGCGACTGGGACTGGCGGCGCACAGCAGCGGTGACCATGATATGCAACGTAACGCTGGACGCCGTTGTCAAGCTGCTGACGATCTGGGATGTTGTTCGCTCGCCGTACTTTTGGCTCGGGATCCCCATTCTGCAGCAAATTCCTCAAGGAATCATCTACATAGTTGGGTCGTTCATCATTGTGGAGCTCTCGACAGAAGGACACGAAGGCGCCATGTATGGTCTTCTGACGACGGTCTACAATCTCGCGACGCCGTTTGCAGCGGCAATTACTCGCAATGTTGACGGGCAGTACGACCTGTCGACCGAGCGGATCCAGAACGACAGCTACGGCGTGAGGCACGACGTGACCATCACAGTGTTCATCATGTGGGGGGCCAACTTGTTCTCGCTCGTGTTCCTGTGCATGCTTCCTCGTCAAAAGGAGCAGACGCAGGTCATGAAGCGTCTCGGCGGCTCCAGCTACCTCATGGGCGTTGTCACGGTGGCATACCTGACCTTCTCGCTCATTTGGTCCGTCATGACCAACATCATGAGCATTTTCGATTCCACTGCGTGTCTAGTCATCGCCGGAGGCGAGGGCTGCAATCATTAGATGTGATACAAGTCTTGTGGCTGTGAAGTCAAGTCACGATAGCTAACTAATATCGGCCAGGCTCCAAAGGAGATGGCATTTTGAGTTTTTTGCACGAACGGATTGTGTTTTCAAGGTTCACAATAAACTTAAGCCAAATGAATGGATACTTTAAAAATAATTGGTTTCGCTTAAGTGTCGATTTAATCTTGATGTTTGTAAGAGCGCTACCTAGAGGCCATGGGGACTTAACCAAGGAGGATTGCAGATCAGATATCGGATCCACTGATTCATCATCGCGCCTCCTCCATCGCAGAGCAATGGCAAGGCCCCTTGCCGCTAGAGACCGCAGCCCGCTACTCCGCTACGGCTCCGGTAGAGGTACGCAACTGTAGCCAAGAAGCTGCGGCTGAATGGCCCATTCAATTAAGCACTGACGATGTCGTTGAGAATGCGTTGCTCCCCATCCAGCTGACGACGACAACGATGAATTGTCAACTCGCTCGCGACAGTTCACCATCCCTGACAAGCGTGGCGGGCTACATGTACCTCGACTTCCCTTGAGGACGCTGCTGTATGCGTTGAACGGTGGTGCCCTCTTCGTGTTGCTTTCGCTGTGCATTTCAATGCACAACACGATCTCGCGCCTGGAAACGCGGGCAGGCAGCAGCGTGTACGTGCCGTTTCGCAGGATTGTAGCACCTTGGCCAGAGCTTTTAGTTGATCGCCGTCTCTTGGATGCTATGTTGTGTCAGAGAGACTGCCAGGGATATCCAGCAGGATACTACGAACGCCCATAAAGAATTGGGTGCCGGGGCGCTGCACTTCATCTCCAAGGATGGACTGCTCCCGATGGCGTTGCTGCCATCTAAGTTCGCAGTGGACTACGTGACTCCGCGCCAGGACCAAGCGTACCGCGGCACGTGCTGGGACTTTGCTACGATAGGATTCTTGGAGCAGTCATATCGCGCACACGGCGTTCGCAAAGGATGGCTCCAACCAGATGAATACGTCGCGTTTTCCGAGCAGGTGAGTTGAACCTGAACAGTATGAACTCTTGAGAACTACTTGTATCATTTTAATGACGCGTTCTGTGATGAATTGCAGGCCTACGGTGTAGAGGTTCTCAAGCTTTGC
Organism: Phytophthora sojae; assembly: GCF_000149755.1. Classification (NCBI taxonomy): domain Eukaryota; phylum Oomycota; class Peronosporomycetes; order Peronosporales; family Peronosporaceae; genus Phytophthora; species Phytophthora sojae. Next base: position 5,941,067 of record NW_009258115.1, read on the forward strand.
ACTGGTGATGCGGACTCGCAGCAGCAAAAGGATTGCCGTGTCGCCGGAGACGAGGTTTATAAAATTCTACAACTTTCTGCCTTTCTGCAACTAGTGGAAATTGACACGAACGTGAATGTATACACCCTTGTACCTAGATGTGGATGAACTCGACTGAGGGTGGGGAGGTGCCTGAACTCTACTACCTGCAAAATGGGCTCAAAGAGTCCATATTCCCCCAGTCGGTGTGCAAGTACTACACGGATGATGGCAACGATACACTTTGCCCCGGCCTTGAGGCTGCGCAAGCCGCTGGCAACCCCCTCAAGTTTGAACTATCAGTACACCGCTAGTTCCTAACTTGTTTTCGGGATGGCAGAAAGTGAGGCTGACTTCTTTGTTGGCTTTTTGTTGCCGCTGCTATTCTCACAGAGTATGGCGACGAAGTACGAGGACATGTCGGTGCGGGAGCACCTCGTCCGCAAGAATCAGGCGATGCCTCTCTCCACTCCAATTGCGATGGTCACACATTACTACCCGTGCATTGGGGAGTTCGCTAATGATCGTCACTGCCAGCCCGAGACGTGCACGTTGTGCCCTGGAGACATGGCCACGACAACGTGCTGCATTCCTTTGAAGGGAGGACGGAACCGAAACATGGAAGGAGAGTTCTTCAGCCACCGTGGCATGTCAATCGAGGGTGGTCACGCTATGGTAGGTTACTGCTTACCATGCAGGTGAAGTTGGGATGCTCACATGTAATTGCTGCTCGTACTCCCTTGTGTTTCAGCTTCTTGTAGGCTACAACGACGCCTTTTTGACCCGTGAAGGCTTCACTGGCGGGCTTATCGTCAAAAACTCGTGGGCCGATGGACCCACCCAGGGCAGTCACTCGCTCGCATACTGGATGCAGGAGGTTTCGGACTGGGAAGAACGCTCCGTGTGTCCTAACAGCTACAAGTACGTACACGATCGAAAGATGCTGCTGTCGCCACCTCGGACTAACTCAACTTGTGCATTTACAACCTTGCGTATCATAGTCCGTTCAACTGGTACCAATGTGGAAACGAGGGGATTTCGCAGGGAAACGAGACCCACGAGTATAATGAAGGAGTCGAAGACTGCCTCTCTGAGGAGACAAAGCTGTTTGCAGACGTCAACATTCAGCCACTGCACCTCAAGTGCAAGGACCCGGAATTGTGCCGCACGGACGGAGACTTTACCTACTTTGTCCGCAACACGACCGACTGGGGCGACCGCATGACCGTCATGTGTCTGTGGGAGTACTCGGCGGAGCTTCACCTGTCGCGTGAGATCTGCCTCCCACCCATGTTGGAGGTGTACATCGCACTCACGCTGGGACCGGTTGAAGAGGAGGTGAAGGAGAACGACACAGACCGGTGCGGATTCTACTTCATCCCGTACGTGGCGCTGCGACAGTGGATCGCCCAGTTTCAGGGCTTCTTCGTCAACAGCTTTGACATCCAGTGGGACCCGCAATCGTACGCTGCCAACAAGGATCTGCATCCGGAGCTGGACTACTCGCTGCTCGAGGCGTCCACCAAGAGACAGAACCACAGCGAGTTTTTGGGGCCATTCCCGTACGCTAAGATCGTTGAACGGTTCCAGTAGATGGACCGCAAGAAGTTAGCACAGTAACTTCAATGTGTTGAACCAGTCCTGACAAAGTTCCCACAGAATTGTCTGGAGATCCGGTTGCTTTACGTTAGGTAAAGCTGCGCAAACGTGCATGCGCATTTCCGTAAACGTGCATGCGCATTTCCGTTCCGACCGACGAGGTATCATTTCGGTATCGACGGGTCGGGTCGACCATCGGAGCATCACTGAGTGCGAGCAAGCAAGCAAAGCTGGATGATCCAGAAGTTCTGGGCCAGAACTGGTGGAGGGCCCTGAAAGCTATCGAACTTGTTGGTCGGAAAGACTGTGTAGTCATCGTCGCCTACTGGTACGGATAATCAGGTGATGATGTGAGCCGCACTTCGTTAAGCGGCTTTACTTGTAGTATAAGTTACTCGATCGAGGCGAACACGCATACAGGGCGGCACTGCTCACGACAAAACATTCTCGCTCGTGTATGCCGACTAAAGATGGCGCACAGTGCTGGCAAACACGCAAGCAAGCAGGCAACTAAGAGCGAGACGTACACCCATGCTTGCAGTCCAAGCGGGACACGCCGTACAGTTTGCAGGCGGTATACTTCTTGGTCCAAGTGAGCTCGACGCACCGTCGTCCACCTGGCTCGTTCGGGACCTATCGTTAAAACGCAATACGGCTCTGCATCCGCACACGAATTAGGAAGTGGGAAGGCTGCGACGTAGCTTAGCCGCATGAATATGCAGTGCCGAGGTCGTGGACGCCAGAGGTATCTGGGGGCTGTTGCAATCTGCTCCGCGGTCATCACGCTGAGCTTGAAGTCGCGCGGCATCAACGCAAACACCGGGTGGGAACGAGCCCGGCGCGCCGCCACCCCCGTTCGTATACAGTTTTTGCAACCAATCGCGGCGGCGGGGCGCGTTTTGGAGCAAACCGCAGCAACCTCTCAAAGCAGAATAGTGCGTGCACCGCACAAGGGGCCCAAGCCAAGCTGCTGCAGTGCTGGAGCGTAGCGCACCTCAAGCCAAGATGAACATCGTGTTCGTGTGTACCAGCAACACCTGTCGCTCGCCCGTGTCGGAGCTCTTCGCCGTCGAGTACTTCCACCGCAAGCTCAACATGTCGCGCGAGCAGCAGGAGGCGAAGGGCATTGCCATTCGATCCGCGGCGTAAGTGCATCCAGCTGCATTGCAGTTTGCACCTTGTGTCCACGTAATATGTCTCCGAGGACGAAGTGCTACCGCTGTGGTCTCGTGGTTGGTGGTGGCTGCAGGCTGACGGACGTGTTCGACCGCGAGGGCTCCCCGGCGTCCAAGCACGCCGTGGACGTGATGAAGAAGTACCAGCTGGATCTGTCCAAGCACCGCTCGCAGCTCCTGACTGAGAAAATGTGCATGGAGGCCGACTACGTCGTGTGCGTGGCGAGCGACATGGTCTTCAAGGTGACGGAAAAGTTCCCTCAGATCAAAGAGCGAGATAACGTGCTGGCCGTCTTCGCGCGCGACGTGCCCGACCCGTGGCACATGTCCTACGACACGTACATGGAGAACATAGCGCAGAACGAGGAGATGACGCGTGACTTCCTCGATAGGCACGTCACGTGGTGAAACCCAAAGGCGTAGTCGAGCAGCGGGCTGTAATAGATACAATTGCGCTATCAGCAAGTTGTCGTCCAGCGTGAATGCCCAAGGAATGAGTGGTCTGGGTTGACCGCATTTTCAAGGTGACCTTGGCACCTCAAGTTGGACGTCGCTTCTGTCGGCACAATGCAAAAAGCGGATTGATCCGGTGGCAGATTCAGCTGCAGCTATTGCATCGCAGAGCGGCAAGCTGTGCCGACGTGAAGTTGATCCGTACGGTAGTGACACTACACTACTAGTGTGCCTGCAGTTGCATGTTGCAGTGGTGTCCGCCTCAGCCGCGGGGTACCTCGTCATGGACGAGTTGCCAAGCCGCCAGCATTGAAGAATTCCGCTGCCCGTGGCCGCACAGCTGCGAGATGCAACGCTGGTGCGCACGTTGGACATGCACAGGCACCGCTCTGATTACAGCGCAGGGCCCAGCATCAGTGCATGCGTAAATTGCGCATGCAGGCATGACGCGGTGTTGCTGCTAGAGCTGCTAGCGCTGTTGTTGTCGGAGGCCTGTGTGGTGGGATGAGGTTAAGAGTGACGACCAGCAGCTAAGAAGCGAAGGACGAATGAGGCAGGCGGGCTGCACAACGTCTTGAAGTTGCCTGCTATCGCGGTGACGTACAGACAGCTCGATAGGCCAGCAACGTGGACTGCAGTGCGATCGGGTGGGCACTCGCAGAGTCTGCGGCAGCCTACAGTACTTGTTCACACAGGCTGATCGCACCGTTTCACCACGATGTGCGGCGGCACCATGATGCAGCGAACAGCCTTCCTTGCTCAGGCTCAGCGGAGCCTCGGGCGTGTTGTCCGCGTCGGGGAGCACTACGAAGACAGCCTAATGGCATGAGCGAGCGAGGAGAAGGCCGCGTGATCCCGTCGTGGCCGGCGTTGTGGTGCTTGCCAAGCACTGCTTGGTCTTCTTGTTCGGCTGTACTTGGTCTCTGTAAAGCATGTCTCAGCGTCGTTTGGATACGCCTGATACCACTGTGGTGACACTGCAACTTGCAGCGCCAACGGGGCGACGAAACGGACGGGCGACGGGCAAGCTGCTCGGCTTGGAGCCGTGAGCGGCAGCGAGCAGTACTGCTGCTCCACCGGGAGGTCCGAGCGCAGCGCAGGGCTGTAATGGTGGCAGCAGGCGTATCTTGTCGCACCGTCGTGTCCGTAAGTGGCTCCACTTGGCTAGCCGCGGCTTAGGTGAAGTCCTCGCCTCGTGAGCTACACTTTGCAGTTAAACTGCCGTGCTTTCCAGCGTTGCTGCTGCTGCAGCTGGTCTCTGCTTTCGCGGAAAGCTGCAGCAGTGCCTCGCGACAAGAGTCCAAACAAAAAAAGCAGAGAAAACGCTGCTTGCTTTCGCCAATTGAAGCGCTGGTCCGTTTAATCGATCGGTTGACGTCTTCGTTGCGACTCGCAATGCGAGCACTGCATGCTGTCGACACAGCATCTCCAACACTGTCGCCGCCGCCGCTGCCGCCACTTTCCGGCATCCACGGCGCGAACGCACGACGCCGCCGCCCATAGTCGAGCTCCGTCAGTCTCCATCTGTCTGGAGCTGCTCGCTCGTAGGCGTCCACGTGGATTTGACTCGTTATTGGGGCGGCGTTTTCGACCTCTGAGCTGGCGCCTTTTCGCGAGATGCGCGGCATACTGAGATCAAGTTGCGGTGCCAGAGACGCTGCGACAAATCGCCCCAGCATAGAAGAGGAGCGGCAGGGGAGGATCGAGTGGGAGCTGGGAACCAGTTTCCGGCCGGTGTCGCGGCGCAGCCAAACGCACAGCGCGCGCTGCCATAGTTGAATCGTCCCCGCGGCCAGCAAGAACTCCCCGTCTTGCTACACACAGACACCCACACTCTCTCACCCAGCCAGCCTCTAGCTCGTCCCATGGTGGGGTTCCTCCGCAAGAAGAAGTCGGACCGCGTGATGCTCTCGGGCGACACGGTGCTGGACCGCAAGGGCAAGGTGGACGGCGCCAGCCTGCTCGACGGCGACGGAGAGCCCACGGAGAGCTCGCTCTACGACATGAACGCCAAGCGCAACGGTCACAGCAACAACCAGCGCAACTCGGACGAGGAGAACCGCCCCAACCCCGTGAACAACGGCAACAACGCTGGCTACCCGCCGGTTATGGCCACGGGCATGTACCCGCCGCAGCACTCGGCCTACGGCCAGCAGCAGCAGCAGCCGGGTGCCTATGGCTACGGCAACAACCAGCCCCAGCAGCAGCAGCAGTATGGTCAACCGCAGCAGTACGGCCAGCCTCAGCAACAGTACGGCCAGCCCCAGCAGCAGTACGGCCAGCCCCAGCAGCAGTATGGCCAACCCCAGCAGCAGTATGGCCAACCCCAGCAGCAGCAAGGCTTCGGCCAGCAGCAGTACCCGCCCACGACACTGGGCGGCCAGTACCAGTACCCAGTTCGATACGGCCAGATGCCTCCCCCCATGCCTGCAGCAGCGCCCAAGCGTTCACGGTTCCGCATCCCCGGCATGGGCAAGAAGAACTAATTCGACTGGACGCGTGGCTCCATGGGTGTTTAGCCGCGCGCGCACTCGCTGGGATGGAGACAAGCGAGCGGACGATGATCAAGTATTGTGGTCTCTCTTTCCAGGCGAGTGTAGAGCCTCGTGGTGTAATCTGTTGCGTGCCGGGGGAGGGAGACCGGATCCGCCCGCGTTTGGACCGCGTTGCGATAGCTTCCCGAGTAGTCTAGCTGTAGCCTAACCTTCCTCTTCCTTTCATTGCTAAATAAATTAAGGACTTCGAATGTCACCGACGCAAAGTGTTGCTGCAATTGCCGGTATTTTGCTTCCAAATGATTGCCCAGGACCCCGCCAGGTAGGCTCTGGATGAAGCGCCAACGTCATTGTCAAGTCGCGGTTCAAGTGGGTGCACTAGCTTTCCGTTGTTGGTCACGGAAAGGCGAGCAGGCTTGCCATCAACACGCGGGGTGAGCACTTCGCTGTTCGCCGCCACATTCGGCCTGTCCACAGTACATCGTAAGCGGTTCACGGCGCCAGAAACTACCGCTACAAACTTATCGGCTGCAATGGAGGCACATGCACGTTGTCTATTATTGAAAATCACATCGTTACCTCGGCGGGTGGTTGCCTCAAAACGGTCCGGCAACAGGCGAGTTAGTGAATGTTCTGGAAGAGGCGAATGGAGCCGTCGGCACCGCCTGTCACGACCCACGGCTGCATTAAGCAACACCAAGACCAAAGCAAATTCGAGTTAGAATATGGCAACAGACTGAAACGGCAGTAACCTTCACGAGTGCACACGTACCAGGACAGGGTGGAAGGCCAGGGCCATGACACCAAGGCCGCCAGAGACCTCGTGGCCGCGCAGGATCTTCAGCGGCACGATCAGCGGATTCTTCATCAGGTCCCTGTGCAAACGTTCATCACATTGTTAGTCAACCAATCCCACCTGCCTCGTCTGATTGAAGCCATTTGAGCAGGGGCGTGCAATACGTACGAGTAGACCATGGCGTGGAAGATGTGAATGGTGCCGTCGTCCGAGGCGGAAGCCATGAGCGGGTACTTGGCGTGGTACGACACGTCACGCACAGCCTTCTCGTGGTACTTGAGCGTCTTGAACGGCCTCGAGGACAGGTCTAGGTCGAACCAGCACAACCGCCGGTCGTAACTACCCACGAGCAGGTGGTCGCCATTCGGGTGCACCGCCATACTCGAGATCCACTTGACACCGGAGGAGAGCTTCTTCACAATCGACTGCTTCACGAGGTTGTACACGCGCACGTGACGCTGCGTGGCGTGGAAGAAGAAGGGCTTGGACGGGTGGAACAGCACACACTGCACCTGGCCCACGCTCTTCTGGAACGGGTTCTGAGTCTTGCGCTTCGAGATCTGGTGGATCAGCACCGCGCCCGAGCCGGCACCAGGGGCAACCGTCGAGAGGTAGTCGCCCTTGTAGTGCCACGCGACGTCCTTCACGTCGCTCGTGTGGTGCAGCACAACACGGATGCCAGTGCCCACACGACGCTCGAGCCACGGCCGCTCCGTAGCCTTCTTCGACTTGTGCTTGTCCTTCGTGCCGCTGTAGAATCGCCACGTCACAGGCACCTTTTTCTTGAGCGCATCGGCCTCCACGGTGGCCTCGTCCTCGTCCACAACCTGGACGTCAGCATCAGCGTCATCATCGGAAGACGTCTTAATGCTATCGTCGGCGTCGCCCACGAGTGCGTTCGTAAGCTCCGTCTGGTCTGCGCTACCCGTTCCGGTAGCGATGATAAAGACCTTCTTAGCGGCTGCAACGGCCAGCAACTGGTGGTCCTTGTTCGGGTTCCACGACAGCTTGTGCACCACAGCTCCAACGTTGTAAACCTGCAGGCAGCGCGCAGTCTCCAGTTCCCAAATGCGCACGGTGAAGTCATCCGAGCCCGAGGCCACGTACTGGCCATACGGATCCACAGCCAGCGAGCGAATGCGACCGGTGTGGCCATTGAAGACAAGTGCCAGCGTGTTCGGGAACGGACGAAGGTCCTGAGGCTTCGGCAGCTCCGGCACAAGCGACTCCGGGTCAATGTTAAGTTTCCGCTTGTTCACGCGAGGAGCCAAGTAGAGATCCAGGCAGCGCTCAAAGCGTTCACGGACGAAGCCACTGTAGCCACAAACCTCGCGCAGCGACTTGAACTTCTTCGGGATGAAGTTCGTCTCGCGGTCCTCCGGCTCGGCTTCTTCCCACGCACGACGCTCCTCCTTGGTAAACAGGTACTCATCGGGAGGGTTGTACGACTCAATGTGTCCGGGAAGAGGCATCTTCGGTGCTTGCACGTGCGCAGGTCCCTTACGAGTCTGGGCTTGGTCGTCATCGAACCACATTTGGTAGACCTCAGGCTTCTTCTCCGGCTCCTGATCGAGTTTGATGCGACCTTCCTTGATGCCCTTCATGATCGTCATCACCTTCATGCGCTCCCACTTCGACGGCAAGAATCGGCTCTTGGGCTCAATGTCGTTGCCCATCGAGTGGATAATCTTGTTCGACGAGTAAATGTCCACGTAGTCCGGGTACGCCTCAAACTCCGGGTGTGCAAAAGCACCCGCCTGCATACGACGAATGATCTCCATATCGCGCTCCGAGACCACGATCTTGCGGTCATTGTAAGCATCGTACACGGTGCGGCTGCAAGTTGAAGACAATAAGTAACTGGTCAGTTTCAAGACCATCTTCAACGAATCCACACCATAAAGCAAACTCACTCATAGTTCGGGTCATCCTTCGCCGCAATAGCATTGTCAATGCCGTCGCCATTGTTGGACTTCATGATCTTCTTGCCGTCCACATTGTAACCGATGTGGTCGTAGTCCTCATACCAGCGGAGCGGCACGTTGCCGATGGTGTTGATGTTTTCCTGCAATTGCAACAACGACCCTCAAACTAATTAGCCAACTACACAGCACCATACAATGCATCCTCCATTGGCAGCGTACCTCATCGTCAGACGACAGGTCGTCCACGTGCAGCTGCGACGCGATCGAAAGCGAGCCGTCCTCACGCATCTTCCGCACCTCCTTCTCACGGTCCACAGTGAAGCGTCGCGTCTTCTTCTCCAGCTCCGTGAGCTCGGCATCGTCCTCTTCCTCCTCGTCGCCGCTGTCGTCGTCAGACGACGATCCCTGGTCCTCGAACTCGTCGTCCTCCTCGTCATCGGCATTGTCGCTGTCCTCCGTCTCACTGTTCTCTTTATCATCGTCCTCCTCCTCTTCTTCTCCGCTTTCCTCTTCTTCCTCCTCCTCGCTCTCCTCCTTCACCGGCTGCTTGACAACCTTCACGGGCTTCTTGGCAGCCTTCGCAGGCGCCTGCACCTGCTGCTTGTTCTGCTTCTTCTTCTGAGCGACTCCCGCCGTCTTTTTGTTGCCTTTAGCGCCGCCATTGGCACTGGGCGTGGACGCCTTCAGCGGCACAGCCGTCTTCTTCCCGCGAGCCATGGTCTGTCTGGCAATGGGCACGTTGATGCTCCACCTAACTGCTGGTGGGCTCGCAACCAGCAAAACCGAGTGTACCCTGTCAATGGTACAGTTGAACCTGAACCCGCGGGTCCAAAATCCCACGGGATCGTTACTCCGTCCCGCGGGTTCTTGAGCCCCTCCCTAGAGCCTCCACACAACACGGCACGCCCACTTGAAGAGAGAAGGCTCGCGTTCCGGGCCCGCCGCTCTCTGTCGTTGTATCTCGGCTTCTAGTGCTGCTCGCCGGGCCACTCCAGTCGCGTCGTGCTCCCCGCTGTCTCCTCTATCTAAGGAGCTACTGGTCGCGTGCGCTGGCCCCCTCGGAGGCGAGTAATCTGCTACCGCCCGCAGCGTCCAAGTCCGCGCCTATCACCGCGCAGATCGGCATAACGCGCCCAGTTCCGAGCGCCGGTCGACGCCCAGCGCCACAACGAGACGCCGCCGTCGTAGCCGACCGCGTCTGATCTCGTGGAGCGCCATGAAGGCCCCGCGCGCCAGCTGCGAGGGGTACCTCACCTTCCGCACGAGTCCGTCGTCACCCCCGCCCATGCTGCGGCGCTACTGCTTCCTCGTGGGCACCTCCTTCCACTACTACAGGTTAGAATCCACCAGATTGCGTAGTCATTGCACTGGTTAGAGTGTCTCTAACCTATTGCTCTTGTATGTGTGGATATATGTAGCACGCAGGAAGATGCGTATCATATGCTTCGGCTCAAGGGCGAGGTGGACGTCCTGGGAGTGCAGGAGTGGGATGGCAAAGGCAACATGCACATCTACCAGCACGGTTTCCTCTTCGCCACGACCCAGAACAAGGTATTCTACGCGTACGCCGACACGGCCATGGACAAGGAGAAGTGGATCCGAGCGATCCAAACCGCAGTGGAGACGACTGTTCCCCGACTGGCTGCAGCCCTATTCCAACACGCGACGCTGGATGTGTCGGTCTCCCCCGTGAGCACGGTGGCAGTGCCGTCGACGGAGACGGATGTGACGTGCAAGTGCCCGGATTGCACGAGGTTGACCGCTGAAGCTGCTGCTGCGGGACAACCGGCACCGACTGCTGCGGCACTGCTGTACAAGTGCAACAGCTGTGATGGATTGTTTTGTGATAAGTTTACGACACACAAGGTGCCGCTGCCGCAGAGATCGCTCTTTTACGCCAAGCGCGTGTGTGACCGTTGTTATGAAGCGCAGAATTACATCAACTACTTGCGCGCTATGGTGGAGAGACTGAAGGCGGGCATCTGTCTGTACCCCAAGCCGCTGAACCCTGAAGCCCCGATTGAGCTCATCATGCCCAAGCGCCCGCTGCAGACCGAGTCAGCAAAGATCGCTATCGACTTGCTGAAGGCCAAAGTCATCACAGCGGAGGAGTGCGAGGAGATCCTGCTGAAAGATCGACGATTTTATGATCACACCATGGATCATCCCGAAATTCCATTGGATCTAAAGATCCTGGGTATACACCGCGAGTTCCGTGCGCGAAGCTTCAGTGTCTATCGCGCAGTGATCTTGCTGCATCGTCACTTGGACAGTGACCCCCTGCTCTTTAAGCCCATTGTGGAGAAGCTGCTGCATTTTTCGTACACGCGTATCAACCAGGTGGAGTTCTACTGGCCCCAGATCGTCCACGCTTACCTCTCGATTCCGAATTTTGACTTTGAAAAGATCTTTTGGCTTGACGAGCTCATCCTGTCGGTGTGCTCGCGCTCCATTCACCTTGCGCTCCTGCTTCGATGGCAGCTTCAAGGTGCACTGGAAGATTCGTTTGATCCGAGGAAGCCGAAGGAAATGCAAGACAAGTATGCACGTGTGGTGCGGTTGATGGTGGAGATTGAGCGTGAGGTCGCAGGCGTAGACCGTGCTACGGTGCTCAGTCGAGACCCTCAGCAAGAAACGTCGGAGGTGCACAAAAGTAACTTGCCGATGCCGACAGACGACCAGTTGCAGGTTATTGTCAAGCTGACGGAGGAGATTGCGAACCACCGCCGCCAAGCCCACAGCAGCGCTGCCGCCAGTGGTTCACCTACGCGCTTGGATTCATACTCGCCGCTGTCGCCTCCTATGGCGAGGAATGGGACGGATCGCAGCGGTTCGTTGGATGCCGATGTAGACAGCCGATTCCGTGATTTCTCGCGCTTCCAGCAGCACCTTCTCACTCCGAAGGAAGACCTCGATTCGATGTTGATTTCGCATCCGACTGGTGACGACTACGAACAAGACGAACGGTTATCAATTCTCGTGGAGGAGGATACTGACAATCAGCCAACCAGCATCTTTAGTGAATCTATGCGGCGCATGAGCCAGACGGACAAGTCCCTCCTGGCGAAGCACTTTGCTGATGAATGTGATTTCGTCGAGCAGATCACGGATATTGCTGAGGCACTTCGCTTTGTGCCGTCTATTCAGGACCGAAAGGCGCAGTTACCGTCGTACCTGGAGAAACTACACCTTCCGCCCATGGCATACGTGCCGCTGGTAAAAGCTACGGATCCTTTTGAACGTATTGTGCGGATACCCACGAAGGAAGGCACGGCATTCTCGACGAAAGCGCGCGTCCCTATTCTGCTTATCTTTGAAGTGATTCGCGGCAACCCGTTCAATGAGGATCAACAGCAAGACGCATCGCTCCCTGAGTCACCTCGATCTCCCTCAAGGCGAAACTTAAACGGCAACGGTGCACTCGAATCGTCTGATGTAAGTTACGTCGATGATGATGAAATCGGCGAGCTAATTGGGCACCAAGCTAGTGAGGCATTTTCTGGTGATGCCGAAGACGCGGAGGAAATCCACGCCGAACCTCCTATAGTCCCTGCTGCTCCGGAGCCAACTCCAGTCGCCGCTCCTCGGCGAGCTCCCGTTCCTGAGACGCCAATTGACGTCCCCGATATTGTTTCCACGCCCTCAACGGCCCCGCCAGTGCTAAGTGATAGTGCACTTGATAGTGCTGTAACGACCGATGGTACACCTTCAGCTCACTTGGAGATGGACTTGGCAACAGGCAACTTGACTGCAGAGGCGATGGAGCGGGAGAAAGCGCGCCGTAGGGACTTCGAGGCGGCTTTTGGTGAATCATGGAGCTCTAAACGGGATCGATTGAAAGCGGCATCACCGTTCGGGCACCTGCCCGGGTGGGATATTGTGTCAATGATTGGCAAGAGCAATGACGATCTTCGCCAGGAAGTGTTCACACTGCAGCTGATTCAGAAATTTGTTGAGATTTTCAAGGGCGCCAATCTGCCGATGTGGGTAAAGAGATACCGTATCATCGCTACGAGCTCCTCTACGGGTCTTATCGAGACCCTGATCAACGCCATTTCGCTGGACGGTTTGAAGAAGCGCGAAGGTTATGTCTCGCTGCTTCATCACTTTGAGAAGTCGTATGGTCCACCTGACTCGCACCGATTCAAGGAAGCGCGGCGGAAGTTCATCCAGTCTATGGCAGGATACTCGCTTGTGTGCTACTTCCTCCAGATCAAGGATCGGCATAACGGCAACATCATGTTGGATAACGAGGGGCACATTATCCACATCGACTACGGCTTTTTGCTCGGCATTGCTCCGGGTGGAATGCTGAGCATCGAGACGGCTCCATTCAAGCTGACGGCCGAGATGGTGGAGACGATGGGCGGTCAGGACTCTGAGGGGTTCAAGGAGTATGTTACGCTCTGCACGCGAGGTTTCCTCGCATGCCAGCAGCACTGCGACGAAATCTGCGATCTCGTCGACGTTATGTCGCGCCAGTCACCGTACCCTTGCTTCCTGGGCATTGACGCTGACTATATTTTATTGCGCCTGCGCGCACGCTTCAAGCTAACGTTGTCCAAGCAAGAAACTGTGGCGCACGTGCTGTCGCTTATCCGCAAGAGCAACAACAACTACAGCACCCGCCAATACGACAACTTCCAGCGCATGACGAACGGTATTCTTCCGTAGATGGTTGCCAGGACCCAGCCGCAACCCACAAGAGAGAAGTCGTAAGTCCTATTGCAATGAATGTCGTTGCGCATTAGAGAAAAAAGAGTAGTATAAGGTGCGTGCGCTTTGAGCGCAGGTAGTGAGTGTATAGATCGATATCGTTAGCGAGGAGCACAGAGTGGTAACGATGCAGAATATCATTTGCTCCATGATCTACAGCGCCTCTAACTTGTCCTATGAAGTCCCTCGGCACTCGATGATGAAGGCACCGAGAAGTAGAAGATTCAGTAGATCATCACTATACCTAGCCTTACGCAGCGAAGTAGTCTCTGAACCCCTCGCGTTTCCGCAGCATACACCTCCGCGTGAATCCGGTATGCAGCACGGAAAGAGCCACGATAACCACAGCGATAGCTAGGGCGACCTTCGTACCGGTGGAGGCGTCGGAGATGTTCGTGATCGAGTCGCCGGTGTCCTGGGCTACAAGCAGGTTGAAATACACCGCTGCAACGAGCGAGATGAGCGCAATGAGGCCCCAGATAACTCCCCAGCAGCGGCTCGAAGTGTGCGTCATCTTGGCAAAGACCGACGCGTCGCTCTCGTTCACACGGCGAGAAATGAGATCGTCCCAGATGTCGTACACGGAGAAGAGGCAGCTCATGACGCCGAGGAAGAGCGTCACGTACTGCAGCGCGTCGAAGGTCGTCCAAATGTTCAGCGCCAGCAAGCCCGCCAGCAGCAGGATGAAGCAGAAGTTGAGGATCCGCAGGTACCCGTTGTGCGCGTAGAAGATGAAGATGAGGAGGAAGAAGATGAGGACGCCCGCCGCAATCTCCGACGCCAATTTGTCAGCACTCGCGATGGTCAGCGCCATGCCCCAGACCGCCGAGCCCAAGTAACCAGCGGGAAGGATGACCCACTGCAACCCCCCGACGGTCTTGGTCACGCCGCCTTCGTCCGGGTGCACCTCCATCCCTTTAACCTGCAACCATTGCAACATGTAGCCACATTACTTAAGTAAGTTTCTCTCTTACTCAGCAGCAACAAGGCTTGGTGGATGAGTCGTACGCTGCCGCAGGTGAGCCACGCAGCTGTAGCATGGCCCAGTTCGTGCAGGAACACCGTCCTGTAGCAATTACAGCGCCCCCCCCCCGTTAGTGAACAGAACTCCTCATTTCTCAGCAGCAATTAAGAAGAAGCACGTACAGAATCTTGAACGGGTGGAGAATCGACACGCGCCATCTACAGGAGAACGAGGTCAGCAGATGGAGGCTATTATACCATCGACGAGGTGGCCCCACGCACAGCTTGAAGATGACGACGGCGTAGCAGATGATGAGGAAGATGGAGCGGAATTGCTCGTCGTTGCAGCAGTCGAGCGACCAGTCGATGCTCATGGTGGGCGGCGTCGAGGTGTCGGCGAGTCTGGGAATGGCTGTTCAGGTTGCTTCCTGAGTTTGGTGGATTACGGGACATGATTGGCAGAAAAAGCGCCTGAACCCATACACCCAGACTCAAACCCACAGATGGCAAGGCGTGCAACAAGTCACACGCTTGGTGGATTTTAGCGATCGGAGTCCGCTTCCCCGGGGGGGGGGGCTCTATGAATGGGTAGGCGTGCCTTTGGTTGGCGGTGAGCTGAGGGGCTCTCACTGAGGCCATGCTGGCGTGGCCGGTAGGAAAAAATCGATGGTGGCAGCACCGGCCAGTGTAGCCATCTACATACTGTACATGTAGCTATTCAAGTACCATATGAATCACAGTCAATGATACTCGCTCACGTTGTGCCGAGCACTGCCAGGGATGCCCTGGGAGGGAGGGCTACTGCAATGGTCATATTGATACGGCCACAGTATCTCATGCAAGGTCAGCGCTTGCCACGGATCGAAACCGCTAACCGGAACAGTCGTCCGCTATCGGCATTTCGCTTCGCTGGGCCTAGCCATGGCTGGTCCCGAGTCGAAGCACGCACCAAACAAGCGACCGGCTCCGCAGGACCACGACATGGCGTCCAGCTTCAACGGCAAAAGCCCTGTCCCGCAACCGGCGAGGACGGCGTCCTCCATCAATTCCACTGACAACGCTTGGCAGCGCAAGCGCTCGTCCTTGCTGCTGGTTGCGATGCATCCGGAGGGTGCGCGCGAGACTGCAAACTTCGTCGAGCGGCTGCATCGGTCCACTGTGATCCGGGTCATGCTAGCGCTCTTCGCCTACGCGCTACTCGTGTCCGACGTGCCTCGCGGAGGATTCAACGTCAAAACACTTCCGTTCGTGCAGATCGAGCCGAACGTCTTCACAGTGTACGGACCCACTGCACTGCCGAGTCGCGCGGTCTATCGGAACGGCACGACCACAGTCGACGGGGTCTCTGCCAGCTCTTCTGATCTACCGACGGCTCTGTACAAGTTTGCACCAAGCTCCTATGGTCTTCGCACAGTTCGTGACCTGCTGGACGGATCCTCGAAGCTCGACTCCTCCTGGCCGCAATGCCTTCTCAGTGTCCACTCCGCGGACTCCTCGTACAGCAGCAACTGCGGTGATACTCTGCCTAGCACGACTGTGTTCAGCATGCTCGATACCCTCGTCGAAGCGTTGGCGGCCAATGCGCCGAGCACTACGAGCTACAAGAACGTCGCCCAAACGGAGGAGGGCATTGCGATCATGGCGCGAGGGGAGTTGAGCGCGTTCCCTCAACGCGTGTGCTTCGCAGCACGCTCCAAGGCTCGCTGGACGGGCACCAGCAGTGCAGCTTCCGGATCCACCGCTGCGAGTAGCAGCACCAGCTTTCTGTCGCGGAATTTATTGGACCACAAGTACTGGCTCAGCGTTTGGGCTACGACGTTCACCGACCTAGATCCGCAAAATCCTGGAGTCGATCTGTGCGTGGACGACTTGGATCGTCCTCTATTATGCGAGAAGCCCTGGGCTGCTGCAGTGGCGGTTGATGGCACACAGGGCGAACCATACTGGGAGGTCGTGTCGTCACGTGCTGCGGCATTGCAAGCTAGTCTCGGTAAGAACCAAAAGCTCGACGTGACTCTAGTTGAAGCCGAGTCGGATCCGTTGACAAGACTGGGTGGCGCAGTGCTGCTGGCTCACAAGATCTACAATGTGGTGGCGCTCTACCGGATCCGATACTGCACCGACGATGGTGTTTGTAAGACCTCAGTGGTGTTTGACGAGCGCGTTGAGGGCAAAGTTCTTTACACGGATGCTCTCGAATGGAGCTCTCTGGCCTCCACGTTACGATTCGTTGGTCAGCTGTATGTCATCGTACGCTTACTCTGTCTGCTCCTCGCTTGCTACGCTGTAGTGAACAAGACGATGAGTTTCGCGACGAGCTCGGACACTTCAAGGTTGAAGCGGACGTTGCGTGTCTTCTTTGCGGTTCCGAGTCAGGTCGTAGTGTACGGCAGTTGGTTACCCGTGCTCTGCTACGCTAGTGCACATATCATCGACGGTTTGATATTCTACGAGCTGGAAGATGACGGAGGAGAGAGCACGACGGAAAGTTTATCGACCTTGACTCGCTGGCTAGCCGTGCATATGCGCTGCGTTTGGCTCATGGCTCTGCTTGCAAGGTTTCGCGCGTTACTGCAAACCTCAGCGGGGGCCTGGACTCCTTCCCATGGCGTCTCAGGGGTGCGTGGTCACTTACTTCCAGCTCTGGCACTAGGTGCTGTGGCTTTTGTGGCGCATGGAGGAATAGCAGTCGACGATCGTGACGCTAGAATTCTGGAGGCGAATGAAGTGGAGCCCGTCCCGACCTTCATGTTGCTGCGCTCAGAGACGCTGGATGCCTGGAAGATGAACCTCGAAGGCGTTTACAGTGATATGCTCGCCGTCGCCCTTGCAGCTGTGATCTACGTGGTGGTTATCTTAGTTGTGCGTGCGCTCGTACGCTGGCACCGGCGTCGATGGGTCAAACCTACAAGTTTTAACCAGGGGAAAACTCGGGCAAAAGGTGATGCGGTCCCTGATCCGCTCTTCTTCGCTCGCTCGGCCGTCCCAAGTGGCGCCGGTGCTCTTTGGGAGCCAAGCTGCCTTTCAGTGAGTTGGGATGACGATTTATTGGGGCCCCTTCTAGTTATGTTGACTGACACTACACCGTGGGTAAGCCAACGGAGCCATCGGAACGCTGACCAAAAGCAGGGCTCAAGCAATGACGACGACGAAGAGGAGAACCTTGCTGGAGGTGATAGGATAGCTACAAGCTCAGCATCGGCCACACAGCGCATGCTCATGAACTTGGTGTTTTTGAGCGACCCATGGAATTTGCTCGTGCTGAAGCTGGGCCGAGCACGAGTTCACCTGTATCAACTGCGTGGAAGTGGCTTGGACTGCAAGGTGGTCCATGCAAACGCTAAAGCTCGCGTCGCCCGCGAATATTCGCTGGCACTTGAAAACGTAGAGCTTGTGGCTTCTCTCCGTGCCTCGGAGCTCTCGTGGGCACAGCTTGTTACATGCAAATAATGTTCTTCGCGAGCAAAGTCATTTGAGGAGAAACTCCATTTCATCTTCTTGGCATTACTTTTTTAACTTGTTCTACTCTATTGAACCTTCTCATCATCTTCCTCTGCTTCCACTAATTCGTATCCTTTGTCATTTGGCTCCAAGTCGCTCACGAAAACCCAACCAAGCAGCACGATGGTCGATAATAGGACTACCTGGCCATTGATGATGCAGAATTCCGCGATGGAGTTCCCCATCTGCTTCCAGCTGCCTTCATTGTTCACAAGAAAGAGGTAGTGCACAGCCAGCAACTCGACAAAAGCGATTGCTAGCAGATAATAGCGCGAGACCCAGCAAGAACTCCCCCGCAACTCCTTTTCTCTTGATGATACTGCTCCCGAGGGCAAGAGGAGGATGAGCCGAAAAGCACAGCCAACAACCACGAACGGAATCAAAAGCTTCAGGACCACAAGAGCCTGCGCTACCGAAGGATCAGGTTCTGTTAAAAACCGCCGAGTCGAAGGCAGTTGAAAACTGGTCATACCCGCCACACTGCTTGTGCCAAAGAACGAAATCTGGGCGAACAACAACAACAGCAAAGCTCGTTGAACCTCGCGACTTGTAGAGATTCCTGCAGCAAAAGTTCGCTTTACTTCCAGTAACAGCCAGCTGACGAGAGCACTGCATAGCGCCACGTAAAACATAAGCTCGTACGATGAACTAAGCAACGTGAGAGCTGGTGCGAGAGCTAACTGCACCTTCACAAGCCTCATAACCAACAAGCTTGGGGAATCTTCACCTGGCTGCTGCCGCTCGAGATCACCAGCTTTTTCTAGGTTGGGCGAACACAATCCACTCGCTTTACTCTGGCATTTCCCGTGGATTAGAAACCAGGCCGGGGGCAAGATGACAACGACCCAGTTTGTTACCACAAGGGTGAATGGAGGGGTGTCGTTGTTTTGCAAATAGTTGTCGGTCCAGTGAAAAGTGAGAACTGCAAACAGCACCGGTGTTGCTCCAGAACCAAGTATCGTTTTCCATCGGAAACTTCCCCCTTGTGCTGGCGCTACTCTTCGAATCGTGACGAACGCAAAGATTAATACCAACAATGCGCCGATTCCTACGAAAGGCGTGCTCTGGTCATAATTACTCGGCAAACATGGGAAGATAGCGAGGAGAAGACAACTTACTGACCAGCAGAAACTTGACGACATCAACTTCCTCCAACGTTCTTTCAGGTGCGTACGTCGTGCAGACTTTAGGGTTCTACCAGAACCGACCCACGGCCACATCGCAAGTAGAACGAACAATAGACTAAAACTTGGCCGGTACTGGTAGCCGAGGACAACAAGCTCTAGGCACAGGAAAATCGATGCAAGTCCAGCACTCCATTGCCACCACGATCCTTGTCCAGGAAATACTACCGCCGCGTATAATGTAGTGCGTTGACCCCAAGCGAATTTCCAGAAGACAAGGGGGCACAGTCCGTAGAGATAGTGGGTCAGCGGTGAATCTGCAAGAAGCCGCCACCACATCACTGCGCCCGCAGCAGCAACGAGCTTGATGTCGATCGTATGGAGCAACAGCCACCGCAGCCGAAACTTTAGAGGATTGAGGTAGGCGATAATCACGACGAAAGCTAAGCCAAAGTAGCCCAGAACGACGGATCCCAGCAAAAACAACCAGTCGTACGTCTGGTAGTACACGATCGCGTTCCGGCAAATTTCAATCATCTCCTGGCTAGAAACCTCGACGACGCGATGAGCCTCTTGATGAATCGTATGACTCTTACCCTTGTCAAGGGCTTCGTCCATCCTGGCCTCAAGATCAAGTACCCGGTGGTGAAGAGGCGAGTATGGCACAAAAAACAAACCTCGATGGGCACGCTTCACTTCCTCCTTTCGCAGCGCATGTCGGTATAGCTGTTCGGCATTTGCACGCAAGGCGACAGCGCGGTATTTGTTCTCGGGTAGATATGTAAATGGCAAGACACTCACCGAGTTACGAGGGTAAGGAAGTCCTGCTAGTGCACTGATCAGCGCAGCCACGTCCGTCTGCATAACGTCCTTCCGCGTAAAATTTGCCATCGACGCCCATTCGCGTGCTGCGATCTCCTCTTCCTTTTCCTGAGCTCTCAATCGTGCTTGTACTTCGATTCTTGATTGAGTAGGTAAGTCAATTGCAAACCCTCCGCGGTCAGGCTTGTTTGTTGTAATGGGCCCCTGCACACCTGCACCCCACGCAATAATTGCCGTTCGGGTTTTCGAAGGATCTAAGTCACCATGATCTCCACGCAGATCCATTCCATGGTCCGAATTGACCACATACGCAGTACGGCCGTCGTTTCCATAGTACTCGTCGATCATTTTCTCCGTCTTCTTGATCAATTCATCAACCACCGCAATATTCTCCAGGTATTCCCTCGAATCGGCCCCATATTTCGGCCCCGTCAAATCTGTGCCCAAGAAATGGCAGTAAATCACCAGTTTGTCGTCATGCAGCTTCCTGTAGAGCTCCGGGTCCTTCGCCTCTGTCCCACGAGCAAACAGCTCCTTCATTTTCCGATACGCCCACACATCCAGCAGCGTCGTGTCTTCCCGTACCATGTCGACCTCTTCTCTCGCCGTGTAGTGCTCCTCCGTAGCTTGCGGCGCATGCCTCGCCAGCATCGGAGCAACGTCTTTATTGCCGTAGATGAAGGCGTTGCTGCTTTGGTTGAACACCGAGTCGAAGGGCACTGGATGCCGCCTCCAGCTCTTGGTGACGGCGTGCGGGTCCTCGTACATTCCGGCAGTCAGCGCCACGTGACACGGTCGACTCTCGGTCGGTGCGTGGTTGTGCGAGACGCCCCAGCTGCCGCGATGGCGCATCACATTTCCCAGGAACGGGGTGCGACTATTGGAACTGAACTGCGCAGTCGCAGAGCTGTCAGGGCTGACGTCGTAGCGGTCTGCGTAGTGAGCGACGGTCTTGAAGAGCTTGTCGACACGACAACCGTCGAGCGTGAAGATGACGACGCGCTTGGCCGGTGGAGACGATGTGTAGTTGGCGCTCGGGATGAAAGACTCCACGGGCGACTGGAAGTAGATGTCGAAGATGCTGAGGACGCACAGCGCGTGGAAGGCCACGGCCAGCAGCAGCAGACCGGCGATGCTACCGCCGCCCATGATGCTGGTGCAACGGTTTATACAGCAGATTATGCTCTTATTTCAGTGGGTGCACTTAAAGAGGAGATCATGTTCTACAACATGGCTACATTGCGTCGAAGTGTTGTTGAAGTGCCAAAGTCTAAAGCTGACGGCTTTTGAGCTCGCTCCGCGAGCCAAGCTCCGTCGAGGAGCAGGGTCCGGGTGGGGTCGAAACGGACCTTGAAGCGCGAGTCCGCCTTCACTAGGGCTGCAACCGCACCGAACAGAGAGATTAGCAACGAAAATGTGTATGAACTTGAAACGCCACTACGATACGTACTGCGGATGGGACCGTCGGCATCCTCATCGTCTGATGCTGCAGGACAGCAGATCTGCACTGCTTGCTGGGTCTCCGCGACGACGATACCGCTCAGGCCAACATTGCACGGGTTTTGCGACTGCACCACTACAATATAAGAGGAGAGAAACGTCCTGTAAGCACAGTCACTTTGTCTAGGAGGAGCTGAAGTAGCTCACGTACCTTCAACCGGACAGCCGGAGAGATCCAAATACTTGAGCTTGGTCTGCAGCTTCGCATTTCGCGAACGCTGCGCTTCCTCCGTTACGGCCTGTACTTCGCCCAGCTCGCTCTCGATGATCTGACGCACATACCGCGCCCAGATATCGTTGAGCTGCTTGGCGTCGTTGTACTTCATGCTGCCGCTGAGCAGATGCAGGCCAAGTTCTCTCCGACGACGCGCACTCAGCAGCTTCGCCGTCTGCTTCCTGCTCTCTGCAGCAATCGTTTTCTCGGCTGTCTCAGTAGTCTTCGTCTTGATCGGGTTGTCCAAACTGAGCACCTTATTCTTGAGACTGTCCACTGCATTGGCACCAGCCCTCGTGCCCTTCGTCACGGACTCCAGATAATTCTTAAACGTCTCGTGCAGCGCCCGTGGCTTGTTCAACATCTTGGCCTTCGGTTGCTGCAATGAGAACACAACACAACACAAAGGGCAACATACATCAGCGGCAGTGCAATTCCAATAGATAGATCTAGGTGCCATCCCAGAGTTTCCTCACCAGCGAGCAGTCCTTCAGCCCAATAGCCAGCAGCTCCGCGTCAATCTTCTCGTAGAGCGAGTCAATTTTCTTCTCCTCCTTCTGTTTCTCCTGCTTAGCCGCTGGCTTGGCCGCGTCCTTGCCGCCTCCACGCGCATTGCCACCCTTGTTGCGCTTCTTGTCCTTGCGCTTGTGCTTAGCATGCTGGTAGGCCTGCTGCTTGTTGCCCTTGGGCGCCGCTTGCGCCGCCGCCTGCGCCGTGTACTTGGACGCTGCAGGCTGCGCCGCAGTCGCGAAGGCCGCGTCCAGCGACGACAGCAAGTCGGCGCGCGGCCGCTTCTTGCCTCCAGCCGCTGGCGTCGCCATCGCAGCAATAATGGATGGACAATAACTATAGACTCAGATCTGATGCTTTTTCTGATGCTTCTGAGACCAATAATAGCAGTCATTTCAATACATCCCCATACATTTCACAAGGTTAACCTATAGGTACACTTCATGGCCTAGTGACTACCCTGCTCCACTTCACTTCAAACATGGAGGCGGCGCCGGCGACAGCGGCCTGGAGGTCCTGGTCGTGCGCCGACGTGGGGCGCTGGCTGGGCGCCCAGGGCTTCCAGGAGCACGTGGAGCTCTTCGCCGCCAACAAGATCTCGGGCAGCATCCTCCCGGAGCTCACGCGCAACGCGCTGCGCGACGACTTGGGCATCGCGGCCTTCGGGGACCGCGTGCGGATCGCGCAGGCCATCCAGGCGCTGATTGCGTCGTCTTCTCCTTCTCCGTCTTCTTCTTCGGGTGATGCGTCCGCGTCATCGACAGCAGCTTCGACTCAGGCCTGGCTGCCCCGCGACGAGAACGCGCTGGACCTGGTGGTGCTGCACGCGGCGCCGCTCGTGATCAAGGACAGCCGCCACCGCATCTACCCCATGGAGAAGCTGGACCTAGAGGCGGAGCGCCGCGAGATCAGCAACTCGCTGCTCACGGACGTGCAGCACAAGGCCATCCACGTGCGCTTCGACATCGCCACGGCCGACATCCTGCGCAGCCTCATGACGGCGTGGAAGTGCACGGTGCTGCACTTCTCCGGCCACGGACTGGGCCAACGAGCCGCGCTCTGCTTCGAGGATGGAGCCGGCTGCACGCACCTCATCACGCCCGACGCGTTGAGGCAGTTGATGTTCTCCGGTCACACGCCTGGGGACCGGCAAGTGCCCGGCGCGACACCCGTGGAGATGAAGAGAGGCACGGCGTCCGAGACTGTTGCTGCTGCTGGACCCAAACCATTGGACGGCAATGTAAAGCTTGTGTTTGTCAATGCGTGTCATAGCCAGAAGGTCGCGTCTGTGTTCCTGAACGCTGGGATCCCTCATGTCGTGGCGGTGCATTCGGATTCTCTCGTGGTGGACGCCTCGGCGACGATGTTCGCCAAACATTTTTACCTGTCGCTATTTCATGGGCACACTGTGTCGACAGCGTTCGAGATCGCAAAGGGAGCGGTGCGCGCTCTTCCTACCCAGAAACGAGCTGCTTGTTGCTGCGCGTAAGTTGTTTGCTGCTGCTGCTGCTGTTGTTTGTATTCGAGTACAGACTAACTTCCTTGTATTTTGTACGCACAGCCATCTCCACGAACCGACATGCACATGGATGCGGGATGGTTCACGTCACTCCCAACACAGTGCTACTCAGTGTTGCTGCAAGGGCCACGCGTTGGCATTCCCGCACGACGAGTCCAGCAAGTTTCTGCTTCTTGGAGCGGCTTCGCATGACGTGGTTCTCTTCGGAGACATCCCAAATGGCTCGCTGCGGGACTACACGCCCCGGTACCCATCCAACATTCCGTCCATGCACGGCCAGTTCATCGGGCGTAACACTGAAACGTATCTTATGGTCAAGTCGCTACGCGAAAACGCCGTGACGGCGTGCCTAGGTGCTCCAGGAATCGGAAAGAGTTCTCTCATTATCTCAGTCGCGCACTTCGTGCATAGCCGCCGCATGTTTCCTGACGGTGTATTTTACGTGGATCTGGAAGGCCAGAAACTCTCAACTGTGCGCTATGCCATTGCACAGAGTATTGGGATGCCCGCAGCAGACACTAACGAAGAAGTATTTGCGGAGTTAGGGTGAGTTCTGTATACTTTATGCGTATCACAGTAGTGGGGGTTTGAAATGGCTAACAGGAGCTTGAATGTACTACAGGACCAAGAACTGTTTGCTGGTGCTAGACAAGGTTGAAGAGCTGCTGGATGAGGATGAAAACAAGGGCGAAGAACTGCTGCACCAGCTTATATCGGTTGCCCCAAATTTGAAGTTGCTGCTTGCCTCTAGGCGAAATTTGCATATCCCCAGCGTCACACCATACTCGCTTTCAATCTCGGAGCTCCCGTTGCACACGGCGGTAAGTCATGCTTTGATTTTTTTGTCGTTGAGGCACGTCTTACTTACTCAACCACTCTTCGCATTGCGATACGGTACAGACAGAGTTGCTCTGCCTCGTGGCTCCTGGCTGTTCGGCCAAACTAGCTGAACGGTTGGCAAGAATCTGTGGATGTCTCCCCCTAGCTATTCGTGTGGTCGGCCGGGCTCTCGCTAACGCACGAATGACGGTCACGCCTGAGCGCATGATCGAATATTTGGAGGTGAGTGGTCTCAAAACTGCCGACATGCGAATCACATAAGTGTATTAATCTTTTGTAATGCTGTATAGCGCGATGACCACCGGTTCGAGACCATCCGGGAACTCAACCAAGTTGGGCACAAGGAGTGCGTGGACCGTTGCATCCGCTCATCTTTTTGTCATTTAGACGAGCCGCTGAGGCTAGCGTTCATGGCCTTTGGATTCTTTCGCGGAAGTTTTGAGATTGAAGCTGCTGAAGCAGTGTTATCCAGTGTGTTAACGGAGCAGAATACTGCTGGGAAATTGGCCGGGAGTAGCAGCTATTCCCTGATGTCTTCGTGTCTGAGTGGTTCCGCTGGCGCAACAACGAGCACATCAAACTCCTCAAGTTCGTACTTTCCTGCCGATGCTTACGCCAAGAGCAACCGAAGTCGTGGCCGGGATGATGATGCCTCCTCCGTGCGTAGTCTCGGTTCTCAGCTTTCGAACATGGATGGTTTTGGTTTCGATAACGACGGTGCCATGACAAATGACAGCTACGATCTGCTGGATCTAGAGAGCGACGAGGAGGCAAAAGCTCGAGAAGTGAGTGTTCCCTCGGCCAGCGTTGCTCTTGAACTACTTCACCAGTGGTCGCTAGTGGAGTTTGATACAAAAACGAACCGTTATCGTATGCATAACCTCGTGCAGCTTTTTGCCGAGGAGGAAGCTGGAAAAATGGGGGATGAATGTTTCGCTGATGGCGCACCTGCCTCAACTTCTGGTTCATCGTTTGTGGCGGCATCGATGGGCGCCCCTCCAATGAGCATTCCGCTGGGCAAAGAGCTACTTCTCACTTGGAAGCGACGTTTTGTTCGCTACTATTGCATGATTGTCGCCAAGGCCTCGCACGCCTACCGATTCGAAGGCACCTTGGCCTTATTTGACAAGGAGCGAGCAAATATTGAATCTGCAATGCGGCTTGCCCATGAACTTACGCTGCAAAGCATTGAGCAGGTGCGCGAGAGCAACTGTCGCGTTCAACAAGATATCGTGAGTGATCAGATTGGAGAAATGCCTACCAGTTCAACAAGTACGATGAGATCGAATAGCGAACCAACATTTTCAGTGAGTGATGGAGCACTGCCCAAGCCGACCATCGAACGACACAGCAGTAGCTTTGGTCCAAGTACAAGCGATAGCAGCAGTAGTGGAAGTGGTCAGCGTCCTGCAGGTTTTGCTGGGCTCAGCAACTCCTCGATTGTGGACGCGTTGCTCTATAGTAACCTTGTGGTGCGTTGCCGCTTTATTTTCCGTGCACGTGTGGAGCCCCGGCGCCGTATTCAGGTGGTGTCCTCGTGTTTGCAACTATCACGAGAGACTCGTTCGCTACACTGCACCTGTGGTAACCGTGAAAACGACCCTGCCGCGTTGCTGTGGGATGTGGAAGAGGCCAAGTTCGATCGTGAGCTGTCGCTGCTGGATAAACTACCTTCTTTCGAGGAACCACAACCTCAGGCTGCTTCCGCGGCGGCACATGATCGCTGCACATGCGTCGGAATCCGAGAGCTTATCGCACTAGAGGCCCTGCTGCTAACAGATCTCGGCTACGCGTGCTGCGATGTTACAGACTGGGTTGCCGCAGAGTACCATTATTTGGAGTCATTACGATTGCAACGCGAGGTGCTGGGCTGGTCAGAACATCCACAAGTTGCTGAGGTATTGAATCAGTTTGGCATTTGCCTCAGCACACGTTGGGGATACTTAGCCCACAACGTTTGGTTGCTGCAACACGCTGAGTGCTTGCTAAAGGGGGCACTTGAAATGCGCAGTCGGGTGCTAAGCAAAAATCACCCGGAATACGCAACGAGTTTGAACAATCTTGCAAACTTCTACAAGAACTACCCGACTGGAGGAAAGCGTCGATCGCCGTCGGCCGCACTACGGGAAGATGCCCGCGAATCTCGAGAGCGGTATGCAAGAGGAGGTAGAAGTGGAGGGCGGCGTGGCGGTGGTGCTCAGCGAGGTGCCCGCTCGAATTCAAGTCCAAGCCCGAGCAGATCCAGTACAAGTAGCGAAAGCATGACGAGCCCAAGCCAGAGAGATGCGAATTCGGGAGCGACTAAAGGTGCGACAGGTGCAGGCGTTGAGGAAGAAGCGGGGCCCAATATCGCTGGCATGTATCGCCAATCACTCAAAATTCGCGAGATAACGCTCGGCGAGAATCACCCTCAGGTGGCACAGTCGCTAAATAATCTCGCGCTATATCTCTCCAACCAGCTTGAAGCGCAGCAACTGAGGTACGACGGCTACTTGCAACGAGTACTAAAGATCCGGATGGTCTAACATTTTTGTTTGGATGGCAGTGAGGCGGAGTTAGCAACCCAGCGGGCAGAAATCGGTCGTCTGTATGAGCGAGCACTAAGGATTCGTCGAAGCAGACTCGGTAATGCAAGTTTTGAGACAGCTGCCACGTTGAACAACATGGGCAATTTCAAGCGACTTACGGTGCGTATCAAGCGAGAACTGTTATACATGGTATCTTTTAGTTCGTGTGTAGCTTATCCTCTGTGTTCTGAGTACAGAAAGATTGGCGTGGAGCAGAAGAAAATATCAAGGAAGCTCTACAGATCACGGATCGTTACTTTAATGACATCAGTCCCCGTGCCGCGCGCATCTTCATCAATCTTGCACGCGTGTATCGAGACCAGGTACGAACTTTGCAGCTTAACGGGGTTGTAGCGTCCACTTTTAACGTCACCACTTGCATCCGTGAAATCTTTGCTTCTCCCTAGAAACGATATGGAGAGGCAATTGCTGCCTACAAGAAAGCGCAAGATATCCGCCAGCAGCTTTTCCCAGATACCCGAGACGTCGGCTTTTGTATCGGTAAGTTTATCGATCGTTCCAAAAAAACAACTTGAACTTGTCGCTTAAAAGAAATTGTTCTGAACCTTTGGATAAACTAGAGCAAATCGGCAAGTGTATGCGACTGCAAGGAAATGAAGAGGAAGGCAAAGCCTTAGAAGACAGGGGTCGACAGATGAAGAAGCTTGGACTTTCGGCATTGGAGCAGGATGAGATGGGAGAAGTTGACAGTGGAAGCACCATTAGTGGTGGGAGCAACGGTTTGCAGCACGCAATATTGAGTGGTGACAGCGTTGAGGGAACCGTATCGTCAGGCCACCTTTTCGCGCGCGTCAATGTGTATGACATCGTTGACACGGAGGCGCTGATATCACGCAAGTTTAATTTTCCCGGAAAGTTACTCGGCGAGAGAGGCATTCACTTGAAGAAGATCGAGGCTATTGCATG
Organism: Phytophthora sojae; assembly: GCF_000149755.1. Lineage (NCBI taxonomy): Eukaryota > Oomycota > Peronosporomycetes > Peronosporales > Peronosporaceae > Phytophthora > Phytophthora sojae. The sequence goes on from NW_009258115.1 coordinate 5,968,731, forward strand.
TGCCCAACTGCGGTACTTCGGGCCGTGGCCGCAATCACTAAGCAAATGGAGCAAAGGCCGGGATGTGTCTTCACGCACACTGCCAGAAGCTTACATCCAGATCACCAGCACAAACGAGGCGGTAAGTTTTTCTTAACTCTTGGGCGGATGCTGGAAACGTGTTCCTGACCTTTGCGAGTGTGTGCAGGCTTTGGAACGTGCAAAAGAGCAATCCGTTCAGCTTTTACGTGAGATGAAGCTTTCGTGGGAGCGGTTCCTGGCTCGGACGACCGCGCATCATGGAGGATCCGGGCACCGTGGACAGCCACCTCCGCATCACCAGCACCATGGCTGGGGTGGAGGCGGGGGTCGCGGAAGGGGCCGGCATCTGCATTTGCATCGGACCCCGTCGAGCCAGCTACCGCGATCAAATAGCACTGGTGGCACTGGTGGTGGTGGAGTTTGGGGTGGCCTGACGTGAAGAAAAGTGTAGTGTTACAGCTGGAAGTCATGCGTTGCAACTGCATACCATTTCTATTGCGGTGCAATTCAAAATCTCTATGTGGGGTGGATGAACTCGGCTACTTTCGTCGTGGTTACATACCACCCGCTTACACTATTTTCTTGCCCATACGAAGCTTGCTGATCTTGTGCTGCTTAGGTGCCAACACCGTTGGCACAGCAAGGGTACCTGTGCACGGCTCGCTCGCCAGATTTTGAAGTTCTTTCAGTGACCTTGGCTGGGCGTTGAAAATCTCGTTTACTCGGCGTCGGAACGCGATCGTGACTTGGCCGAACTCCATGTATCCCTATTAGCGAGAAATGCAAACAGAAGAACGTTAGAACTGTGAATGACCGATACGATGATCATACAAAAGGAGCCGACTTACCGCTCCCATTTCAACAAAAAGCGAGTCGAGGACCGGGAAAAGCAGGCAGAAGATAGTCTCGAAGACGTGGTTCTGCGGCTCATCGACGATTTCTTCCCACGAATCATACTCACTTAATGGCCGCGACGATGAGAATGTGTTCGGTCGAATTGATGATCTCGACTTGCTGACGCTCTGAGCGACAAAAAGACTGTATGTCTCCATCGCCTTCACAGAACAGCCCTCGGAGTGCGTGCCGGCATCACCCAATCCGAGAATCTCAGTCAAAAGTGATGCGACGTTGATGCACGCGATCGCAAGAGGATAATTCTTCATGTTGCCTTCGCTCACACCATGCCGCGTGCGTTTCAGGATTCGCTGGAACTCGCTAGAAGGAAAGCTAGCAAAGAAGATTAAGCAGTAGAGTCCAAGCAAACCGCTGGACCGAAGATCAGACGCCGGGCCTCCTCTTTGGAAGCCAATCTCCAACCACTTCGGATCGGTGTTTGACGTGAACGGTTCACCCGGGAACACGAGTTCCCACAGCTTGGTGATCATCAGGTTAACCGTCTTCTGGTCTTTCGGCGGTCCATTTGTTTCGGGCGTGACTTTTGCTTTGAGCAATTTTCGCAGCCGAGACACACACGCATGGAAGACGCCACGGATCTTCGCTCTCTCCTTCAGCTCGATTTCGATGATCTCTGAAGGTAGAACCATAGCCGCAGAAATGGCATCATACCAGGCACGACATTCAATAGAAGACGAGCATCCTAACGCCAGCCGACCAACATAAAGCATCCGCTTTTCCTCTCGGACCGACAGTCGAAGTCCCTTTAAGGCGATGACATACCACGGGCGCGTTGTGGTGTCTCCGTCCGCAGGATAAAATACGATACAGTTTTCATGAAGACAGACAAACAACCGGCCGCGCAACGTAGCGTGGGGCCCCGCGTTTTTCGTCTCGAGATGGCCAGTCTTCAGCGTCAAGCGAGAAGATCGTTTCTCCAGGTCCGCGCCAGTCACCACGTTGTCCACAATTCGCTGCAAGATCGCGAACAAATCGTCTCGAGCCTCCACAGAATCCAAGAAAATTGGCCAGGACCGGTGTCGACCGTGGAAGTCGATACTAATCCCATGCTCCTCACCGCTCGAGCGTATGCTACTCGCCGAAATGCCGCGAATGTCTGTGAAGTGAAATGTCGTAAGCGTCTCACCTCGCCGCGAATTCGTGAGTGTCTGCTCAGCAAAGTTAAGCTCGAGGACTCGAGTTTGAAGTCGATTCCGCGAGCTGCACTTGCGCACACCATAACGAACTAAAAAACCCTGGATTCCTGCTTCATGCCAAAGCTGCTGGAAGTCGGTCGCCCCATCAAACGTCGAGCAATTTCCCGAGTTAATTGCAGCTTGGATCGCAACCACCCACTGCGTCATCTCGTAGCCAGAGGCTGCAACCATGCAGTGTTCACGTCGTGAGGAATCTGCCGATGTCATGACTTTGAATTCGTGCTCCTTCGCGTTCTTGCCGGTGACGACGAGGCAGCGCGATGTCGAGCTGAGATCAATAATCTTCGACGGTGCTCCCTCCGTGTTGTCCTTGGCGTACGTCAGCATCGGGCCTTGCGGCATCCGACGCAGCGTAAACCAGCGTTTCCGGTAGCTTGGAACAACCTCGCCGCGCTTCAAAATCCACCCCTGCCGAATAATGTCCGACGGCGTGGACATTCGCTGCAGAGTAGACCTTCGATACGAAGCGAGGGACTTCCCTTCGCCTTCCTGCTCCTGCAGACTCTGTCCTAGACGTTTAAGATAAATATCCCGTCCGAACTGCGGGTTGAAGTGCGCAAGATCACTCATCGTAAACGGTCGGTCCGCGAGCTGCTCCGCGGCCATGCGCGACTCGATATTCAGCGACTGGGTGATGAACCCAGCAAGCGACGCCTCGATGCGCTGCTCGTATGTGTCCTGATCGCCATCACTCATTCGTCTCGTCGATTGTTTCCGATGCGGCGAGGGCGCCGGTATGTTGCCCATGTTGAACTCCTCCTCGGACGCAAACGAGAAGGACCTGTCCGTGTCTTCGCTGAAGCTGTGCTGGCTCGACGAGTGTCGAGGGTAGCTGATGTTGCTGCTGGGCTGCGTGGCGCTGAAAGTGGCGGGAATGCGCTCTTCGATTGTCACGTCGTCGTCCAGTTCGTCCTCCTCGATGCCGTAGCCCATCAAGCCCGTGGGTCGCCCGTACCCTCCCATTGCGTGGCTGTCATCCTGCGCGAGCTTGACGGACTCGCGGCGGCCGAAGACCAGGTCGCTGCCGATCATGGAGCAGCCCAGCATGTTGTCCTGCGTGTAGAAGCTCGCGCGCACGAGGTCCGCGTCGGCCTCCACGTCGGCGCCGGCATCCTTCTTGATCAAGTTCTGCTCGTAGTACCATGCATACATACTCGGGTTAGAGTCCTTTCCATTAATAATGCGCAGTAGGCGCTTAGTTGCAACGCGTCCATCAAGCGGTTGCTTTCCCACGTACGTCTAGCGACCAGAGCAGGTCGTCGGACACTTGGTCGCTCATGCTGCTGGCCTGACTGACTGGCGGTTGGGCTCGCGGTGCTGCAGAGGGATCCGACGCGCTGCACGTCCTGCGGCGGAGGCGAGGGGGGGGGTTCGCTTTGGTTTAGCGCGGCACTGTCCTTGGGGGTCTGTTCAACGAGCGCGATCGTTTTACCGGCCGGAATAGTCAGCGCGTACCGAACGTCACACCGACAACGAGAGCGGTACACAATCGTTACACCACGGTGTAGAGACGGGCATTTCGAGAACTGTCGTATAGCCTACCTAGTCGGAAAGACAGTTTTATAGATCGAGACACTGTTTCAGACTGGGCTAGGCTATAAGACGGTTCCGTCCACGCTACGCACCAACGTTTCTAGGATCGACCGATAGTCGAGGCGCATCAAGGAGGAAGAAGGAGGAGCTTCGCGCCGCATGGAGGACACGGAGATGACGAGCGCCGAGCAGCAGGACGAGGAGATGCTGGTGCAGCGCGAGGACAGCGGCGCCGGCGGCGGCGAGCGCCAGATCCAGATCCACCCGCTCGTGATCGTGAACGTCGCCGACCACCAGACGCGGCAGAAGTGCAACTCGCAGCTGAGCCAGACGGAGGCGCCGCAGGTCATCGGCGCGCTCTTCGGCATCCAGAAGGGGCTGGACGTGGACGTCTACGACTCGTTCGAGATGAAGTACGACGTCGGCAGCAGCGGAGAGATCCAGATCGACAAGGAGTTCCTCACCTCGCGCATCCAGCAGTGTACGCGGATGGATGCTGTCGCCTCTGGCATACAACCGCGTAGATTCTGACGCTGCTTTGCTGTGCTTTGTCTGTAGTCTCGCAAGTTTTCCCGGGCTTCGAGCTCCTGGGCTGGTACACGGTGGGTGCGAAGGTGCTCCCCAGTGACCTGGCGGTGCACCGCGTGGTAAGAGCGGAGTTGAAGGTGTGCTGCTGGATAGTTGAGTGAGTGACAAACGTTTGTTCGCGTCGTTGTGCAGGTGATGGAGTTCAACGAGAGCCCGCTGTTCATGATCTTGGACCCGGAGTCCAAGGGTCCGAGTACCAAGAAGAAGCTGCCGATCTCGCTGTTCGAGTCGGAGCTGCACATGCTGAACGGCGTGCCCAAGATGATCTTCGTCAAGGCGCCTTTCAAGATCGACACGTCCGAGACAGAGGGTATCGCTATCGACCACATCTCGAAGATTGCACCCATCGGCGACGCCAGCAAGTCTACCTGTAAGTGCACCGACGTGGGTTGAGTCAGTATCGTTGTGGGTGCGGTTTCTCATCCGATGCTTTGCTGTGACGTGGTGCAGTGCACCCGTACCTGGGCAACGTCCGAGACGCCGTCAAGATGCTGGACCGGCAGGTGGACGTGCTACTGCGCTTCTTGCAGGCTATGAAGAACGGCGAGGCGCCGCTGGACCACAACCTGCTGCGCCACATCTCGAGCATTTGCAACCAGCTGCCGGCGATGACGTCCGAGCACTTCGACGCGGCGTTCACGCAGGAGTACAACGACGCGCTGCTGGTCTCGTACCTGGCCACGCTCACGAAGGGCGCCACGAACGCCAACACGGTGGTGGACCGCTTCGCCGCCACGCAAGAACGTCACCACCAGCGCGGCACGTTGCTATGATCGCGACGTCGCGGCGCGTCGGCGACAACAGCCGTCAAGCGCAGTTGAAGTGGTTTTATGAATTAGGACGTTGAATCAAACCTAAATCTGGGGGTCTCAAATAATTTGGAACGCCGGATCTAGAAAGCCCTGTCATTTCCGCTCGGTTTGGTCCAGCGTATTCTTACGACTGTCCCGGATATCGAGTCCCCAGCCCCAAAGCGGTATTAAAAATTTTATCGCCCACTCGACCCGATTTCTGTTCGATAAAAAATGAAATGCAAAAATGCGACTCTTTTTTTCAGAAATTAGGTTTACTTTGCGACCAAACGTTTGGGACAGAGCCGTCGATGGCTCCCGCTCCCCGGCATACGTGGAAAAGCAACGCACCCCACAGCCAAGCCAAGCGCCAAGATGCCGATCGATATCAACCGCCTGCGTCCCGAGCGTGGCGGCGACCCGGACGCCGTGCGCGCCGACCAGAAGAAGCGCTTCCTGGATGTGGACATCGTGGACAAGGTGATCGCGCTGGACGAGCAGTGGCGCAAGAAGCAGGGCGAGGTGGAGACCATTAGCATGAAGATGAACGCGCTGCAGCAGGAGATCAAGAAGCTCAGCAAGGCCAAGGAGGACTTCAAGGCCCTGAGCGACGAGCGCAAGGCGCTGGCCGCCGAGCTGCCCGAGAAGAAGAAGGAGGCCGACGCGCTCAAGCTGCTCGTGGACCAGGAGCTGCCCAAGATCGGCAACGTCGTGGACCCGACCGTGCCCGTCTCGAGCAACGAGGACGAAAACATTGTGGTCAAGAAGTGGGGCGCCCCCATCCAGAAGGACGGCCTGCACTTCCACCACGAGGTGCTGCACCGCATTGACGGCTACGAGCCCGAGCGCGGCGTGCAGGTGGCCGGCCACCGCGCCTACTTCCTCACGGGCTACGGCTTCCTGCTGGAGCAGGCGCTCATGTCGTACGCCACGTCCTTCCTCATGAAGGCCCAGTACAAGATGCTCAAGCCGCCCTTCTTCATGAACAAGGAGGGCATGGCTGCCGTCGCGCAGCTCGACGACTTCGACGAGCAGCTCTACAAGGTCATCGGCGAGGACGAGAAGTACCTCATTGCCACCTCCGAGCAGCCCATCTGCGGCTACCACCGCGGCGAGTGGATCACCGAGAGCTCCCTGCCTCTGCGTTACGGCGGCTTCTCCACCTGCTTCCGTAAGGAGGCTGGCTCGCACGGCAAGGACACGTGGGGCATCTTCCGTGTGCACCAGTTTGACAAGGTGGAGCAGTTCTGCATCACGGACCCGGAGAGCTCCGTTGCCATGCACGAGGAGATGCTGCGTCACGCCGAGGAGTTCTACCAGTCGCTGAACCTGCCGTACCGCGTGGTGAACATCGTGTCTGGCGAGCTTAACAACGCTGCCGTCAAGAAGTACGACCTGGAGGCGTGGTTCCCCGCCTACAAGGAGTACCGCGAGCTCGTGTCCGCCTCCAACTGCACGGACTTCCAGTCGCGTGCCATGGAGATCCGTTGCGGCGTCAAGAAGGAGAACCAGCGCGAGAAGAAGTACGTGCACATGCTCAACTCGACGCTCTGCGCGTCCACGCGTACGGTGTGCTGCATCCTAGAGAACTACCAGGACGAGAACGGTGTCAAGGTCCCGGAGGTGCTGGTGCCCTTCATGGGCGGCGTCACCTACCTGCCCTTCACCCGCGACGTCAAGGTGAACGTGCAGGCTGTCAAGATGCAGAAGGCCGCCAAGAAGAAAAGCGGCAAGCAGTAAGCGCATGCTGTAGATAACGGACCCCGGTGGGCTTTCGTCGCCTGCTCAACACGTTACCATTGCGCTTGTTGCCGATGACCTCGCCTCCGTCTCTCTGTGGTTCTCTGTGGGTGGCTAGATAGCTCTACTGCGTGTACATTTGCATGTCGTTTGGTTTCCGACTATCCACGTAATCCACGTAGTGCATTCTTTCGTACATGTAGTCAAGGTGTTGTTGTGTTGCTTGGTCGCTTCACCAAGCTTAGCCGAACTTGAAGTTGCACCATCTGTACTGCACTTGAAGTCTATCTGGATGACCGCATACACCGCCAGATTTCTTTTGCCTGCACCTGAGAGATATCGTTGCTCACTTCAGAATTTGCGCTCGTGGACTCAAGTGCACAACTTTGATCTCTAGGCAACCATTCTTTTCCATGCCTTCCGAGCAGCGAGGTCGGTTGACATTCCTCTATCGCGGCGTTCGTACGGAAAGACATCAACTTCGACGACCTGGGCGCAAGGCTTCGGGACGAAGTGTACATCGAACTCACTCTAGTGCTCTGCAAGAAGCTCGACATTAAGATTTTCTCTCTGGAGGCCGAAGACGGCACTTGGCCTCTTGAGGAGGACGCAGCTGCTGTTCCCAGGCACAAGATCAAGTACTCGCGCTCCATCGCCTCGCTCTTCCCCAACACCAAGAGCGAAGGGCGCGTCCACTTCCGAGTCGAGGTCAGCCAGCCACCTCAGCAACCTCGACTTCGTTGCCGTTGAAGAAACCAGTGGCGTCTGGATCGCCGACCTCGACGGCGCTAACACTGCCAATGGAGCGCTATCCATTGTCGCCATTTGCCGACCGTCGACTTCAGCTCAACCAAGTGCTGGCCAAAATAACCAAACATGCTAGGCAAGGCAAAATGACGGGGAAGCGCAGACGCGGTGATGACAATCAGCACGGGGTCGTCAGCAGTTCCCTTGAGTGGGAAGATGTGGAGAAGATCTACGACCCACTCATGCAAGAGGATAAGGCGGCGTTTCCGGTCAAGAAACTGGACGAGACGTTCATCGAGAAGCTGGTCACCATGCTGCAGGATGAGGGGAAGGCTTTCGGGTCGACGAAACGAGCCACTGCAGTGAGACGACTGCAGCATAGCGTCACGACGATTCTTGGTGCTGTCGCCACGCTCCTCGAGGGGAACTGCAGTACCAAAATGAAGCCACTGCTCACGAATGAGGTGGTTCTCGCTGGTGGAAGCCGGATCTACTGTTGACGCGGAAGCAGCGTAAGGTGGTTGTCGTTGTGTGTCTACGCGAAGACCAGCTGCGAGCTCAGTCAGAAGACTTGGTGCTGATGGACGTAGCAATTGCGGATAACGAAGACACAGACATCCAAGCGTCTCCTGTCTTCGGTATCTTCTCGGATTGGGTCTTCTACAAGCACGATGAGACCGGGATCAAGTATTTGGAGGAATCCCTTAACGACAACGACCGCTCGATCAAGGGCGACGTTGCAACGGTTGCGGGGATTATTTACAACATGATGGGCGGAGAATAAGGCCCCCAGCTTCCACCGCAACACCACTGCTGCTCGGCGTTCTACCACGCGTTCGCAGTCCTAGCCATTCTACAGTGTACGTCTCAGCGTACACTCGATCTCGAAGCTGAATCCCATCTTCTATATCATTTATTTTGCTTGATCCACAGCTCGATGATTCTTTGATGGTCTGCTTACTTGCCCTCGATCGCGGCCTTGTAGGGAAGCGCAAGATACTTGATGAAGTTGCGCGTCTCGCAGTGGCGGATGTTCTCGTCCATGACGTCGGCGTCGAGGCCAAGGCGCCACGCAATGTCGTAACGCGACGGATCAATGTGCAGGTTCTCAAGGTCGTCCACGTACTGATCGGCACTCTTCATGTCTGCGAAGAATCCCAAGCCAACGAGTTTCGCCCGGCGGCAGTACGTAAGGCGTGCGAGCTCATGGAGGTCGTACTCCGGGTGGTACTGCACGGCCCAGAAGTCGCCCTTCTTGTGGCGCACAGCCACGGCCTGCACCTTCGTGAAGTCGTTTCCGCCCAGAGCGAGTCCTCCAGGCGGCATGTGGGTCACCTCGTCGTTGTGGCTCGTGAACGCGTCGAAGACCGACGGCTTGCCCTCGAACATCGGGTGCGCGCGGCCCTCCGGGGACAGCTCGATCTTGCGCGCGATGCCCATCTCGCGACCGCGCGGGTTCGCTCCACAGTGGCCGCCAGCAGCAGCCACAGCGATCTGCGCCGCCCAGCAACTGCCGTACTGCGGGATGCCTGGCAACAGCAAACACACGAACGCTCTGCATCAGCATTGCTTGTCTGCCCAAAGGTTGTTGACTACTATTAGCCTCTCACCTTCCTCGAACACCTTCTTGGCAAAGTCGATCTGCTTGGTGACGCGGACGTCCTGGGCGTCGTGGATGGTCAGCGAGCAGCCCGTCCAGGCCACTGCATGGTACTGCGCATGGATACAAGTTGAAGTGAGTCCTCCGTCCTAGAAGTCTACATACTGTAGATGATGCTGCAGCTCACCTTGGACAGCTCCGGCGACTGGAAGTCGCTGTCTGCGGGGTAGACCACGTCGGAGGCGACCTCCACCCCGGCAGGCGCCGACTTGTTGAGCAGGTCGATGTACAGCTTACCGGCGGTGCTGGCGCCTCCAGCTTCAAGGTCGGCGCGGCCCTCGGGCGAGTAGCCGTCGATAACCAGCACCTTCAGCGGAGACGCAGCCGGAGCGGCCGAGCTCAAGGCGCGCACGGCAGCAGGCGACTGAAGGCGCAGGCGGGGGGCGAAGCGAGTCAACATGGCGCGCAGTTGGCGAGTGGCGTCGGCGGCGGGATCCTTTTCCACCTGATAACCCCGAGAATAGTGTGGTGGACACCAATTTCGGTAGTTTGCGCGCGCCCTGGTCAGGACCGAAGTGTGTGCAGCTTGTGACGCACGAGGGGATGCGCTCGTCTTCAGGCTGCCGTCTGGCGCTGCAAGGTAAGGCAAAAGCTGTCGACGAGGCCGGAGTCATGGGCTGCCCAGTGCTCTAGCTCCGCGGCAACATCACTGGAATAGTCCCGCAAGACCCACGTGCAGCCCTCATTCAACGAGACTTCGCCGTTGGTGACTAAGGATGTACCCTTGCAAGCAGGCTTGGATGCCGTTTGAAGCCCGTCATCTCTCGAAACCAGCGACGCTGGGCTGCTCTTTTCTTTGCTTTGCTTTGTAAATGTAGAGGACCTCTACAGAGAGTCAACTGAGGCTCAGTTGCTGAGCTCGCCTGGCTCAGGGAGCTGCAGCATTGATGTCGAGTCGACATTGTATATTGAGCCACGTTGGGGTTGTCATACCCAGCGAGCGAGTCCCCATTGCCATTTTACGGCCAAGACGCTGAGACTAGCACTACGGACGTTCGCAGTGACATCTGAAGAGCATGAGTAGGCCTGCCTACTGGTTCACCCAGCGCATCATGCAGCATTGGATTGCAGATGGGGGCAACTGAAGTTGTGCGTGGGCCCAAAAGGCACGCGGTCGCTGCTTCCCCGACCGACACTTGTGTTGCCAAGGCTCATCTCGCTATTGCACCGGCACGAAGCGGTATATGACGATCAGAAGCGCATCACTTTGGTGCTTGGTGGGGGGAATGAGCAACGCCTTGCGCTGTTTGTTCATCGGCAAGATGAACCTCGACCTCGACATGATCGCAGCATCAAGCTTAGAGCAGCGGACTCAAACATTTAGTATTTGAGCTCGGCGAAGTTGAAGTTGCCTTGATCATACTTTTTGGGCAATTCGAGGATGGCAGCGGGAGCAAATACAAATACCTATGTACGCTGCGTGACGCCCTGGCACGTGGCGGGAGGGCCGTGCCTCCCATCCGAGCACCCTTCAAGCACTGCTTGAAGCTGGTCCCGATGGAGGTTGGAGTCCGACCTCCAGAGCTTCAGGCCCTCTCCTTGAGAAGTCCTCCTCAATGAGGACCGCGCGCTGGATCTCATCAATCGCGGGTGACGTACGTGGCCCATCACCTCAGCCCTAAATTAGTGTGTACTACACTATCCTAGGACTCCTCCGCGATCCGAATCAAAGACAGGCTTCAACCTCACTCACTATCGCAAGTGCGTCGTCTCGAGCACCACCTCGCATCCGCTTCATACCCCCGCACCATGAGCGTCATCGGAAGTCGACTGGCCGGCCAGGTGGCCGTGATCACGGGCGCTGCCGGCGGCATCGGCCGCAAGTCCGCCATCCTGTTCGCCAAGCAGGGCGCCAAGGGCGTCGTGTGCGCCGACCTGAACGAGGACGCCGCCGCCGAGACCGTGCAGCTCGTGCAGGAGGAGCTCCGCAAGCTGGGCAAGACCGACACGGTCGCCATCCCTGTCAAGGCGGACGTGTCCAAGGCTCGCGACGTGGAGAACATGGTGAACCTGGCCGAGAAGGAGTTCGGCGCGCTCAACGTGCTGTTCAACAACGCCGGCATCATGCACAGCGCCGACGACGACGCCATCGCCACGCAGGAGGACGTGTGGGACCTCACCATGAACATCAACGTCAAGGGCGTCTTCCTCGGCTGCAAGTACGGCATCCCGGCCATGCGTCGCGCCGGCGGCGGCTCCATCATCAACACGGCCTCGTTCGTGGGCATCCTGGGCGCTGCCACGCCGCAGCTCGCCTACACGTCGAGCAAGGGCGCCGTCATCGCCATGTCCCGCGAGCTGGCGACCATCCACGCGCGCGAGAACATTCGCGTGAACGCTCTGTGCCCCGGCCCGCTCAACACGGAGCTGCTGCAGAAGTTCCTGGACTCGGAGGAGAAGAAGCAGCGCCGCCTCGTCCACGTGCCCATGGGCCGCTTCGGCGAGGCTGCCGAGATGGCCAAGGCCGCGCTCTTCCTTGCCAGCGACGACGCGTCGTACATCACCGGCACGTCGTTTGTGGTTGACGGTGGTATTACGTCGGCCTACGTCACGAGCGAGGGCCAGGTCGACCCCTTCGGCGGCCCCAGCGAGGTGTAAATGGCAGGAGCTTCCGAGTTCCAAGTAGGTGTTGGAAAGAACAGTAGAGAAGCCAACTTCTAACATACAAACAAATTGCCCGCGTTTGACATGTTCGACATCTTTGCGTAGAGCTTTGTCGACGGTCGTTTGACACGAAACTTTTTGCAGTATGATGGTGATCATCACCACCAGGTGATGGGCTCGAACGAGAAGCTTTGCTTGATGGATCTGTGCGTAGAATAAGAGAGTGCTGGCGATACACAAAGACCATGGATGCACTTCAAACGGGCACTAACACGCGAATCGATTGCATTATTACGGATACGATTCGAGGTTCAACTTGCTGTTTCTTCTTAGCATCAAAACTCCACACTAATGACAACAGTCAAGCACGCACGCCGATCTAGACGCGGAAGTTCCACTACAAAGAAGCAAACAGAGTATAAAGTTAGGGTGGGGGCATGACAAGGCAGAATGGCGACATACACGTACCGATTTCAGCTTCGTGACACCACGGAAACCGTGCTTCGAGAGACTGATGCCCTTGCCGGAGTCGCGAGTGCCGGTCCAGGGGAGGTACGGGTCCAGCACGTCGCAACGGTTCATGTATACCGTACCAGCGCTGATCTGCGAACCCAGAGCCATAGCGCGCTCGCGGTCCGAGGTGAAGATTGATGCCGTCAATCCGTACTTGCTGTCGTTGATCTTCTGGATAGCCTCGGCGTCCGACGAAACGCGCTCAACACCGACAATCGGACCGAAGGACTCCTCCGCCATGATGTCCATGGAGCCGTTGCAGCCAGCCAGCAGAGTAGGAGAGTAGAAGCGTCCCTTTCCAGCGGCGTCGGTAACAATTCCGCTTCCGGTCAGTTTAATAGCACCCTTCGCCACGGCATCCTTCACGTGAGCGTCGAGCATCTCGGGAGCATTAGGAAGCGCCATCGGGCCCATGGACGTCTTCGCATCAGTCGGATCGCCCAGGTTGTACGCCTCGAACAAGCTCTTCGCCTTCTCCAAGAACTGGTCGTACTTGGATTCGTGGACGTAGATCCGCTCCACGCCGCAGCACGATTGGCCCGCGTTGTAGCAAACGCCATCCACGAGACCCTCCGCTGCAGCTTCAGCGTCGGCATCAGCAGTCACGTAGCCCGCGTCCTACATTCGTGTCGAAATTCACTTCAGCACGAGAGCTAGAGAACACAACCGCAAATACCATAATGTATACGTACGTTTCCGCCGAGCTCCAAACTCACATCAATGGAGCGCTGGGATGCCACCTGCTGAACCTGGCGCCCGCTGCATGTAGACATTTGGATGAGCAGTATCGACAGTTAGTCCAAGTATCAATAGCGATCTCAACGTTATCACAGTCAAGAAGCAAAACTTACCCGCGGACAGATCCCGTGAAAGATACGAACGCAGTCTCCGGGCGCTGAATGATCTCCGCAGCCGTGCCGTGCTCAACAAAAGACGACTGGAGCACATTCTTGGGGAAGCCAGCTTGCTCGAATGTCTTTTGGTAGTGCTCACCGCAAAGAGGAGTGCGAGGTGAGTGCTTCAACAACACCGAGTTGCCAGCCAGCACAGCGGGGATGATCGAGTTGACCGCCGTCATGAGAGGGTAGTTCCACGGAGCCTGTCACCACGAAAGTCGACGATTCCACGCTGTTAGCTTCAGCTAGTGACAGTATCGAGCCAAAGACTGCACCTACAATCACGTAGACGACGCCGACCGGGTCGTGAGTGATCTGACGGAACAGTCCGTTCTCCTCGGGGAACGAGTCCGTGCGCAGCGCCTCATTCGACATGTAGATGAGAGCCCTACAGTCATTGCAGTCACGACAAAAGCACACCAATGTTGTTAGTACAGTAGCGGTAGATCAATACAGCACAAACGAGAAGAAGTTTTCTTACTTGGCTCGGTCAATGGTGCCGTTGACCTCGTTGCGCGCCTGCTGGACAGGTTTGCCCATCATGCCGGAGATTTCGTGCGCGATGGACTCTGCGTTGCTCGAGAGCGCATCGATCCACTTGGTGCAGAGCGCCTGGCGCTCGCTCAGCGGGACGTTCTTCCAGTCGAGCTGCGCTTTCACGGCGGCGTCCAGCTTGGCGTGCGCCTCCGCCTTCGTGTCGTAGCCGACCTCGCAGAAGGTCTCACCCGTGTACGGGTTGTCCACCTTGAGTCTGCAACAGCAGCAGTAACGGAGTCAAGAAGGTCAGTCCCCAATCCAAAAACCCAATGCGCATAGTGCTAAGTAGCTGGATCTTACGCGGACGCAGCGAAGCCTCGCTGGGAGGAGAGCCTGGCGGCCTGGCGGGAGGTCGTTGCGAGCTGCAGCAGCATCGAGGCGCACAAAAGTGAGCTAAGGTCGTCTATGAATGCACGGTACCAGCCTGTTGCTGGCGCTGTGCTGTACCTGGGTCGTGGCGTGGCGAAGCATGTTGAGAAGTGAAGATGAGCTTTTCAGATCCCGTCGTCTAGCGCCACCGGACGCTCGCTTTATCGGATATGACGGGGCTTTGCTGACGTACTTCTGACCGGTATCTCCAGATTCAACCACGACGGGCAAGGTCTCGATGGCCACGTCGCCGTCTGTCATCAGCACCAGCGAAGGAAGATGAGCTGGCCGCATTCTCCCGCTCGGCCGACCCCCACTAGCCAACAAGATGCTCAGGCGCGTGGCCACTCGCTCTCAGCTGCTGCTGGCACGCGGCGCCGGACGGCCCGGCCGCTGGCTGCCAGCCCCCAAGCTCCTGCACACGTCGACGCCTGCAGCGGCGAGCGACGACGCGGAGATCCGCTACCTCGTGGTCGACGGCTACGTCAAGTCGGGCCGAGACGTGCTCGAGGCGGGCGGCGCCACCACCGCCGGCCAGCTCTACGCCAACATGCTGGTCAGAGCCACGGAGCGCAGCGTCGGTCGCTCTGCAGAGTACGACCTCGTGTACCCGGCCGACCCGGGCTTTGTCGTCCCAGATCTGACCAAGGTAGACACTAATGTTGGTTGAAGAACTCTGCAGGTAGCAGCTTAGCTCACACTTCTTCATTGTTTGCTTGACTTGTTCAGTACCATGGCGTCGGCTGGTCCGGGTCGTCCCTGGCAGTGCACGAACGCGAGGACCCATCGGTGGTGCAGATGATGAACCTTGCCAGACAGAGCTTCGCCCACGGCGTCCCTCAGTTCGGCAGCTGCTTCGGGCTGCAGCTTGCGGTGGCCACGGCTGGCGGCGTCGTGCAGAAGAACAGGCACGGCAAAGAGCTGGGGGTCGCACGCAAGATCCGCCTCAATGCGGCGGGGCGTGCTCACCCGATGTATGAAGGCAAGCCGTCGATCTTCGATGCCTTCAGCAGCCACAAGGACGAGGTCCGCGTTATCCAACCCGGCGGGCTGATGCTCGCGACGAATGCGTTCACTACGGTGCAAAGCGTTTGCCTGCGATACTTGAAAGGAGAGTTCTGGGGACTGCAGTACCACCCCGAGTATGATCTGCACGAGATGGCACGGCTGCTGTATTGCCGGCGCGAGATGAACACGCAACTGGGCTTCTTCGCGGACCTGGAGGACTCTGATCACTTTGTGGACCTGCTGGAGGAGCTGGCCGCGGACCCGTCGCGCGAAGATCTCGCGTGGCAGATTGGTTATGACAAAGATGTGCTTGACGAAGACATCCGGACGTGCGAGGTGAGGAACTTTGTCAAGCACTTGGTGATGCCGTATTGCATGCAGTGCCGAGAGCAACGCGGGGACAAGGAAGTCCAGGATGTGTCGTGCAGACAAGAGGAAGTTGCGTAGGTGTGTCAGTAGGTAGCAAACAGTTAGCTGCGCATGAATCAATATGAACTGTATTTTGTTTGTATGTGATGTGTTGGTTGTTGGCCTTGGCAAGCTTTCTTTATCTTGCAAAGGATTTATTCTTGCTTCTTCTTGTGAGCACGCGTTCTACTCTTGCGCTTGCGGAAGATGAGAATCAGCACTAAAACGATCAGCACGGCGGCGCTACAAACGATGCCGAATTGCTTCACTGCCTCGATGAACTCGAGCTCCCGCATCATTTTGACGCCGTCAACACTGCGAGAAAGATTGTTGGCCACATTGATGAGCGCGATGAGCTCATTGCGGTGGAGCTTCGGGATTGTCGAGACATCCTCAGCGAGCAGGATTTTAATGGCCGTACCCAGTCCCATGGTCTGCAGCTTGCCCCAGAGGCGGCACTTCTCGCACGTAACGCAGTTCATGATACGGCTCACATTCTGGAACTTCTCGCGGAATTGCACCTCAAGCTGCTCCTTCTCCTGCTTGGCCTGCACCAACTGATCGATCGATAGTCCGTCGGCCTGCACGCGGAAGAGTGCGCTTTCGTCAAACCCAGACAACACAGACGAGCATTCTGCATACGCCGGGCAAGACACTCCCGATGCTCTAGCATCGTCCGATCCTTCCAACAGGAGCTGACGAAGAATTTCTCTCACACGAAGGTCGTCCGCGGCGTTACCAGTGTTGTAGTCGTACGCGAGCAGTTCGTGACGATACTTGCTGATCGCGCGCATGACGAACAGATAAGCGAAGTACAAATTCTGCAGCCGCTCACGGTGCTTGCCAACTCGGTTAACGAACAGAGAAGGATTCATCCCCCAACTGTTGCCGAACTTGTACGTCAGGGCAATGTGCGTGTTGATCGACGCCTGCAGCCCACTGATGAGGCGGTAGTACACGCGTTCTTCGAGGCACATGCCGTCCAGCTTGCTCTCTTCGGGCGGCGTGAAGCAGTTCTCCTCGTAAATGGACTTCCAGATACGCTCAGCCTGGACGCCGCTGTAGCCCGTGTATCTCTCCGGGTTTTCTAGCAGGTTTATGTACGTCATAGTTTCCTCCGCCTCGCCCTGAGTCGCCCACACATTGGCGTTCGAGACCTCTTCCCACTCGTTGAAGCTCTCACCGGCTACCGCGTTCTTGCGCTCCACCTTGGACAGCGTGCTCTCGCCGGTCTGCTCGTCACAGGGCTTACCAGCCTCTCCAGTCTTCTCAACGTTCCGCGACTGCGTCTCCTGCTGGTCCAGTTGGCTCCACGGCGCCGGAATTTCGTGTGACGGACACTCGCACACAGCGCAGTCGATGCTGGCGCACATGCCGTCGTCCTGCCACGGCAGATAGGGGCACTCCTTTCCAAGGTCCACCTTGAAGTAACGGAAGAACGTGAGGCGCGACAGCTCGTGCAGCAGCGGGTGAAAGTGCTCGTTCACGGCCTTGTCGACCGTCTCGTAGTCGCACGCCGAGTCCTGCACGCTGCCTGTGAGCTCCGGTGTCTGGCACACTTGGCATTGCAGGTAGTCGACCATGTCCTTGGGGAAGGTCTTGGGAGCGCTGTCGGCGACAGAAGCTTGAGTTGTTGATGCCGCTGCTGCCACGACGGCAGCGGCCAGTACACCTACGCGCAGAACGCGCCGCACACGCGCTGCAATCGCCATGGATGTAGGTAGAGCGCTACGGAATCGAGTTGTGGCGACGACTGCCACGTAGCAGATTGATGCCGCCGGTACAGCTGCTCAAATGTCTGACTGATGATGAGAGGTATGTCGATGTTGCGCGAAGGTGGCCCGTAATGCACTTCAACTTTCGATTTGACTTCGAGAAGCTCGATTAAAAATGCGGTTGCACTGCATGCAACGATCGTGCCGCTCAATTAGTCGTCAGCGGGCCAAACTCGAGGGAGATGACCTTGAGCGCGCTCTCGCGGGCAATGAAGTCGCGCTCTTCCGCTGTCAGGAACGCCGTGTCACTGTTTTGGGCATGGTTGCGAGCTACTTGCACCAGCTTGTACGCGTGCACGAGGTCGCGCTCCAGCAGCCCTCCATCAGCTAGACCCAACGTCTTCGCAGCAATGCGGCTCCAGGGGTCCAGGCCTGACGACTCATCCAGCCGTCGGTCGCACACATCCGACGGTAGGAGGTCCTTGATCTCGGTAGTGACGAACGCCGATAGCGACACGTGGAGCCACACCTTCCACGAGCGCTCGCGGTCATTCGGCTCAAGCAGGTGATCAACCTGCTGCAGAGCCCACGCCGATGTCACCGCGTGGAGGATGACGAAGTCGTTGTGCTCGATCATCATGTACAGCCAGAGCGCGAGGTCGATCGCAAACACGCCGTCCATCTTCGACAGGTCGTAGCTGTCGATCACTTTCCAGATCAACCTAAAAGCCACAGCGCTCCCTCGTTCGTCACCCGACATGGTGCTCAGTCGCTTCTGGATGCCGCCGACCTGTAGATCGGCCAAAGGCTTCGACTGCAGCTTACGGCGCATCTCGCCCAGCAGAACTTCATGACCATTCAGCATGCGCACCAAGCGCAGAGCCTCCTCCCGCGATAGTGCTTTCTTCTCCGATAGCTCCTGTCCATTGAGCTTCTCCGGCTCGTCGAACGAAAGGTACGCATAGTGCATATACGCCAGTCCTTCCGCCACGAGACGGCCACCACCGACGTGGTAGGCATACCCAAGCTGGATGATCGAGTGGAGGAGCGCACCAGCAAGCCCGCCGACAAGACCCGGCAAGTGTTTCTTCACTGCTCCGTCGATGCCCAGTTCTTCCACCTCCGCGGCGTACAGCGCCAAGAGTCCGTCGAAGTTGTCACGCTTGCCGAGCAAAGCCCGCGAGCTCTCGAGCGTTAGCTTCGAGTCTTGCAAAAGCTTCGAGCGAGCGCCAGGCTGCGTCACGTCCTCGTGGTTGGGCTGCTCCTCCTCCAGCTTGGTCGAGTAGCTCTCCGCGAAGTCCTCAATCTTCTCCTCGCTCGCGCCGAGGTCGAACAGCGCCACGACGCCGTGCAGCAGGTGGTTGGACAGGTAGCCGCCATACTCCATGCGATAGCGCAGCGTGGACCAGCTCTTCGTCAGCCGCTGCTGCACTTGCGCGGCGCTAACGGCGCGGCCTGCCATCTCCACCTTGCAAATCTCGTTGTGGATGACCGGAATTTGGGGGACTCCATGCGGAAAGGGATGCCCGATTATTGGGCCGCGAACCCTTTCTCAAGTCGCAGACGTTGGCTGCCAAGATGAAACCCAAGATGGGCTATCGACTACAAAGTGCCGAGTGCTCTACGAATTCATGGTGAGCTCGTTTACTTCGTATTCAGCTGTGAGTTGGTATGTTCACCTTGGTCTTCGTCTACGCGAAAAGCAGCTACTTTCGAGTTAAGCAAGAGAAGCTGCTTTTCGAGTCTCGACAGCTCAACCGCCATGTGTGTAATTGCTCAAACCGATGCTTTCACAGCAAGCCATGCTGAGCAAGCATTGTTGAATGGACGTGGGCACGCCGGTGTTGGCACTGCAAAGCAAGCCGACAAGCAAAGCGGACCCTGAGTCCGGCAACGTTCTGATCCCTTTTTCCCAGTTCGGAAACGGCTGGCGATTGGACGGACCGGGCCCTGATACAAACTCAAGTCACTCGCCTTCAACTGCTCTGGTGGCTTCAAAGCATCGCAGCCCTGCTCGCTCGCGCGCGCTCGAGCTAAAAAAAAGAACTGGGGCAACCAACCCGCGCCAGGAAACCCCAGCCCACTCCCCCACGCGCCGCCGCCCTCACCCCGCTCCCTCCGCGTCCAGGCGAGCAAGTGGGGCGAGTGACTCGGCCGCGTCTTCGCCTTGCCACGGGCGACACGAAGAGATCCATCGGCTGACTGACAAGACCATCACTCCTGCTCGAGGTTTCGGGGTTGCCCTTCAACCTCCGGACATTCCGCACTCGCTGTCGCTAGTAGCATGGGCAACGAGCAGTCGACGGCCGGCGGGTCCCGCTGCGACGGCGTGCCCTTCGTGAGCTGGCAGCGCAGCCCCAAGCAGCCGCCGGTGTCGCCCGCGCAGGACATCGACGCCAACCTGCACGCGCAGAACAGCGCGCCCGCCACCGCCACGACCTTCCACTTCGCGGAGCCCTCGAGCTACCGCTACGACCGCGTGCCGCGCGTGGTGACGGGCACCGTCGTGTTCACGAACCCGCCCAAGGCCGATGGCGAGCTGGCGAACAAGGCGGCGCTGCTGGGCAACATCGCTGTGGTCGAGCGCGGCGGCCGCGTCCACTTCCCCGACATCGTGCGGCGTCTGCTGGCGGCGGGCGTCACGGGCATCGTCTTCATCGAGCGGACGGACAACAAGCACGCGATCCAGTCGCTGTTCGACGGCTTCCACTCGTCCGGACGCCAGCCCGTGTCCATCCCGATCGTGCTGCTGTCCAAGTACCACGCGGACCAGCTACTGGCGGACAAACCGCCGCGGATCTCGATCGAGCTGCTCTGGAGAGAACAGGCTTGCAGGCATGTAGTGCCGGACGACGTGTACTTTGGAGTGCAGACTGCGGCGCGGGCTGGAGATGTGGAGCTGTTGAGGCACTTGCTTGAGATTGACACGACAGGAAATGTGGTGGATGTCAGTGCTGAATTCGTCTGTAGTTGCAGTATTATTCCAATTGGTGTGGATTGCTGACTGGGGGCCTGTTTGTGGTGCCTGTGCAGAACATTCCAAAGGCTGTGGCGCTGTGTGATGCCGCGGAGAACGGACATGTGGACTGCATTGAGATTCTGCACAGCTTAGGAGTATCTCTAGATGAGCAGAAGGTAATGGCTGTTGTGGTTTGCAGGGCAATGATGCTGTTCGTGACTTGAAGAGGATTTAACTTTGGTTTTTGTTTGTCCCGAATAGCCGACAGGAGTTTCGCCGCTTATGATGGCGTGCTCTGTTGGAAATGTAGAAGCCGCTCGCGCTTTGCTGATGTTTGGTGCTAGTCTCGACTTGGAAGACGTAAGTATTTCCGTTTATACCGCATTAGTTGGGCGAGATCTGACACTAATGTACAACGACTTCCAGGTGCACGGCATGACCGCGTTGATGGTCGCTGCTCGTGATGGACGTGCTTCTTGCGTGAGGCTTCTTGTCAAGAAGGGGGCAAGAATCAACCTGTCCAGAAACAGAGTACGGAGAACTCGGCTCATTTTCGTTTCCAGCAAAGTGTCTCCATACTGATCGCTTCCGTGATTGCTAAACTATGTCAGAGTCGCGGAACTACAGCGCTTCACATTGCAGCTCGAGGTGGCCAAGAGGAATGCTGCTCCATTTTGTTGCAAGGAGGAGCCGAGCTTGAGACTCAAAGTGTACGTAGATCAATGTGTCAGAACGATGTGTTTATGGAATTTTAACGCATGTAAATCTTTTTCTGCGTAGCCGAACTCAACAACAGCTTTGATGGAAGCCGCGCGCGCCGGAAATCTGGGTTGTGTGAAGGTCCTCGTTGACGCCGGGGCTAGTTTGATTGCGAAGGATGTAAGTGGATACGTATACATGAGAACCATGGTATGGTTGCGTCGGCTCTGGTACTTACTAAAGTTAATGTTGATACATCGTCTTGCAGCGGGATGGCAACACAGCAGAGCATCTGGCGCGGATGGCAGGGCATGCTGACATTGAAGATTTTTTACGTGAGCAAGCGGAAAGTGTGAGTGATGCAGAGCTAGTCTATATCGTAGTTTGTACGTGTGTTGAAAATGGGTTTCTGACTTCGTCTATTTATTTTGTCAGGAATCCGTTAAGGATCATCGTCGCAAAATCGAGGAAACGGTTGCCAAACCGAACTCGACGTTGCGTGAGCTGCTCGAAATTGCGAAGAGCAGTCAAATGTCAGTGGACATTTTGTACCGAGAGATGGTGCGTGAGCACAAGTCCAGCATCTGGCTGGAGCAACCTCGAATTATTTATGAAGTGTTTCGCCTGCTCACGGTTCCGGTCACTTCCCCCGAGTCCGACCCTGCGGAGGATCCTAATTACGGCAAGTACACCGTCCAGCATTTCTGTAGCGAGGTGGCACTATCGTACTCGCCAAAGATATTCCAGAAAGGCTACAAGCCTGGTGGCGCAGGATGGACTTTAAACGCGTCGGATGCGTATGACATCAAGGTTTCGTCCGGGTACCTGAAGGTACTATTCAACTTCGTGTGTACTGCTGATCCATTGGACGACGTGCTGCTGGTGCTATTTTGCAAAGTCGTCAATCACTTCATTGTGAACCAGAATCTTGGAGAGCTCATCTGGCGCTTCCTAGCAGACGAAGGAAAGTTTATCGTACCTTGGTTGGTTTGCCACATTGGGCTGGATTCAATTCGCGACACGGTTGTTTGGCTGCTGTACTCGGACATGTCGGAGTCCGGTCAACTGAATGTGCAGAAGAGCGGCATATTTGATTGCTTGTTTGCTCGCCTGTATTCGTGGCAGCGGACTCTAGGCTGGGGTGTGGGGACAGCTTTCCAGCGAGACTCGGTCGAAAATATTTGCTCGTTGATTAACTACATCATTTATCCTCCTTCGGTGTACATCATGAACAACGTGGCGACTTTCGTGGAGAACACAGACCACTCGTTGCCGCTAATTACAGACCAGCACTTCCCACTTCACCACAACGAACTGTTCAAGTCGCTGTTGCTTTTCCTACTCAACACAACGGATGTTTCGTTTGGAACGCTTATCGATTTGGGATTCGCTGAAGTTTGTCGTCAGTGCACCCAAGGATGCACGTCTCTGGTTGTTCGTGAGGGTGGCTCTTTGTCCATCGTTATGATGCTGATGGGTACACTGGGCTACCACAAGAAGAAACGTGATGTAACGGGGATTGAAGGGCTCTTGAAGACAGTCTACGTGTCTGTGCTAACCGCTTTGATTCCGCGAGTGGAGAAGTTCGTGCAGCTGTGTCGCGCAGTTGTTACGTCGGACGTCAATGCACTTCGTGCGATGTCTACCTCTTATAATCCAGGGAGTATCAAGGCTGTTAACACCAAGGGGTCTGCGCTTCTGCATATCATCACGTTCCTTAAGCGGTGTGTCCTTCTACAGAGTGGAGACGTCGACTACCTGATGGCGAATTTTGGTTTGATGCCATGCTTGCTTGCATGCTACGGGTCGCATCCTAGCAATAGCATGTTGCACCACGAGCTTACGGACGTCATTCGGTTTGTGTTGATGGATCCGGATCAAAAACGGCTGCCGTCGTCTCCGTTGTTGAACAGCCTCTTCATTGAAGGGGCGAACATCCTGGATTTCGTCATCCGCGCGTATCAAGAGCACGTGCAGTACAAGGGTCACATGACAACCATCGCAAACAGTATTTTCACGCTGACCAAGTACGTTGTTATTTAATGGCTTTGCTTGTTTGCTGGGGATTTTTACACTAACTTGTGAAATGATAATTGCTTACTACAGCACTCCGAATTGCAAGAGTGGTTCGGTAGCGATCACCTCCCAGGATGTGGTACGGCAATACACCTCGCAACACAAGAAGTGGGTGGAGTTCGAGCAAACCCTTGCTGAGCAGAACCGTGTCGAGATGCTACCACTTGGTGAACGGAACGCCCCCCTGTGCCATGGGTGCTTGAAGCTTAAGCAGAGCGCAGTCGAATACGTGGCCGCCACACTCACGAACGCCGACGTGGACGAGTACACAGGGTACTTGGAGACCATTTTCTCTGGAGCTGCGAGCCACTACTGCAAGGTCACCTATACAGACGAGTTCATCACTGGTTTCATGTACAAGAAGGACAAGATCCATGATCATATCCCTATTCCAGAGCCTACGCGAGTGAGCTCGTTTATCCAGTTCCCGGTACCCATGCCGTTCCACGCTCTCACATTCACGATCACGTTTTTCGGACTGTGCCAAGTGTGCGATAAGTTGTGGTACTGCGACACACTTCAAAGCGCTAACTGGGCGAACCGTATGAAGTGGGTTATTCCAACATCAGTCCGAAAGTGGTACAGCTTTGGCGTGACGGAGGGCCCAGGCAGTGGTGCTCACGGCCTTCAATTCTCGTCAAAGGGCTACAAGAACTTTATCGTGCTCACGGACACCTGGGGTCGTCAGGAGCAGTGGATGCACGCGATCGAAGACGCTATCCAGAGCCTTGCCCACCAAATGTCTCGAGGAAATACGGAGAGCGCGATGGCAATTGAGATCGACAATGAAGTCGACGCCGATGAGTTTGACGTGATGAGGATGCGAGAAGTCACGGCTGGCTCGAATGGCATTGGTCCTGTGGGTACATCCAGCGTGGGCGCTGCTCCAAAGAGCGACTTGAGCAGTCGAAGCTCGCGTCAGTCGAATGAAGACGACGAGGCTGGAGCACGCCGTCGAAGCAACACAATGTCATCTATCGAGAGTGAATCCGAGCCGCTTTCAGGAGATGACCAAAGCAGTGATACCTCTTCCCCCTCGCACGAGTTGACGATGCCTTCCGTGCGTTCGCGATCCTCCTTTGAGCTAAAATGCAAGGAAAATGGATCCGGTCCACGAAAACCAAAAGCTGCTGGAGACTCCCGACGGAACCTAGACCTCAAGCGCTTCCAGCCCGATTCTCAGAAGTTTTCCGAGATCCTAGGCAAGCTGAAGATTGGTTCTCCGCCTCGTGTCAACAATGCTCGCGCACCGGTGAGCACCTCGGGGACCTTCGTCCCATTCAGTCAACGGAATGCCGTGAATCCGCACAACAGTTTGAACAACCGTTCTGCAGCTGAACTTGCAGGCATGCGCCACGTTGTGTCTACCCCGGATCTCACTCGAATGCAGGGTTAGCAGTAGTTTTGAGATCTATGCCCGCTACAACTTATCTAATTGCTGCAAAGTTCGTCAATACCACTTGCCAATCATGTAAAGAATGGAGCGCAAGCAAATCGGTGAACAAACGAAAACCAATATCTTGTTTTCTATGAAGATACAAAATAGCATGACTAGCTGACCAACTCAGTAGAGGAGAGCCAGCAAGACGCTTAGCTTAGTCATCGCGGTTTTTCTTCTTCTTCGATACGCGCTTGACCTTGACAACCTGTGCCGGTGCCACGTCGTGTGCGAAGAGCTTCGATACCTCAAGACCCGAGGTAAAGGCGTTGTTGAACATAACACGCTGCTGGAAGGAGGAGATAAAGGGCAGGAACATCGACACGATCATAATGGGCCCAAACACGATCCAGCCGACCGCACGGTCGTAAGCACGAGCAAGTGCCCGCACGACAATGTGGTGGTACTGGAGGCGCAGGATGCACATCTGCATGAACCAGTACACTGCCACGAACAGCAGCACGAAGATCTCGAAGAGGTTCGCAACCGACAGTACCGTCAGACTCAGGAACGAGATGAGCAAGCAGCAGCAAGCAAGCACAAACTTCATCTTTCGAAGCTTGCGCTGCTTCATCGACATCTTCTTGGTCACACGACTTGCGATGTAGCCACAGCAGATCAGCAGCAAGAAAATCACGACGACCAGACCGGACAGCGCGTAAGTCAGCATGTCATCGTCTGACGTAATGATCCGGCCGGGAGTCTCGAAGTACGCGTCGTACATCATGTTCAGGTACATGCCGATAGCAATCAACAAGAATCGAAGCTTGCGAACACCCGAAATGAAACGGCTTCCACGTGTGGTGTGCTCCAGGTACTCCAGCTCGTTCGACCACCAACCAAACCAACTATCAGCCGAGTCATTCGTCGTCTTCAGCCAGTTTTGCCAGTCGTTGTAGTCCTCGATGATTTTATCCCAGTCCAGACCACTCGGGTTGAAGAAGAACGGGGCCCACATCCAAGTCGCCGCGATAATCCACAGCGAGTACGACATCATACCGTAGTTCTGGTTGGTCGGGAGCACACAGGATTGGTAGTGGTCGGCGTAGCAACGAGTCCGCCACTCCAAATCAGTGGGCTCAACATTGTTGTAAAAGTCTGCATCCAGTCTCCACGAGCAGTTGCACCACGAGAACGTGCCGTACGCGTAGAACATCAACAACAAGAAGAACAACTCGACTCCACGGTAGAAATGGCTGAAGGCGTAGAAGCGGAACAACTCCGCAAACTTTTCGTGCTTGATCGTGAAACCACGACCCGTAGCGCGGTACTTGGCGCCACCGTGAATCAGCGTGCGGTCGAAGTAGTGCATACGCGTGCCCATCTGGAACGTAAAGAAGATCGGACCTAGCGTCATGATGTTCCACAGCAAATAGGTAAAACCATGACGGAAACCCTGCTCAACACCAACCACGGCAATGACGGGGACAACCAACAAGAAACCGAACTGGAATGCCCACGAGGTGTTGAGCGTGCCGGCAATACCCAGACCACCCTTCTCGAGGAAGTAGCTGTCCATGCCACTCAGAGCCATGTACACCTTGCCGTAGATGAAGAAGTACACACCCACCACAGTCATCGACTGCGTGAAGTACCAACCCAAGTTACCGTAGAACCATGAGTGCAGCCGGAAGAAGTCCAGACGAGAAGCCATGCGCATGGCGTCACGGGAAATAACGGCCTCACCAGCACCAGATGACAGCTTGGCCTCGAACAGAGCTAGCTGCTGCATACCCACATCACGACCCTTGCCCACCTGGATGAACTCCTCGTGAGACGTACGTCCACCGCGAAGGGTACTGTTGAAACCAGCGAAAATATCTTCCGAAAGGTTGACGCCCTTGGACGCCTTAGCAGTACCACCGCAGCTCATGGCAAAGAGCTTGTCGAAGATATCGGGGTGACCGTAGTGCTGACGAACGTGGAAAAGAGCAAGCATACGCTGGCCGAGCGACACGAACGACAACTCCTGAATCGACATGAAGCTGGCCAAGTTCGACACGCCACCCGTAAACACGTGCTCGCGGAAACCAATAATTGTCAGAGGACGTTTCTCAGTGCCACGGTCCATCGTCGACAACAGGTTCGGCATCTTCAAGGCTTCCTCGAGGTAGCCATCTTGGTTCATATCAATACACTGGAGCAGCTCGCCGCGAGAGAAAATGATAGCGTGGTTCTGGTTCTCGGGCTTACCTTCACCAACGATCGGGTTACCCGGTAGCTCCACGCGGTAGATCTCAACAATTTT
This sequence comes from Phytophthora sojae, assembly GCF_000149755.1. Classification (NCBI taxonomy): domain Eukaryota; phylum Oomycota; class Peronosporomycetes; order Peronosporales; family Peronosporaceae; genus Phytophthora; species Phytophthora sojae. The sequence goes on from NW_009258115.1 coordinate 5,995,392, forward strand.
GTCATCTTGAGCTCGAATCAACACTGAGAAGAACTTGGGAGGACCATCCTTCACCTTCTTAGGGCCGTCCACGTAAGCGACACGAAGGTTCGGGTGCTTGCGCAACAGGAAGTCAATATCTTGAGCTTGCTGCTTCTGCTCGTCCTTCTGCTTTCCGTAGATCTGGCACGTGCACACGTAGTTGAACTTGAGCGCAACCATCTCATTCAGCTTGCAGCACTTGTTGCACGAACATGTCACTTGGTGCATCGGCTCGTTCTCGCCGATCTCCAACCAGTGCAAGAAACGAATAGCCTCCTCGTTGTACATCATACCGCGAACGGTACGTGCAAGCGTTTGACCACGGTAACTAGCCCACAGCTGGACTTCCTCAGGGTTCTTCTTTAAAGCCTCGTTCATATCCTTCGCCTGAATGCGCTCCAGCAGGTTCTCCCACTCGAACGGATAGATTGTCTGCAGATAGTACAGCAGCTTGATGCAGTCGTCATTCTGAGCAGTCAAGTCCTTGATCGAGTACATCACGATTTCGTTGTAGTACGGAGTCGACACCGTCAGTGAGCGGATCTTGCGAATCGGCTTTGCTTCAGGCATGTCCATAAAGAGCGAGTTGGCAAAGAAGCGCAGGCGACGCCGTCCTTCGTCCGAGCGCGGCTCCGCGTCAAAGTTATCCACCGTCAGCAGCTGGTACGCACGCGAGACGATGTCCAACGCGGCCTCGTCGTTCACAATCTTCTGGAGCTGAAGACTCGCGTAATGTTGAGCATCGCCAGGGAAGAAGAATGAGTTCGGCTTCAGCGGCGTGTCGTTCAGCATTTGAACCAGGTTTTCTTGCTTCGCAAGGACCATCTTGAGACAGTTGATCACGGATTCAACCGAGTCAATGACCTTGTAGAGAGCACGCTGGAACTTGATGCTAGTCTCCGTCGACTTCTTAGGCACCTCCAGAATGGACTTCATCAACTCAGCAGCGGCAGCACGGCACATGTACAGGTTGTCCAGCTTCAGACCCTTCAGAATTTGCTGGTGCGAAGCCATCTCTTCGATGAAGTTGTAGCAGTCGTCCAGCTCCTTGTGTTCCTCACCAAGTAAGATACGAAGAACTTGCGATGAAAACTTGTACGAGCCCAAAATGGACTCGACACGGAGATCATCCTTGGTCAGACGCTCACGCATCGTGGTTTCAATCTTCTGAAGTGTCTTGTCCTTCTTCTTCTTGTCGGTCTTCAGCTTCTCATAGAGCGCCGAGCACTCAAGAACAATATCAATCGACTCGTCCAACTTGCCAGCCGTCAAGAATGCCGGCGGGTACAGTTTGCGTCCCACCGTATCCTTAGAATCAATCAAATAGCTCAGCACGTTAAGCTCGCGGTCGCTGATGACATCGGCTTCGCGAAGACTAGTCAGACAACGGTTCCAGGCCATAGCAAACGGGATTGTGCGCTCGAACTCCGCTCCAGACACACCAGTGATGGAGCCAATGTTCGAAGTACGACTGGACTGCGACGACATGTCCTCGTCCGTACCGTTGGGGGTCTTCATCTCGCTGTAAACATCTTCGTCGTCGCGCTGTTCAAGCAGACTCGAGTACTTTTGTGTCTTCACCGTCAATGGCTTGGCACCTTGAGACATCGAAATACGCTCGAAGCGGCGCACCGGCATGGCCATCTCGTCCCTTTCGTTTTTGTTCTTTTTGTTTTTCTTCTTCTTCTTCTTGGCCTGCTCCTCGGCGATGTTGGGCACGAGCTTGCGGTTAAACACGCCAGGAATCTTCTTGAAGGTTAGGCGAAGAATGCGGAACGAACGGAGCTCACCAATGCGCAGGTTGAAACCAGCGAACGAACCGTAAATAACAGACAGAACGGAGTAGAAGATCTGCGCGTCGTACAGGAACACCATCCACGCCGGAATCCAAAGGAACAGGATATAGATGATGTTGTGGTACGTGGTCTGCAGCATGAAGTGCGAGTACTTGAGGTAGTCGGTCGAGTTGGCTGAGTATACGAACAACGTCGTCTCCACCAGCGTTTTGACAACAAACTGGTAATCGAACGTCAGTTTACACAAATACAGAACGATCCAAAAGCATGTGTAGCGGCAGTAAGTCTTCATCGGGACAGGCATCGAGCGACCCACGAAGCCCATTCCAATACCAGAGAAGAACCGATTCTGCAGCTCGCATACACACACCAGACCGATCATAGCAGCACCGCCAAGAAGAGCCATCACACCCTTGTCGGAGCGGCTAAAGTCGATCAGACCCTGAATTAGCGTGACGATACGCGTTGGCTCCTTGATGAGACTGGTGATATCAATCTGGCAACTGCCGCAGTTGAGCAAGCCGTCGCCTTCATCATCCAAAATGCTGTTCACCTGTTCTAACCACGTCGGAGCGCACACGCTCTGGTCGTACGAGATCGAAGCGACAGACCCGTCAGTCGACACTTCATCAGCATCACCCGTCTGCTCGAAACACTTGTCAATCAAGTCGTGGTAGCATTTGCATCGACCCACTTGCTTTTCCACACAGTCCGTAAATGGCACAATTTCGAGAAGCTCCTTGAAGTCCTGAGGCAACGTGCCGAAGGTGTCAGAGGCAGATGTGAAGTACTCCACACCCAAACACGTCGCTAGCTTCGCATACAGACACTGGCTGCCTGCCCCACTGTCCGTGTTGATATCGTCCGACAGGGAATCGTCCGTGTTTTCCACAGACGAACTGTCCGTCGACGCCGCATACTTTTTGCCCAGAATAGTGAGGACCTCAGTAGAGTCCGCCGGCTGCACGTCCACTCCGTACATGATCGTCGAGTCAGGACAGTACAGCACAATATCGATCGAGAAACCCAGCGTCGCCAGGAACAGCGCACAGTTCATGAAGAAAATGCGGCGGAACGAGATAATGGCGCGCGCCCAGCTTCTCGTCTCGTTGTACGTCTTCTTGACGATCTTGGGGCGGCCCTTCTTGTCGTAGTTGGAGAACGCCTCGCCGATGTTCGTGTAGTCGTACTTGAGGGACTTCTTGGTCCAGAAGAACTCGTTAAAGTCGTCGTAGTTACGAATGTCCTTGTGCGGGGCGGTGGCGCCCTTGCTCGTCTTCTTGTCGCTGTCCCGACGCAGCTCCGCGTACATGGGGCGGATCGTGTTAGCCAGGAACGTGCCGGGCTCCTCGTTGCCGCCGCTGTTGACCTTAGGCAGCATCGTGTGCAGCAGGAAGCACAGGCACTCGGGCATCTGACGGAAGTTGGCCGCCTCGCCCCAGATGAGGAAGAAGAGCACCACATCCACGAGCGGGTCGCTGGAGAACTTGGGCTTCTGCGAGACGTACTTGCACCACTTCTTGTAGTTGGCAAAGATCCGGCTGTGGAGACGCGTGATGCCCTTGTTGGCCAGGTCCATCTCCAGCTGCGGGTCGCGCTGGCGCAAGTAGTCGTCGATAGCCTCGATCTCGTCCTGCTTCTTCTTCTTCTTCTTGCCGTCGTCCTGGCCGCTCTGCTCCTTGAAGTTGGTGAGCAGCAGCAGCAAGTGCTCCTTCTGGTTGAGCACGCTGCTCTCCTGGAAGCCGAACGTGCGCTTCAGCGTCTCGCAGATGTCTCCCAACTGGTTCGAGCTGGTTAGATAGATACACACAGATACAGGCAGTTAGTTTAAGCATGGGTTGTAACTGCGACGCGGCGTTGCCGGAGGTGGCGGCAGTTAAGCCCCTCGCAATGAATGAGAGAGGAGGAGGGCAGGGACACGTACTTGTTGAGCAGCTGCAGCACGGGCGTGTAGACCTCGGGCAGGCGCTCCATCTCGAGGATGTTGTGCTTGACGAGGTTGCGCCCCTTGGGGCCGCCGCCGCCCACGCTCTTGGCGCGCTGGCTCTTGATCATCTTGACGTAGCGCATCATCTTGTTGTTGAGGCGGTCGGCCGCGTCCTTCTCGTCCGCCGAGCGGTAGCGGATGCTCAGCGCCTGCTCCATGATGTCCACGGCGCGCGTGAGCTTGCGCTCGGCCTCGGCCACGTTGGGGGGCGATGCGTTCTGCATGGCCACGCCGGCGTTCACGAGGCTCATGGCCTCGTCGCACATCTGGCGCTGCATCTCCAGGGCCTCCGTCATGATGCCCACGGAGCTGCCCTCGCGCTCGCTGCCATTGCCGTTCGGGTTGCCGTGGCCGCGGCGGTTCATGGCTCCGACCCGAGTCCCCTACTGTAGTTAAGTACGTACGCTCGCCGCGCGCGTCCTCTGCTCCTTCTGGTTAGAGAGCAACCGACCGCAGAGCAGAGCAAAGCAATCGCCCGCGCTCAAATGAATGGGGAATGGAAAGCGGGGGAATGGCTTGGGGCTCGCTGGCTGGATGTTTTCGCCGACGTCTTTCCGCGGAGAGGGCAGCGCGTGCGCGCGGAAACGGCTTGGAGCCAGCGCCGCTATACTGAAGCCAAGTCAAGGCAGAGGTTTCGGATCCGCGCCAGGAGGGACCGAGACCCCTACACGTCGATAGCAGGAGAGCAGCCGCGCGCAGACGCTGCGAGCCGAACTGGCGACCTAACGACCGGGAAGCGTATCGCTTCTGTTCGTACACCATACAAAATGCCATATTAGACCTCTCGATAAGGTATGTGTTTCTACAGTATATATAAAAATTACCAGTGAAAAGCTTATTTAGAAAATTGCGAGTTGTACTACCCAAGCATTTGGTTTTCGACGGCGTGCAAAAGGTAGTACTACTACTGGTCGGAGTACTATTGCTTGGAACGTCGACTTTCACACCCATTACAAAGGCCAGTGGTTGGCGCATTGTGGTCGACGTGTTGCCTGCCTGGAGCGAAGGGATCGCCTCGTTTGACTTTTTCGCAGTACAATGCGATCTGTCCCGACGATCGTGCGGCCTGCAACGCTAGAACTCGTGTGATAATGGACTCAAGGCGCATTGCGCATTCCGAAGATAAAAAGCTGACAACTTGTACAAGGAAAACAATTGAGCGATGCTTCAGTGTTCATGTGCGTCACAAGTGTCTCCAGCGAGTCCTCTCCCGAGTAGATTCGGTTGCCGAGGCTACTGTATCCAGGAACTCGTTGGTATAGGACGAAAGGACACAAACTAGATCCCCAAGCGACCTCATTAGCGATAGAAGCATGTTCTATCGCGCGTCGAGATATTTGGGATCTACCGCTGAAAGTCCTCCCACAACTAAACGAATCAGATACGCTCGACGTGTGTAAGCTGATACTAGAAAGCGTGGAACAGTGGCCTAACGGTACAATGTGGACTGCGAAGTGCATGCTCCTCTCGTACCTGCACATCCACGACCCAGGCTTATTTGTAGCAGTCTTCGTCCTGCCCGCAGCCAAGGCCGCAACAAATACCTGCTTACTCAGATGAGTGTTGCTTGCTCCTTACAAGCATGTACTAGTAGTATTTTTGTCAACAGAATGAAATAGTAATTATCGATGGCAAAATACTATTTTGTCGCATATGTACTATTGTTTAGTACGCAATTCAAGGCTGCTCCTAAACTTCAGAGACCAGACACTGGAGCCCCAACTCGCGCCGCGAAAGATGGTACGCCACCGCCAGCTGTGCTGGCATTGAGTGCGGCTTGACATCGACGCTTCTGAGGCTGTGAAAGGCGCCTCGGTGCGGCGGCCGTCATCCGTTACGCAAAGTGTAGGCTGGAGCTGCTGAGAAAACGGCTGAGCATGTGGTCTGCGCGCACGCCGGCCATACGACCAGGCACCCTCTGGAGCGGGCGGGGCCCGTGAGCGTGGCGAGCCCGCGGCTCCTCAGCCTCCAGAAGCAGCACCACGCAGCGGCGAGCTCAGCTTTGATAAGCATCGTGCACATTTGATGGACGACGGCACGAGCGATTTTTTGCCGGATTGACACAACTGCTCGAAAAATGGTCCGATCAAAGCCAAAGCCACATTTTGCCGCTCAGTCGAGCTCAATGAAAAAGGGCCGAGCTGAGACAAGCGACTGGCATAATCTTAGGGTGGAATTTAACCTTTAGGCGTTATTTTGAGCTGTATCTTACGTGGGCACACTTGCACCTGTTAGCTTATCGTATAATACAGAATTGAGCTCAGATGGTGCACTTTAGCACTCCTACTAATGAGTGTCAACGTTGAGCAGCGTTGAGCAGATACTGCGCCGTAAACGAAAGGTCCATTGACCTTTTCTTCAAGTAGGAGAAGCGTACACGCTAGCTGCTAGGGATGTCACCTACAATTGCCAGTCTTGGGAATTGTTCCCACGAGTTCATTCTGTGCTGAATTTAGTATCAGCAAACGATAACCTTATCGTGTTACCACAGCACATTGAGAACAGCAAACGATACCAGGAATTATCTTGCAGGCTGCAATATTGAATTCCACAATACGCTAATAAAGGTGTTGAAAAAAATTGTTTCAGAACTTTCGCGAGTGCTCTCTATTCGCACGATACCTACTCTATCAGCCAGGGGAACTCAATTCACTATTATCGTTCGTCAAAATCACAGAGGCCCCACGGAAGAGCGGTTTATCTAGTAGAGGGTTGCAATTCACAAATTTGCCGCTTTTTGGTGGCGAACCCGTCCATTGTGCTGAAGGGGCATCGTTAGTTTTTGAGGTTTAGAATATATCATCCTCGGAGTGTTGTACGACGCTTCTGTATCGTTGCAAAGTACCAGCAGCTGCAGTTTTTGCTTGGTATAAATTATTAGACACACAGTCCCCAACTAAGAGTTTGATCCAAAGTGAGAGTCTGGTCGACATGGTCACACGTGAGTCAAAGGTGCCGTGCTGGCACGGCGCCGTTGGAGCTGTTCCGCCAGCTACTGTATTCATACACTTGAATGTGCAGTGTTTTTTTGGAGTCCCAATATTAACGGGTGCACTTTTGGCGTTTCTATTTCAGTATCTGAACTTTCCGAAGCGGCAACAGCAATGGTACAGTAATGGTGAACTTCCGACCTGCCTGCCAATGTAATGCGGCCCGCCAGATCGCATCGTAAGGTCTTCTAGCGAACAGCGCGCACCCGTGCCAACATGATAGCTGTCCTTGTCCAAATGACAAGCCAATGGGTAGCAGAAGGGTGATAGCTGCGAGACGAGCGAGGATGGACTGCCAGCCAGATCATTTGCTCGTCTTGCGACCATGCCTGTCCTTTAGCTGCGCGTTTCACGACCTCAAAATAACGATAGGGCCGCTCCGATGCATGTTCATCGCCATCTCTGGCTTGTGTATTTTAGCTATGTGCTTACCGATGTACACGAAAAAAAAGAGGACACTGAAAGGAAAAGAGTGCCGAGTGGGCGCTAGCCATCCGTGGCGTGCGCGCCAGGAAAGCAGGGGAATGGTCCAAGGTGCGCGAGGATGCACTCCAAGCCACGCTCCAGCACGATCCAGGTGAGGCACGCCTTACCCAGCAGGCGCAGCAGATCCGGACGATACGATTTGCTAGCTCTAGTCACTCCGTTTCTTCTTCTTGGCCACGCGCTTGACCTTGACGATCTTGCTCGTGGACGACGCCGCCTCGTTCGCGAAGAGCTTCGACACCTCGAGACCAGACGTGAACGCGTTGTTGAACATGACGCGCTGCTGGAAGGACGCGAGGAAGGGCAGGAACATGGCGATGAAGAGCACGGGACCAAAGATGATCCAGCCCACCCACCGGTCGTACGAGCGCGCCATCGCGCGCACCACGACATGGCTGGTCTGGTTGCGGTAAACGCAGAGCTGCAGGAACCAGTACGCGGCGATAAGGATGATCACCGCGATCTCGATCAAGTTGATGATCGAGATGACCAGTAGACTCACGCATGCCACCAGCAGACCGCAGCAGGACAGCACGAACTTCATCTTGCGCAGCTTTTTCTGCTTGAAGGTCATTTTCTTCTTGACACGGCTAGCGATGTAGCCACAGCACAGCAGAAGCAACACCAAGATGAACATGAGGCCGGACAAGGCGTAGGAGATCATGGATCCCTTCTCGATCTCAAGGTCCTGGTCCTCGTAGTACGTCTTGTACGCCAACTGGAGGTACATGCCGTAGGCCACGAAGAAGAAACGCATTTTGCGGATCATCGACACGATGCGAGAGCCCCTAGTCGAGTGCTCCAGGTACTCCACTTCGTTGGACCACCAACCCGACCAACTGGCCGCGGAATCGTTCGTCGTCTTCAGCCAGTTCTGCCAGTCGCTGTAGTCCTCGATCAATTTGTCCCAGTCGAAGCCGCTCGGGTTGAAGAAGAACGGGGCCCACAACCAGGTCGCCGCGATAATCCACAGCGAGTACGACATCACACCGTAGTTCTGGTTCGTCGGCTCCACGCACGTTTGGTAGTAGTTTGCGTAACAACGAGTGTTCCAGTCGTTGTCAGAAGGCTTGTAGTAGTTGTAGAACTGAGCGTCCTGCGTCCACGAGCAATTGCACCACGAGAACGTACCATACGCACGGAACAGGATCAACAAGAACACAAGCTCCACGGCGCGGTAGAAGTGGCTAAATGCGTAGAAGCGGTAAAGCTCGGCAAAACGCTCGTGCTTGATTGTGAAACCACGACCCGTAGCGCGGTACTTGGCACCACCGTGAATCAACGTGCGGTCGAAGTAGTGCATACGCGTGCCCATTTGGAATGTGAAGAACAACGGGCCGAGCGTCAAGATGTTCCAAATCAAATATGTGAGACCGTGACGGAAACCCTGTTCCACACCAACCACGGCGACAACAGGCACCACCAGCAAGAAACCGAACTGGAACGCCCACGAGGTGTTAAGTGTACCACCGATGCCCAGGCCACCCTTTTCGAGGAAGTAGCTGTCCATGCCACTCAGAGCCATGTACACCTTGCCGTAGATGAAGAAGTACACACCCACCACCGTCATAGTCTGCGTGAAGTACCAACCCAAGTTACCGTAGAACCACGAGTGCAGGCGGAAGAAATCCAGACGAGAAGCCATGCGCATGGCATCGCGCGAGATGACACACTCGCCAGCACCAGACGACAGCTTGGCCTCGAAAAGAGTCAACTGCTGCATACCCACATCACGACCCTTGCCCACCTGTATGAACTCCTCGTGTGAGACGCGGCCACCGCGAAGGGTACTGTTGAAACCAGCGAAAATATCTTCCGAAAGGTTGACACCCTTGGACGCCTTAGCAGTGCCACCGCAGCCCATAGCAAACAGCTTGTCGAAAATATCGGGGTGACCATAGTGCTGACGCACGTGGTTCAACGCCAGCATACGCTGACCCAGAGACACAAACGACAGTTCCTGGATCGACATGAAGCTGGCCAAGTTCGACACACCGCCCGTAAACACGTGCTCACGGAAACCGATGATCGTCAAGGGGCACTTCTTCGTTTCGGAGTCCTTGGTTGACAGCAGGTTCGGCATCTTCAGGGCTTCCTCGAGGTAGCCGTCTTGGTTCATATCGATACACTGGAGCAGCTCACCGCGCGAGAAAATAATGGCGTGGTTCTGATTTTCAGGCTTACCTTCACCAATGACAGGGTTACCCGGCAACTCCACACGGTAGACCTCGGCAATGTTTTCACCGTCAGCACGCACCAAGACGGAGAAGAACTTCGGAGGGCCTTCCTTCATCTTTTTGGGGCCGTCCACGTATGCAACACGAAGGGTTGGGTGCTTGCGAAGCAGGTACTCCAGGTCAGCAGCCTGCTGTCGCTGTTCATCCTTTTGCTTACCGTAGATCTGGCACGTGCACACGTAGTTGAACTTGAGCGCAACCATTTCATTTAGGCGTTTGCACTTGTTGCACGGGCAACCAGGCTGGTGCATCACCTCGTTTTCACAGATCTCCAACCAGTGCAGGAACCGAATGGCGTCTTCGTTGTACATCATACCGCGCACGGTACGCGCCAGCGTCTGACCACGGTAACTAGCCCACAGCTGAACCTCCTCGGGGTATTTCTTCAGAGCCTCTTCCATATCTTTGGCCTGAAGCCTTTCAAGCAGGTTTTCCCACTCGAACGGATAGATGGTCTTCAGGTAGTAAATCAGCTTGATACTATCGTCGTTTTGAGCCGTCAAGTCCTTGATCGAGTACATCACGATTTCGTTGTAGTACGGAGTCGACACCGTCAGCGAGCGGATCTTGCGAATCGGCTTTGCTTCAGGCATGTCCATAAAGAGAGAGTTGGCAAAGAAGCGCAAGCGACGGCGTCCTTCATCCGAGCGTGGCTCCGCATCGAAGTTATCCACAGTCAGCAGCTGGTACGCTCGCGACACAATGTCCAAGGCAGCCTCCGAGTTCACCAGGCGTTGCAGCTGCATGTTGGCGTACTGCTGGGCATCGCCCGGGAAAAAGAAGGAGCTCTGCTTCAACGGAGTGTCCGTCAAGATCTGCACCAGGTTCTCCTGCTTCACGAGGATCTTCTTCATGCAGTTCAGCACAGACTCTACGCAGTCAATAACGCGATAAAGCGCACGCTGGAACTTGATGCTGTTGTCCGATGTCGTTTTGGGCACCTCGAGCAGTGCCTTCATCAACTCGGCGCATGCAGCACGACACTCGTGCAGACTCTTCAGATTGAGTCCCTTGAGCACCGACTGCTGAGCAGCCATCTCCTCCATGAATTCAAAGCACTCGTTCAGATCCTTGTGTTCGTCACCCAGCAAAAACCGAACAGCCTGCGAAGTGAACTTGTACGATCCGAGAATCGACTCCACACGCAAATCGTCCTTGGTCAGACGCTCGCGCATCGTGTTTTCAATCTTCTGCAGCGCCTTTTCTTTTTTCTTCTTGTCGGAACTCAGCTTCTCGTACACAGCTGAGCAATCAACAATGATATCAAGAGACTCGTCCAGCTTGCCGGCCGTCAAGAAAGCAGGCGGGTACAACTTGCGGTCTTCTGCGTCCTTTGAGTCGATCAAGTAGCTCAGCACGTTCAGCTCGCGGTCGCTGATAACGTCAGCTTCGCGCAAACTGCCGAGGCAACGGTTCCAGGCCATCGCAAAAGGAATAGTACGCTCGAAGTCGGCGCCAGAGACACCGGTTACTGAACCCAATTGAGACTGACGGCCGCTAGAGCTTGCGTCATCCTTGTCATTGGGCGTCTTGACTTCGTTGTACATTTCTCCATGTTGATCCAGAAGGTTGGAGTACATTTGAGCTTTCACCGTAAGAGGCTTGATTCCGTCAGCCATTGACACACGCTCGAAGTGACGCACGGGCATTGTTGACTCTTCCTTCTCACCCTTTTTCTTTTTCTTCTTCTTCTTCTTGCCATCGGCAGCTCCATCCTGAATGTTGGGGACAATCTTCTTGTTGAACATGCGGGGAATGGACTTGAACGAAAGTCGAAGAACACGGAAAGAGCGCAGCTCACCGATGCGAAGGTTGAAACCCGCAAACGAACCGAAGATCACCGACAGCACAGAGTAGAAGATCTGCGCGTCGTACATGAACACGAAGAACGCCGGAATCCACAAGAACAGGATGTAGATGATGTTGTGGAACGTGACCTGGAGAATGAAGTTCGAGTACTTGAGGTACTCGTCTTCGTTCGCGTACCAAATGAACAACGTTGTTTCCACCAGGGCCTTCATCATGTACTGGTAGTCGAAGGTCAGCTTGCACATGAAAAGCAGAAGCCAAAAACACGTGTACCGGCAGTATGCGCGGATTGGAACTGGCATCGAACGCCCGACGTAGCCTGATCCAACACGCGAGAAGATCTTGTTCAAGAACTCGCATGCAAAGACGAGACCAAGACAACCGACACCGCCAAACATGGCAAGCGCACCCATATCCGTCCGTTTCGTATTAGTGATGTCTCCATCGGAAAGGGGCGTGCCGTCTCCAACAGATAACAGTCCAGCAATGAGATCACCGATTTTACCGTTGGTGATCAACGCCTTGATGTCCAGTTGGCAGATTTCGCAGTTCAGCTTACCCGGACCCGGGTCCTTAATGATGGACTCAACGGCAGCGCGCCAGTTCACAACACACATGCTCTGGTCGTACTCGCTCGATGACGAAAACGTAAGCTCGTCTTCGGTGACGTGAGTAGTCTGACCGGTTTCCGAAAAGCAATTGTCGATTAAATCCAAGTAGCAGCCGCAGCGACCCGTAGATTTCTCCACGCAGTCGGTGAACGGCACAAGCTGCAGCAGTGCCTTGAAATCAATAGGAATATTCTCGAAAATACCCTCCGTGTAGGTCATACCCAGGCAAGTCGCCAGCATCTGGTGGTTACAGCTAGCTCCCGATCCCGAGCTCGACTTATCACCAGATCCATCGCCAGATCCGATAGCAGTATAGTCGGATGCCGTCATATTCTTGCCGAAAACGGTGAAGCCACGAGAGTTTCCGTTGCTCAGATCGGCGCCGTACAAAATTGGCGTGTCCGGGCAATACATCACCACGTTGATAGAGAATCCGAGAACAGCCATGAATAGCGCACAGTTGAAGCAGAAGATACGGCGGAAAGACATCAGCGCGCGGAACCACGTGCGCTTCTCCACGAAACTCTTCTTGATGACCTTCGGGCGACCCTTCTTGTCCACTTCGCCAAATGCCTCGTGGATGGTCGTCGGGTTGTACTTCAGACACTTTTTGCTCCAGAAGAACTCGTTGAAGTCATCGTAGTTACGGATCTCCGCGTGAGAAGCTCGGGCGCCCTGCGCTGTCTTCTTGTCGTTATCCTTCTTGATCTCGTTGTACATAGGGCGAATGACCTCGGCAAGGAAGTCGCCAGGATTCTTGCTGCCGCCACGAGACGAAGCCTGCGGAAGCGACGTGTGCAGCAGGAAGCAAAGGCACTCGGGCGTCTGGCGGAAGTTACCAGCCTCTCCCCAAATCAGGAAGAACAGCACGAGATCCACGAGCGGGTCGCTCGTGAACGCAGGCTTGGTCGAAACGTACTTGCACCACTTGGTGTAGTTGGCAAAGATGCGTTCGTGGAGGCGCTTGATACCCTTGTTGGCCATGTCAAGCTCCTGCTGGTGGTCGAGCTGGTGGTGCTCGTCGCCGTTTTGGTTCGGCTCCTCCTCCTGGAGCTTGAAGTTCGTCAGCATGAGCATCACGTGCTCCTTCTGGTTGGTCACATTAGCTTCCTGGAAACCGAAGGTGGTCTTCATGCTCTCGAAGATATCACCGGCCGTCGACGAGCTGTAGACACACACAAGATTAAAAATACAACGTCAGCTCGTCTTTCCCCTGAATCAGACAAGGGTGAAACCGCACTGCAACTCACTTGGTCAGCAGCTCGAGGATCACGTTGTACGTGGACGGCAGATTGTCCATGGGCAGGATGTTGTACTTGGTGTTGTGACCGCGTCCCGGGGCTCCCCCGGTCGCGCCCTTCTCGCGCTGGCTGCGGATCATCTTGACGTAGCGGTTCATCTTGTTGTTGAGGCGCTGACTGGCGTCGCGCTCCTCCTGCGTCGGGTACTCGATGGCGAGCGCCTGCTCCATGAGCGTCACGGCGCGCGAGAGCTTGGCGTCCGCGCCGGCCGTGTCGGGCGGCGACGCGTTCTGCATGGCCACGCCGGCGTTGACCAGCTCCATGGCCTCATCGCAGAGCTTCTTCTGCTGGCGCAGCGGCTTGCTGTACTGCATGGCGTCATCGCTGTCGCCATCGCTGCCGGAACGCGCCATGGTCGCGCGCGGGCTGCGGGGCGTTCAAGACTGAGAGACGAAGGACGGGAGCAGAGAGAGAGAGACAGCGGGCGGCGAGGCGAGTGAGACTCGGGGCCCTGTCTCGGTCCACGTGCGACTGCCCAGCTGGCGGCAGGTCTTATCGCCGATCGCGACTGGCGGGGACACTTGCGCTCTGTATGTGGGCGCGGCGTGCGAGGCAGCGATCGTCCGCTCGGGTGTTTCCTCCGAACCTCTGGCCGTCGGCTCGCGATATCCCACACTGAGAGCGAGCCGACACCGACACCAACGGACGCGGCGGGCCAATAGTGAAGCCAAGTGGTGCTTGGGTGTAGAAATCAGAATCCTGACATACTATCACCTGCAAGACCGCATCCTGCCGACTTTGCGGAAACACTTGATCTCATTATGTCTAGGTGCCTGTCACAAAGAGTTTACCTTCGATATCGAGTGCGGTTTGCAGGCCTGAGTCAGCCTGAGCCTCTATTCGAGGGGGCCTCTATTCGAGGGGTGTTGGTAAGTGCGCTTCAAAGCACCCACTGGAAAAGTACGATTTGGGCTTTTTGATCTCTCAAACTGTTTTAAACAACCTCTCTAAAGCGATGGTCGTCCTGCGCGTAACTGCTCACGGTACTGCGCGTAACTGCTCACGGTACTGCGCGGCTGGAACGGCGTTTGCGCGCTAGTTGGCTGGTTCAATGAAGGTGACGCGCCCATTGGTCGATCGCGCTTTCGACCCCGGTTTCGCGCTGGTTGAGGCTTGGATCGTTTGACTTGGCGTTTGTATCGCAGACATGGGTTCGCTGGAACGGCACTTTTCGAAGCGGATCGGCTTGGAACGGCGGCGAAACCGTGAACGCTACGATTGGCTAGCCGACGTATGCGCACTTAGGCACGGAATCCGTACGAGCACTTAGACGTGTTTGTCATGACTACGGTACTTTTAAAAGTGACTACGGTACTCTTTTTCACCCATCTTTTCACCACCCAGTCACCCAGTCTCCCATTCAACCCAAGGTGCAATGGGTGAATGAATGGGTGAAGTGGAAGGATTGCTGCCTGTACATTACTGCGAGGGTCCTCTATAAAAAGCGGTCGTCAGGAATCAGTGTTGACCAGCTGGATTCTGTTGTTTGGCACCAAAACTAGGCTTTGAAGAGTGCGCCGCGCGCAATGTGGATCTCGTTGAGACGTGGGGCGGAAACGTCTCGACGCCCTGCAGGAAGGAGGCGAGCGCTGTCAGCGTCGCCCACCGCGCTGTCTGGACGGATCCAAGACGCATCCGTCGCGAGCAATTAATTTCCCCAGCTGGTTTGTGTTCGCGCCACATCAAAGATCAGCACGATCGCGATTGGACCATTTTGAAATTTCTGAAAATACATTTCTCAAAAATACAAAAATGATGTGGTACGCTCGTTGCAGGCGTGAAGTATCTTCGACCCCATGTCCAAGAAGCGCAGCGCGAACCGCGAGCGGGGCATCCCCGGTCGGGCGCCGGCCGAGCGCGAGCGCCGCCTCATCCGCCACAAGGAGAAGGAGCTGCGCGCGGTCATTCTTCGCCTGCGCGCTCTGGACCGCGGAGACGCCGCCGCCGCGGAAGAGCGCGACGCCTGCTTCCGCGAAGTGCGCCGGCTCGCAGTAGCATCGAAAGGCCTGGTTTCAGAAGAGTTCCGCAGAGACCTGTGGCCCTTCCTGCTGGGTGTCAATGCGGCAGCGCTGAACGGCTCCTCGAACACCGGGAACCAGTCCCATCAGGCTCATCGGGACGCTGCGCAGGTGGAGAAGGACGTGGAGCGATCCTTGTGGCACTATGACGTGCTGCAAGGGCTTAAAGAGAGCGAGCGCCGCGTCAAGCGCCGGGCGCTCACGCACATTATTCTGGGGGTGCTGGGCGCCAATGACGAGCTCTTTTACTTCCAGGGGTATCACGATATCGTTTCGGTGTTCCTCTTGACACTGGGCAACTCGAAGGGAACGCTGCAAGCGGTGCGAACTGTGAGCGAGACGTACCAGCGTGAACCGATGCGGTCGGGATTCGAGCAAGTCATGGCGACGACCAGGTTATTGTTTCCGCTGCTGGATGCGGCTGACGAGCTGCTTTACCAGCATCTGCACGAGTCGGGGGTGAGTTCTGGTGCACATCAACTATTATCGCGGAGCCAAGCTGACAAACTTTGCGTGTCTGGCTCAGGTTGAACCGTATTTCGCTCTGCCGTGGATGATCACGTGGTTTGCGCATCAATTGAGGCGATTCCAGGATGTTGCGCGGCTGTACGACGTGTTTCTTGTCTCCCATCCGCTCTTCAGCTTATATGTATCCGCTGCTGTAGGTGGTCATCCCTCGTCTCCGAATTGGTTTGACAGTTCTGCAAACAAATTTGCATCTGACGGATTGCAAATGACCGATATGCAGGTTCTACTTGAGGCAAAGGACAAGATTCTTCGCTGCGAACGTGACTTCGGCACGATGCACGGGTTGCTCTCGAGCCTGCCCCTCGCCATGGATGTTGAAAAAGTCATCGCGCGGGCTGTTGTACTTTTTCACCAACTGCCGCCGCCACAGCTTCTTCAGCGGGCTCAACTTGAATCAGCCTCAAAGTACGCATATCTAATTCTCCATTGTCAAATTCCAGTTGCCTAACCTTTATCGTTCCCAAAATTGCAGAGCCAACACGTATTTTCAGTTCCCTTTCGGGCACCAGCCGTGGCCCAGCGCGACCGCTCCAATGCTAAAAGAGGTTCCGCCGCTGCCTCCTCGACAAGAAAGGTTAGTCCCAGCATGGTGGGGCGTGTGCTCTTACTTCGAAGTATTAACCACCGTGCCATCATAATCATGAATAGGGATGGCGACAAATCGAGCTATGTACTGGGTTCCTGGCAGGTAAGCCGCTACCTGCGTATCAAGTGTCCGTAGGTTGCATTCTTACCCAACTCAATGGGCGTGCTCTGTCTTGCTACATTACAGGCTTCTTTCATCGTCTCGGCCGTGGCGATAGGCGTCGTAGCAGTGGCATCTGCGTACACTTTTCGGGATCGAATTGGAATGAGAGTGTAAGGCAATATTGCAATTTCCGAAGATTGCTTGCATCATAGAATACAGAGCGACATTGAAGCAACCACAAAATAGTCGCTGTGGTCGCGAGAAACATCCTATTACTACTAAGTACTACACTGGTGCATAAAATATTGTGCGCGTCAAAAGTGATCCGCGAGCCTCAGCTGGAGCGACGATCACGGACTGTCAGGCCTTGTAACTTTGATACCCCTCGTGGTGTCTACAGTAGTCACGACCGGGGTAGCTCAAGTTCCGCTGCTGTGGTAGCCATACTTGCGCTTGAAATATGAGCATGAATCTTGACATTCGGGTATACAGTAATTACGAGTCCTCAAAGAAGAGATACTCTCGACAAACTGGACAATTCGAGTCTCGGTTGAGCCACTCCAGCAAACAACTCATGTGGAAGTTGGTGCGGTTCATGCCGCAGTTGCACAGTGTGCGGACCTTGGGATTATCCTGCAGTCGTGCACAACACCAAACGGAAACGTTAAGAGCTGCACCAAATCCCTCCAAACTACCCCTCTAAAGCAGCACCCACCTCCGAGAATGTGTCGAGGCACATTATGCACTCAAGGTCCAATTGGCCTTCGTCAATCTACAGTAAAACAATACATACATGTACCACGGCGCGGTCAGATCCAACTCCAGCACCGGAAAGACGTAAGCTCCAACTTACCACACCCGTGATTTCCTGATACGATCGTAGCAGCCTCGACAGCTCCTCTGGTCGAGGTGACGGGGTTGGGTGCTGGTCTGCGGCCAGCCCCATGAGCCCAATGCTGAGACTGCGCCGCATGTGCTGCTCCTCCGACTCCTTCTCCTCGTCCTCGTCGCCTCTCCTGTCCACTCCGGTCATGAGCCCAGCGGCAACACAGGACCCGCTGCGCTTTAATACGCCCCGCTGACTGCCCCTCCCTCCTGAACCTGTTCTGGGTCTGGCACCCAGCAACTCGTGGGACTCCTGCGCGTCTACGAACACCTCCAGCTCCTGGTCGTCGTCGTCGTCGTCGTCGCCGCTGCGCTCCATATCCACCGTGTCGAGGTCGTCCGACTGCCGCCGCTGGTACTTGGGCGGGTGCTCCAGGCACGAGCAGTGCTGACCCATGGCGGCAATTGGCGCGAGCTCCAACCGGCCACTGGCGCTCCTGTAGTGACAGGGGGCCTCGAAGAGAGAGAGAGCAGATCGTCCTCTGTGCTCGTCCTCTCGACTTAGTATTGAACTGAAACGTCGGACCATTGTGGTGTTTCTAATTTAGAACAGGTACAGAACTGGTACTGTACTGTAGGTTACCCATTTCGAAACAGAATCATGCGGATCGGCGGAGCTCTGCTGCCTGCGCTCGCTGTATTCGCGGCGCTGCTGCTGCACGCGCACAACGACTTTGGCCCCGTGGACTCGTACCTCCCCTCAGCTACTGCCAATGCCACCGTCGAGGCCCACTTCAGCGACTCGTACTACCAGGCACGAGCGCTCTTCCGGTCACGCGCAGAGGCTGCCGGCGCCGATCTCTTCTCGCTTCCACTGGAGCATCTCAGAACGTTAGATTTGACGGTGGACATGGCGGTGCTCCCGGGGTCAAGGGATTGCGTGCTGTTGCACATTTCAGGCACGCATGGTGTCGAGGGCTTCGCGGGGAGCGCGATCCAGTCGGCGCTGCTGGAGCGAGCAGCGAAAAGTCCCAGCTCCGCCA
Organism: Phytophthora sojae; assembly: GCF_000149755.1. Classification (NCBI taxonomy): domain Eukaryota; phylum Oomycota; class Peronosporomycetes; order Peronosporales; family Peronosporaceae; genus Phytophthora; species Phytophthora sojae. The sequence continues at coordinate 6,013,732 of NW_009258115.1, forward strand.
AGCTCAGGCCAACCGTCATCTTCGTGCACGCTCTCAACCCCTACGGATTCGCCCAGCTTCGTCGATTCAATGAGCACGGCGTGGACTTGAACCGCAATTGGCTCACGCAGGAGGAGTTCCAGGAGCGCCAGAAGCGCGACCCGAACCGCCTGGGTTATCTGGACGTGTACGGCCTGCTGAACCCGACGGATCTGCGCGGCTTCAATAACTGGTTCTGGGTGAAAGCCATCGTTCACTTGGCCACCAAGGGCTTCGACGCGATTAAGAAGGCGACAATTGGTGGCAATTATCGCTTCCCACAGACGTTATTTTACGGTGGGAAGGAGCTGGAACCGAGCTTGGCGCTGCTGCAAGCCTTCCTGCGCGAGCATGTGGATTTTAGCGGCGTAAAGAAGTTTGCGATGATTGACGTCCACACGGGACTTGGGCCTGCTGGCGTTGACACTCTCATGCTTGGGGCGGCGAGTGACATGGCCGTCGCACGCGATGTCTTCACGGGTCCAGAGTACACGGACAAGGTAGTCTTCGTGCACGACAACGACAACCCAGTGTCGCGTGGGTATGATGGCGTTGGCGGATTCACTTTTGACGGTGTAGCGAGTTTGCTTGGACCGCAGACTAAACGAAACGCGCTTCTCTTCTGCCAGGAATTCGGGACGGTGCCGGGGGTGTTCATCCTCAAAGCGATGATCGAGGAAAACGCCATGTATCACCACAGCCCATCACCCGTGAGCCGATTGCCGTACGCTCAAAAACTTCGGGATGTGTTTTATCTGCATCAGAGCGGCACGTGGAAGAGCGAGGTCCTTCGTCGCGGTGCTGACGTGTATGACCGGATCCATGCGTATTTGTCCGCGTAAGTGCGCTACTGTAGCCACCCTGCTCGTGTGCCTGCAGCTCGCAATCGGGTACCCGTTTCTTGTACCCGCCCTACCCGCCTCGGGTATACCCGGTTTCGGGTCGGGTACGGGTACCCGAAGCAAACCTCGGGCGGTGCCACGGGTACCCGAAGTTGACGAAAATAGTACTAAATAGTAATATTTCTTACTTATACCAGCTATGTCATGCTCCTACGCCGTCTTCTTTTAGCCTCCACAAGTCCTTTTCACTCTGTATTGATTTCGCGTAGTTCCTACTTAAATGTTTAACTTTAAAACCGTGTCGGGAGATGTAACAGTTGGTCCGTCCGTACAAAACCTTGAGCCCTGGCTGGCCCGTGGCTTGTGGGCGGGCGGGTACGGGTACCCGACTTCGGCTTGGACGGCTACACGGGCGGGTACGGGTACCCGGTCAGCACCGTTTGCGAGCCCTGGTGGCCTGCCCGTATTAGCATGACAATGCCAGCTGAATTCAACTCCTACTCGCAAAAGCTGTCGTCAATGGAATGTCAAGCAACGCTCGAAGTGCGATATCGAGGTATCGAGGTGGAGGTGGAAAGTCAGCCCTTCGCGAAGCTCAAATACAGCTCGCGCTTTGTTTGTCCCACAAGTATTGTATCTACACGAGCACGTAAATGATTGCATTGCATTACAAGGATTGCGTCTGTTGTCCAAGATACCGACTTGGGGCCATCTTCCTGCAGCCTCTGCCACTTCAACTCGCTGCACCACTTCAACTATAAGTTTCATTTCACTGACATGTCACTTTCTGAATTACGTGGCCCACATTGGTTATCACCCCCGTTGCCATTGGTTGAAAAGACGAAATATTGAATGACTGGCTGTTGGGGGCGGCTCAGAGGCGCCGCCGAACGCGAGGCTCCCCCATTCGTTTATTCGCCATCTACGATCACCATGCCCACCAAGAAGGTCAAGCGCACCACCACCACCACCAAGGTCACCTCGACCAAGACGGTCAAGGCCGCGTCGACCGCCTCGAAGAAGAACCCCCTCTTCGTGTCGACGCCCAAGAACTTCCGCAAGGGCGGTGACATCCAGGTACTTTGAAGCGCCGTGTCCCTCCAGAGAGTTCCATGCCATCGCTTCGCCTTCTCGGCAGCGATTCCACGCCCCTCGGTGAGGACCAGGCAGATGGAGAGACAACCCGTTCAGGTTGACTCCCTCTCTCATCTGCCCTGGCCCTTACTAGAGAACAGTGTAGCGGGTCCACCACGACCGCAATGACACAAACTTGTGGTGGCAATTTCATTCGCTCGCGATGATTTGCGCCTCAAGGGTAAAGAACCTCGCTTTCTGCCGCGTTGTCATGCACCAGCTCACTTGTTTTCTGGCGTGGTGGAGCCCCACCCAGTCTACATGCCCATGACACGGAAATACTGACGTTTGCACTGTCTTCTATTCAATCTCTGTAGCCCAAGCGTGACCTGTCCCGCTTCGTCCGCTGGCCGCGTTACGTGCGCCTGCAGCGTCAGCGCAAGATCCTCTACCAGCGCCTTAAGGTGCCGCCGTCGATCAACCAGTTCTCCAACACCCTGGAGAAGAACGTAGCCACGGACCTCTTCAAGCTGCTGCTGAAGTACCAGCCGGAGACCAAGGCCGCCAAGACCCTGCGTCTGCGCAACATCGCCGCCGGCAAGGAGGAGGCCTCGGCCCCGCCCGCCGTCGTGAAGTTCGGTCTCAACCACGTGACCTCGCTGATCGAGAACAAGAAGGCCAAGCTCGTGGTCATTGCCCACGACGTGGACCCCATTGAGCTCGTGGTGTTCCTGCCCGCTCTGTGCCGTCAGTTCGACATCCCGTACTGCATCGTCAAGGGCAAGGCTCGTCTGGGACAGCTCGTGCACCAGAAGAACGCCGCCGTCGTGGCGCTCACCCACGTGAACAAGGAGGACAAGGCCAAGTTCGACTCGCTCTCGGAGGCCTTCAAGGCCAAGTTCAACGACGATGCCGTGTCGCGTCGCAAGTGGGGCGGTGGCATCATGGGCCTGAAGACCCAGAAGAAGCTGGAGCTGCGTGAGAAGGCGATCGCTGCCGAGGCTGCCAAGAAGGCCCAGTACTAAGTTGTGTACCGGTTCGAAGCGGAGTGTGGCGTGTGGCGCGTCGCCCCGTTTTAGGTGCTCTCGACAGGAGGAAACACCTTCCTGGCAATTTGTAATGGCTGAATAACATTCAAACATCCAAAACATCCCTCTTGGTTCATCCTATCCTTGCAGTTTTACCCTTCTGAATTGCTATGTTACTTGGTGCTTGGCCGGAGAACGTGTTGATGCTCAGGGTTCGTGTTCACAAGTTGCTGATGCCCGTAGGATTCCTTGCTGCTCGCCTTTGACTTGGTCTATCCCCCGATGAATCCTATCGTGGGCTTCACCTGCATAGCATAGCCTCGGTACCTAACGCCTTGGACTGACTTGCAATTTGTATGCCTTCAACTGCAATCATATCAGTTAAGTGTTGATTTCCATTTTCGTCCGACCTTTATCGTTTCAGTGCGGAATAGTTCAAGCCGTGCTCAAGCAGCTGTCTCCGCTCGCATCGCCATGGGTGCGTCCTGCCGTCTCCTTCTCCCCCTTATCTAGCGCCTACTAACTCGTCTTCATGCCTACGCGATTCTCTCGCCTCATGTACCGCGCGTTGTGCTTACAGAGGACTCAGCGGATCTCCAGGTGGAGACGCTGCCGGATGTTGGAACCGACAGCAGGCCCCAGAGCAGCCCCAGAAACGCTACAGCTGCCTCCAAGGGGTCTCCCACACGGGGCAACAGCAGCCCCACCGCCCGCAGCGATGACGGCTCGGTGACGTCCCCCCGCGCGGCACCGACGGAGGGAACCTACTCCACGGACCTCTTTCGAGCCTTTCCCAAAGTTAGCCAGAAGGCCAAGAGCGGCGTGCAGCTCTGCCAAGCAGTGTCGGCTTTTGTGATGGAACGCGCGGCCTTGGAGAGCAACTACGCTCAGTCGCTGCTCAAACTGGCCCAGTACGGTGCAGCTAGGCTGGAACTATTTAGAGGTCTTGTGATTTTACTCACGTCGGATGCATTTTTGCAGAAGTGCAAGGGCTGAGGACTGGTCTGAGCAGCTCACGGAGTGCTGGGCAACGTTCCAGGAGGCGACCGATCATTTGGCTCAGGAGCGATGGGCATTTGCGTCAACGATGCAGACTGCTGTTGTCCCCGGAGCAAAGGCTTTTGCGGCCCAGCAGGAGACTCAGGTGCAACGACTCATCACAGGTTCGTGGGGATATCTGTCAGGAGTTTTGTACGCTTCAGGCATGTTGTTTGGGGCGTTGTAAGGACTTAAACGTAGGTGGTTGTTGTAAATGATCTCTGCAGAGGGCACCAAGGTGCGCTGGGCGCAACAGCAAATGATTTCGTCGATGGAAAAAGCACGAGAGAAGTACGAGCGCAAGTGCCAAGAGGCTATTGAGATCACTACGACGATGAAAAAGAGTGATAACAGCACAGCGTCAGATGTCAACTCGTCGTCATCCGAGTCCTCCGATGACGTGTCGTCGTCCAAGGAATTGACAGATAAACTCGCAGCCGGTGCTGGGCAACTGCTGACGAAGATGTGGGATACTACATCCTCGTTTGGGCGTAATCCGTTGGAGAGGCAACGATCTAAATTGTACGGCTGCCTCGAAGAGGTCATTGCCGCGGAGAAGCACTACGTCCAGACGGTGGAGTACACCAACGCACAACGCTTGATTATCGAGCGAGAGATCAAAGAAAACTTGCACGCGTTCCAGCTTACGGAAGAACAACGGCTCGAATACCTCCGAGATGTCCTGATGCGCATGCAAAAAGCGTTCGTCGCCATGTTTTCTCGATCGCAACAGTTCGTCAAGCGGATGAAAGAGAGTGTAAGCAAAGTCGACGAGCTAGGTAAGGCATCATCTTACCGATTCGACGTTGTGCTGATCGTTCTGTAAGCTAAACGCTGCTGTATGTCTGTTTTGTAGCGGATATTGAGAAAGGGTTTCAAAGTCTTGGAAGCCAGGAGGAAGTGGATGTGGACCGGGCAGACTTGTCGATCAATCCTTTCTATCTACGTATGACGCATATTCAAGCTATGTCAGACAATGGTCAGCGTATGATCGGAGTGATCAATTCTGTCGTGACCGAGTTTATAGCGAGTGAGGCCCGCTTTTCGCAGGCCCTGCGGAAGCTGCTTCGAACGCACGAGAGTGGCGGCCTCACTCCTCCATCGGATCTCTTTGGCACGTCTTCGTCCAATGTGAACCTTAGTTTCCTGGCCGACGAAGGAGCAACAATGGCGAACGGTTGGCTGACTGTGAAAGACCAAGTCAAACTTTTATTGGAAGTTCATCAGGTATGTCGCTATATACAAGCGTTTCTGTGGGTATCATGCTTAACGAATGCTTTCTACTGTACTCAGGAATTTCAATCATTGCTTGCCGAGCCCGTGTCTTTGAGTCTCGCCACCATGAAGACTGAATATGAAAGTGTCCGAGTCTCGACGCAGGAAAACTTCTTGAAGGCACATTCCACGTTATGCAACGAAGCAGCTGCACACCAGAAGCTTCAGCATAAACTGGATACGAAGTCCCGTGATTTTGCAGTGACATTCTCGTACATGCCAGGATCAACGCCTGTTGCCACCAATTCTTACGGGATCGAGGTTGCACAAGCTCTCAAAGTGTTGAGTGCAAATTTGCGTTTATTCAACGAAAAGGATCGACGGTCGGAAGCCAAACTTCGTCAGCTTGCGGAAGAGATCCGTCTGCTCCAAGTACAAGTCTCAGAAAGCAGCAAGTCTTTGAGACAAACGTACCAGATCTACGTCCAGGTTTGTCCCTTTCGGAATATGCAGGTTTTTTACGACGACTACTTACTCCGTTGTTGCTGCAATACAGGAAATCGAGGTTTTCATTTCGACTTACATGAAAAACGAGAAGTACCGACTCCAGGTTGGCAAAAATTCTCTTCAATCGCTGGCAAAAGCCATCGAGCATATGCTGCAGGGTGGCACGTCGGTTGGAAACAAGGCACTGATCGAGTTTGAAAAAATCGATCCCAATGGAGACATTGCTGAGTTTATCCGAAGCAACAGGCAACCGTATGAACGAAGCAAGCGTATCGCACCCGCGTACCACGGTAACGAAAGCTTGAAAGAGGTGATGCGCGAATATCTCTCGTCACTTGGAGCATCCTCAGAATATTCGGACAAGAACCCCCGAAGTCCTACAAGTGGCAGCTATCCACCTGGGTCAATTTCAAGTGGCGAGTTCGTAACTTCCCCGGAAAAATCCCCGCGTTTGTCTCGGAATTCAAGCGTTATATCGGCGAGGGATGACCAGGCAGTACCAGCAAATGACAACATTGCTGAGGGCGAGAGTTCTCCAATCGAAGACGAAAGTGCAGGCTCGGGAATGGAGCAAGATGAAGAATTCACTGAAGCTCAGCCACTCGGAGTATCCGACTTTCAGAAGAAGTTTAAGGTAACTAATCCCCGTGGAAGTGAGAATACCTATGCAAACTAATGGGTTTGTCGTGTTGCTCTTTTGATGAATAGCTGGATTCGCCGGAGCAGGTCGTGGAAAGCTTTTCGTGTGCGCTTTACCTCTCCAATTTCCCGTTCCACGGACGTCTTTACCTGACTAGAGACCGAATGTGTTTTTCCGGATGGAGAGATACGATATTCGTAAGCTACACCGTGCCAAGCGAGTATGATGCTGCTGTTGGTGATGTATCTTCTAATGGTGTCCATGCTGTAGGTGGCTTCATTCTCGGAGATCTCGCTCATGGAAAAGAAAAACACAGCACTGATCGTTCCCAACGCTATCGAGGTAAGAACGGATTAAAGTTTTTGTCCTGTGTGTCATCACCACTCACTTCGTGATACTGATTTGCAGTTCACAGTCAAAGGGGAGAAAGTTTTCTTTACTTCATTTGTGTTTCGGTAAGCATCACTTGGCACCATATACTCTCATGTTCTTGGCACAACTAATTTCTGCCCATGCATACAATGTACAGAGATGAATGCTTTCAAAGTATTCAGCAGCTACGGTCCATAAAGAAAGAAACGGAAGCGTTGATGTCAGATCCAGCCAAACAGCCCGAAGCAGCTTCAGTTGATACTGATGGTAGTTCTCCACCGGACGGGGATTCAAGACGACGAAGAAGTTCGGATGAGGTGGCTGCCGTTGCTCCTAGCCCCGAAATGACTCCAAGCGCGGCAACGGACACGATACCTGCCGAGGATAGTCGCCCTCCAAGCTCTCTTGCGTCGGAAATTGCAGCAGTGCGAGCACCCCCTGTGATCCCAGAGAAAGACGCTTTACTAAGCGAGTTTGACTTGATGCTGGATGAAGAAGTCGCATTCAGGTATGAAAGGCACGCTATTCTCATTGGTTTGCACGGAATTACTAACATGCGTTGTTTGTAGTGTCGATACTGCTTACTCAAAACTATGGGTCGAGTCAGACGCATTCGCCCGCAGTATTCTTGATACAGCCGGGTCGACGAACCTATCGATGCCTCCGTGGAAAAAGACAACTGTATCATACACGGCAGTGAGCAAGCCAGACTCGTTTGATGGCTCTCGGCTAGTCACATACACCCACAACAAGAAGTACATGGTAGGTCCCAGTGTCATTCCGACGGCTCAAACCCAACGATACGCGTATACGCCCGGCAGTCGCCTCGTCGTGAGCACTACAACCTGCGTGTCGGACGTACCATATTGCGATTACTTCCGGGTCGAGCATCGATGGGTCTTCAGTGCTACGAAAAATCAAGGTGCTTGCTTGGTGCAGGTGGGTCTTCGCATTCAATGGTCGAAGAGCACGTGGCTGAAAAAACAGGTACGCTTGTGGTGATTAAACTCCACAGACAAAGGTTTGTTGTAGACTTGAGACTGACTTCCGTCCCCTCCCTCCTAGATCGAAAGCACAACTGTGTCAGAAGCCAAGGACGCCGTGAAATCATGGCTAAACGCTGCAGCCGAAGCAACAAAGCAACAACCCGCAGCAGAAACTGGATCTGATACTCTTGTTCCTGCGAGTGCACCTTCGACGAAGCCGTCCCCGTGCGAGGAGAAGACGTCAAAGGACTCGCCTCAACCAGTTACTGCGACTACTGTTTCTCCACCAGCCTCACTGGTGCAGCCAGCTCCAACTGCGACAAGTAATGGCCTCCCCCCGACCCAGCTCCATCCAACTCTTCAAGCTGCCATTATAATCTGTGCGCTGGTGTTTATCTACACGATGTATCGGGTTTGTGCCGCGATGGACCAGATGCAATCGCTGACTAGGGAGTCTCTTATCCAGCAGCGTCAGCAGCAGGAGCTGTTGAAGGAGCTTTTGACTAGACTTGGTAAAACGGAGGATTGATATGTGCATCCAGATAACAACACTTTGCCAAGAATGTCTGAATTCAAAGTATGATGATGATGTTTGCAACTGAGGAACTGCACAACCATAAACTCCGCAAGCTAAGTAGCTCTACTATTGCGTGTATCCTTCTTCCTCTTGGCTTTCCTCGTCTTCCTCCTAGGAAAAGTCAAAAGATTTCTTGTGTTAGAGCCTGCATGTGCTGCTGTCAAAAGTTCTCCTAAGCTTACCTCGTCGCTGTATAAAGGAAGAGCAGCAAAGCTAAGCTTCGGAACGCCCAGTGGCCGAAAATGCTGTTCATGGACTTCTTCAGCGGGAAAAAGCTGGACATCGTCAAGATCGTCTAAGGGAAGTAGAGATCGCATGTGTCACTACTACAATGCTGGATGACAAAACAAAGATTGACCGGGGTCTTACCTTCTTGTGTTTGGTCATCCTCCGCCCAGGTGCCAGTGCTACTAGTGTCGCGTACACTTTCGTAGCTACGCCCGCTCGAGTCGCCAGTCCTTGCTTGCCTTAAGGCCGCCTGCAAGTTTTCGATCTCGTGCTGCATATTGCTTACTCGCTTTTTCATTACTGTATTTTCTTGCTTCAATAGCGCGAATTCTGTAGGAAGTCATGGTTATTAGACAGTGAAATTTTAGATACGGGGAGCTTCGAAACACTTACCGAAAATGTCTTGCCCACAAGCACACCATGATTTTGTCCCGTTCGAGTTACTAGGCTTGGCGGGACTCCGTCTGCATGTCATGTCGACGTACGTGCTGAATTCGTCTCGAATTCTTGAGAGGAGTCGCCCATAGTGCTGTAAAGCACGAAGAGGATATGAGTTATACTATCCTTACGACTAAAGTCTGAAACTGGAAAGCACACCTCATCCTGCAGCACGATGCTGTCCAGTACAGCCTGGCACGCTCTCGTACGTGACAAGGTTTTCTCAGGTAGCTGCGAGGCAGTTGATCGTTGATCGCTATTAGTTTTCCTTGACCATTCAAACGTATTTTTGCGAGTATACGTACATTTGAGCGCCCGATTTCGTTTAACCGCTCCACTAGCTCGACTTCAAGCTGCACAGACGACGATCTGTACCCACCTACCAGAACCGATTGTGGTTGGTACGGCTGGGTGGACGTGGCCATGAGAATGGAAGCACTAGCTGAACGGCTAGGACCGATCCGAACTCCTGAGATACACTCTTCTTGGTTTTGTGCCTTGCACGTTGCCATGGACGCCCCCGAATTTTTCCGCGACAGGTTCACGATTCCGTGGCAAATCGACGCGTCAGCGCTGGGTGTGCGATGCCCTTTTTGCGTTTTCGTAGGCGCCTTAGACAGCGACCCCGAAGCCAGGTTCCGCAGTGCATCCATTTGGGACTGTAACTTGTGGTTCGGATGCTGGTGTCCAGTATTCGATCCTTGCTCTACAGCGTGAAAAAGTTTCTTTCGGACAGCAGAAGCTGACTGGCACCGTCTGCACCAAAGTCCATGTGCGTTTAGGCGCTTCATTCAAACGTACGAAGTAAATGTTTTTTCCTTGCGCACTGACCTTTGCATTTGGCGGATACTTGACGGTACCAACACGGAAGACTCTGGACCGTTAGAAGTTGCTTTCCCCCTGGTTATCACTTTGGTGGTGATTCCAGAAGATCGCATAATAGATGCTTTGCCTCGAAGGTACCCCGGATAAACTGCATGCTTGTCGCGATCAATCTCGACACGAAGGTCGGAGAAAAAGTCTTTCTCGGAATACTTTCGTCAACGAGAGTTTGAGTAAGTATACGATAGGCAACACCAGCACATATCAAGCCAACGTACGTTGCCAAAAACACCGAGTTGAGGGTCAGGATTCTCAAGGTCATTGTTCGTGGCATAGAGGGAGTGCCGATGTTGCTTCAAGGTCTTTGTGTAAGTTTTCCTGCACAATCCTTCAGTCTGACTAACCTACCAGCACGGAGGGCCCAGCACTGTACACGTTGCTGCGCTTGCGCTGCATGATGGTCGATTCTGCTGCTGTTTCTGCAACAGCTCGTCTGCAGTGCTCAAGGGACGAAATCCATCTCGGCCTAACAATAACTCTATTGAAAAATGGATCGATATGGAAGCTGCCAAATTTGGCCAAACACGTCTAGGACACGCATGTCGTAAGCAGCGCCTTTCAGTGCACGCCTTACTCGTCATCGCTGTCCTCCTCCTCTTCGTCGTCGTCGAAGTGACCCTTGCGGCGATTCCGGTTCACTTTCATCTGGGCAAACCTGTCTGCCACCATCGTCAATCCTTTCGAGGACGAAGCTGTAGCCGCATCTTCTTCCTCGGCATCTTCGTCATCGTTCTTCTCGTCGTCTTCATCGACATCACCTTGAGTCCAAGCCGTACTCGCAGAGGAATCGTCAAACGCCGCAGGCCTAAAAAATAATCGAAACCAATGTCAGCATTCAGATATTCACCACCCTGAACAAAACCTTAAGAACGCCATGGCAACATACCAAAGGTCTTTGCGCTTGAGATTCTTGATTTGATCCTTGTACAGAATGTGCTCGACAATGGACGTCACAGCGCCCTTCTTGCCCTTGGCCGTCGTAGCCTCACCGCCATCGCCTTCTCCAACGATCAAAAAGTCGCCTACCAACACCAACAACAGACATCACAATTAAGTTCAACAACAAAAAAGTGTCCAGGCTGCTGCACGCATTGGTATTGCGCCGTTTAGCGTGCAGTTTTATAATTCCAGAGCCAAGAAAGCTCCCGAATCGAGCATTTTAGTGCCGAAAAGCGATGATATTTACCTCTCTTGACCCAAATAAGCTTGCGGAATTTGGTCGGCAGCATGGTCACGGACTTGGCGCCTTCCGCGTCAACCACCTGCAGCCGCAAAGCACGAAACAATTCAAAAAAGGTCAACACCAGCACCACCGGACCAAAAAAGTCAAGTGCACAAAACGCGCGCACCTCGAACAGGTTGCTGCCACGCAGCGCCGTGACGCGCACGATGAGCTCGTTCTCCTTGGGCTCCGGGTCTCCATACAGCACGCGCGAAGTCACGCCCTTGCGGTACGCGCTCTTCCGTCCGGCACCCGACATGGTCTACAGTAGTCTTTGACTGCAGACGGCCAATGGCTTTTTGAACAGCTTGGCGGTCACAAATCGCAAATGGGACTATAAAAAGGAGTGGACTAGACCGACTCGCTAAGTGCACGTCAGTCAGTTCATTTCCAGAGCATCAAACTAATTCAAAAGCCAGCAGCTACGCGAACGATGGCTGGACGCGGTCGAGGCCGAGCGAACACGCTGCCCGCGTGGATGACCAAGGCGGGCCTCAACGCGTCGCCCGCCCCGGGCTCCGCGCCTCCGTCTGCTGGCGAGGGACCTCCGCCGCCTCCTCCTCCCCCGGCGCGCAACGGACAGTTCGACGACGCGCCCGAGCCAGCCCCGCGCGGCCCGCCGCCGATGAACAACGGCATGGGCGAGCCTTCGGGCGGCAAGCGGCGCTCCCGCTCTCGTGACCGTGGCAACGGACGCAATGGCGGCGACTTCAGAGGCCCCCCGCCGCCCCAGGAGCGACCGCGCTCGCGCTCGAGAGACCGCAATGGCAATGGACGCGACCGGGACAGGGACTACCGTGGCTTTGAGTATGGGGCGGACCGACGCCGTGAAGACTCGTACCGTCGTGGCCCGCCCCGCGGTCGTTCTCGCTCCCGTTCTCGCTCTCGTGACCGTCGGGACTACCGTGGAGACTACCGACGCGGCGGAGACCGCTACGAAGACCGTGGATACTCTGCGCGCGGACCGAGGGACGATGACTACCGACGCAATGACGCACGCCCCATGCGCAGGGAGGACGAAGCTATGGAGCGTGGGTATCGACGCCCCATGCCGTCCAACGGACACGACGACCGCACGTCCCGCAGATACGCGTCGGACTACCAGCCGTAGAGGATGTCGTGGACCACCCATTCTTTTTTTCAGTTTGGCGAAGGTGCAAGTTTGAATCAATCCTGCCGAGAGAAGAAGATAACTCGGTTTGAGACGCACTTTTCGTCCAGACATGGGGAGATTAGGGGTATTATAGTAGCAGGAGGCAAGCCTGGGAGCAGTACGACTAGGGGATTGCAGAGCTTGACCCTCGCACTTGTGCGCTAGACTGATGCGTGTTAGCGGTAAAATTAAACTCTCTTCTATTACGGGAGCTGGTCGCGTTACCTTGAACATTTGTGCACTTTGTACCTCGCTCTCCATTGCAGTTTGGGTGGCGCTGTAGCGACCATGGCAAGTGATCCAAGCACTGTCGTGACGTCGCCGTTGCCTGGTTTAACACCTGCTGCAATGTCGCCGACAGGACCTGCAAATGAAAATGTGACGAGCCAGGAGGACACCAAGAAAACTGAAGTTACGTCAAATACAAAGACTCGCGAGCCCAAACTGCTTTTTGCTGTCGCCAAGAATGTGGTAAATGCATCGAACGCTACTCGCTCCAAGAAGCAGTCTGCTAGCAGTGTCAAAAGCCCCGTGAGCTCGGCTGGGGAAGGCAATTCCAGTATGCGCACCATGTTCGGAATAGTTAAGCGAGCACAAGCCAGCAAACCAGAGCTGCTGCAATCATCGCTTCAAAAATCACAAGCGTCGGATGATAGTCGTGCAGTAAGGCAACAGCCAAGTGGACAACAAAACAAGGAGGTGGAGTCTGAATCAAGGCACTCGTCGGCGTCTGTCGACCCTGAGAGTGGCGCGAGCTTAGCAACCGAAGCACACCCCTTGGTGGACGACGTTAGAGAAATATTGGAGAAACTTTTGGCTCAGCTGGACAGCGTGGACCCGCGCAAGCTGCTTGCAGTACGACTGGGTGGGGAGCTTCGAGGCTTGCTAGGCAAAGCACAAGATGAGTTCGCGGCGTACGAGGCCGAGTTCGTGGAGCACGCTTCGAATGAAGGTGTTTCTGTCGCACTACAGAACTTTTCAGCATCATTGGCACAGGTATCTGCAATTGCTGAGCGTCTGCGCGCCGCAAAATTCTTGCTCAATCGGACATTCAAGCGCGAGGTGTTGTTCGCCTTTCAGGAGATCAACTCGTATTACACATCTCTATTCATGGAGCTGTCCATGGCAGTCGCGCGTCGATCAGGTATCGAGCTGCCGCTACCAGCCCCTGTGACGCCACCACCTCCACCAGAACCAGCAGAAATACCCGCTCCTACTGGGGATGAAATCTGCTTGGAAGCGCATCAGTACTTCTTCGGCCACGGCGTCGCCAAGAATCTCCAAAAAGCACTCATGCTATACGCGGTAATACGCACAACTTTTTTTATCTCGTCTTCACCTCTCAGATCTCTCACCCCTGTGCGTTTGCGTATCGATGACAGCAAGCTGCGGACCTTGGTTGCGCCGTGGCAATGACTTGCTTGGGACAAATGTACTTCGCTGGAAATGGAACGGAGAAAGACCTGCTCGTGGCAGGAAAATGGTATGAGCTTGCGTCCTCTGTTGGGGATCTCGAGGCTTGTCATCAACTGGGTCTGCTAATGGTAGGTAGGGGCCATACTTGCCATAAATTGTCTCAAGCTCATCTCTAACGTCCTTGCATTGCCATATTTGTTGTCTAGTGCGAAAAAGCTGCACACTCGAAAGACGCACGACAATCGGATGAATTTCTCGCCCTTGCTCGAGTTCGCTTTTCCCAAGCTGCGGAGCAAGGTCACCGAGACGCTCAATTCGAGCTAGGTTCGAACCATCCAGGCAATTCAACGGGTCTCTTCGGCACCTCACTAGTTTCACGATTGGTTTCCAGGGATGTTTTATGAACACGGACGCGGTGGATGCGAACCAAATGACATGGAAGCAGCCACTTGGTACGCCAAAGCTGCTGACCAGGGTCATACGGGAGCCGAGGCGAGTCTCGGACGTCTCTTTCTTGTGGGAACGCATGTTCAGCAAGATGTGGTCAAAGCTGTTCATTTCCTTCAGCGCGCAGCAGTCAAGGTGAGAAATTGCATTTGTATCGTAGTCTGATAATGGGAGGTAACCGAATCTCTTGTGTCCCGAACAGAGTGACTCGAGCGCACAAACACGACTCGGCTTGCTATATACCACGGGCAACGGTGTCAAGCAGGACATGGAGCGCGGGATTGCATTTCTCCAAAGTGTACGTTCTCCTTTGACTGACTCAGAGCTCCATTAGACTCACTTCTCCGCATCTCAGGCTGCAGATGCAGGTAGCAGCGTAGCCATGACACGCCTCGCAAGCTTGCTGCTTCTCGATACACCTCAGACGAGCGATGTAGCAGCGGCCTTGACTTCAACATCATCTTCAGCTCAATTTCGAGATCGGGAAGAGTCCCATGATGAAGCACTTCGCTTGCTGCTAAGCGCTGGGAACGGAGGGCACACAGACGCTTACTACGCCCTCGGTAAATTGCTGGAGACATCTTCGCTTCTTCGAGATCAAGGCGCTGCCCTTCGCTTCTATTCCAAAGCTGCCACGGCAACTACGGTACGGATGCTTGAGGTGTTTCACGTCGATAAACTTCTGACCTTCACCGCCCAATGTGATGTCCAATCAGCCCCATGCTAAGGCAGCGAAGCGTGTCGCCACCATGTACTACTCGGGTATTGGCTGCACGCCAGATAAATCGAAGGCACATCGCTTTTACAGCATCGCGGCAAACACTGGTGATCCCGAAGCCTTGAACGCTTTAGGTACAACAACCGCTCCTCTGTGCCACCATAGCTCTTTAACACCGTTGGTTTTGTTTCATCTGGACAGGGTTGATGTACGAAGAAGGTGAAGGATGCGACTTAAATTTCCTGAAAGCTGCTGAATGCTACCGCCGCGCCGCAGATCTCAACAGCCCGCATGCACATTTCAACTTAGGGTGTCTGTTGTCGCATGGCAAAGGCGTCCCACGAAATGCAGACGCTGCACAAGCGCACTTCCGCAAGGTGCGCTTCTCACAGACGATATTGCCTTGAACCGGAGAGCGTCGTCTGAATGACCCGTGAACGTTTGGTTTTGGTTGCAGGCCACGGACCTTGGCTACTCCTTGGCTCAGCAGTTCGTGCTCGATGAAGCTACGTGAAGCTCAAGCGAAAGAGCCCCCGGGGTGCACGAGGTGGAATCGTGTGTGTGTAAATATTCTGCTACTGAAGACACGAAAAGGAAGAGAAACCACACGCATTTATTATGAATGATATGAAGGAAGTACCAGTGAGAAGCACATAGCACAGAGCAGTTACATCGAGCACGTACGCTAATCCCCGAGTGTCGTCGGAAGACTGGTTGCCCCACGCAATGCATCCATTTGATGTCCATAGGAGTATGGGCATCAGTCCCGCTACTCTTATCTCAGCAGCATAAAGTTGCCAAATTAGCGATTCAGCAAACCTACGCAAGCTCCCTGCGCGCATACTTTCCCTCATCCATGAACTCGACTGCCACTGTCCTGTTTGAGAATCCACGGCCGTGCAGCTCTGTCGCCGCGCTCTGGGCTGACTGCACATCGCCAAACTCAACAAAGACCTTACCGACGGCGCTGGGGATTCCGTCTCGGGGACGCGGCAGCAACAGTGACGGCACAGCACCAAAGCGCTCGCACTCACCCTTGATGTCATCTAAAATGTCGGCATACTCTTCCTCATCCTCGAGCTCCTCCGGAGTAACCATGTTGAGTAGCACAATCACACGGGAAGGCGTACCGAGTGGCAGGCTGGGAATGCCTGCCAAACTCATAGCCTGCATTGCGGCGCGCGACGGGTCCAATCCCATTTCCAGGCCTGTGTTCACCGTACCTGCTGCACTTGCGACAGCCTTGGCGTTCTCTTGGGACATTGCGCGGCGAACAGTAAGCGTTTTGTCACCAAGGCGCATGTCGTTCAATCCGAGGCACGCGGCGTCCGTCACGTTGATATCCATGTACTCGCAGAACCCGTAGCCCTTGGAAAGGTTGGAGCTGAGCTCTTTGACGAGGTGGAACGAACGCAGCGGACCGAACGCTTGCAGCAACTCCTTCACCTGCTCTTCATTAAGGTGGTACGGGAGACCGCCGATGAAGATCTTACCCGGGCCGTCGCTCACAGTGGTCGACACAATACCGAGCGCTGCCAGGTTGAGCTGCGGAATCGGGCCGAGGTCCTTGGGGACAGTGGCGGGGTTGTAATCGTTAGGTCGGCGGATCTTCAGGGGCTGGCCGTTGTACGACACTCCATCGAGGTTCATGCACGCGGTCGTGAGCTCAATGGTGCGCAGCTCCACAAAAGCGAAGTGGCGCTCGCGGTTGATGTAGACGGACACCACAGAACCACCTTCCTGCTTCTCTCCAAGTGCCCGGTCAATGACATCGTTAAAGAACGCGGTGATCTCGGGCTCCGAGATTTCTCCGATGCCGCCGACATACAACCGGCGCGCGTGGCGCGTTTGCTGCGACTGGCCTGCAAATCCATACGCCGCGTTGCCCTGGTGCGAATGGTTGTACATCGGCTGCGCCGACGGTGCATTCTGAAAGAACAAGGAGCAAGCACATCAAAAGCACAACGAGTTAGCGGAAATGCGAGGGTTAGAGCGCCCGAATCCGGCGCCGCTCCAGGAGACAATGCAGAGCTGCCAAGCACCACGACGGACAGACAACGGACAACGAACACACAACGACATCGTGTCAGCCGTCGTATCTCTCCGTGCTGCTGCTGGTTGCCGTCCTCCATGTGCGTACATGCACCGGCGTCCAAAATAAATGATAAAAATAAAGCTTGACTCACTCCAGTAGAGGGCATCGACGAAGCCTGTGGCGCGCCGAACGACGCTGGGCCGACGGAGCTCGACAGCGCCGCCATGTTCTGCTGCAGGATGGCCTGCGCCGCGTAGGCCGCGGCGTTCTCCTCCGTCACTCCGGGCGGACGCACGTCGAAGTTGGATTTCTTGCGGCGGCGCACGATGCGCGTCGACGAGCGCGAGCGACTGCGGCTGCGTCTCGACGAGCGGCGGTCCGAGCGATCACGAGAGCGACGGCGTTCGCGCTCCCGGCTGCGGCTGCGACGGTCACGCGAGGAGCGATGGCGCGAAGACCGCCGCTCCCGGCTGCGGCTGCGGTCTCGGCGGTGCGGGGAGCGCTCCCGGCTGCGGCGGCTGCTGCTGCGGTGCGAGCTGCGGCGCCGGTCGTCGGCTTCAGCGGGCGGGCGGCTGTCGTTGCTCGCCTCCTACATTATAATACAATAAACAATAATAAGTTAGTACGAGTAGACTATACCTCGATGATTTTATACGTCACTGCACGTACGGGGGCGTCGGCGAACTGCGAGGGCGCCGGCGGCGGCATCTGCTGGTGCTGGGGGGGAGGGGGAGGGTACGCGCCGCCGCGCGACGGGGGCGGCGGGGGCGGGGGCTGCGCGGCGCCAGCACCTGGGGCGGGGCCTCCCGCCTGCTGCTTCTTCATCCACGCGGGCAGAGTGAGCTCGCGTCCACGCCCGGCCATGGTCCTGTAGTTAGCTCGGTGTCCTTCCTGCTTTGCGCTTGGCACGATCACCACTGGCCGCCGGGGCACACACAAACCCGTTGAAACCAATAATTGTTGTGGTCGACACCTGAAATATTCGATTTGGGAGGTCAAAGGGGGTAAGTTGAAGTGAAGCGATGGCGATCAAGCCCCGCCGCAGTCGCGCATGACCTGCTGCGCGATGGCCAGCGTGTTGGCGTCGCTGCCGGACGGGATGGAGCTGTACCGCATGCAGAGCGGGAGCTTCTTCAGCTGCGCCACGGCGCGGACACACGCGTCCTGGCGGCAGAACTCGTGCGCTTGGTCCGTCGGGAGCCACTTGACCGGCGCGAACAGCAGCGGAGCCACGCAGGCCGTCAGCGAGTCCGCGAGGCCGTTGCTGTTGGCATTGAGAGCTGCGCGAAGTTGGTCGAAGCCGTCGCAGGCGGCAGAGCTGCGTGGAGCCAACGCAACGGCCAGCAGCGCCGCTAGAGCTTGGATCTGCATTTCTTGGAACTGCGAGGATTCGGAAATGACCACGGAGGGTGTGAAAATGACTCGGTCACTTTCTATCAACGAGTTGGTTATTAGCACTTGATTAGTGTTATTGAGCAACATGCTATCACTTCTTCATTGCGGGACCAAGGTGCCCTGGGGTTGGGCCAAGCCTATCGAGCGAACGACTCTTCATCTAGGATTCTTTCCAAGAGTCACCAGTGCATTTTTGCTTTGCTGCATCGGCAGTGCAGTGGAATTGATGAGTGCGAATCGGGTGGTGTCCAAGCAGACGGAGGAGTTGTTCCGCGCGAGCGAGACTGGCGACGTCGAGGCTGTCAGGGGTCTTGTGCTGGACCCGGAAGTGGACATCAACTGGCACTGCACGCAGTCGGTACGCAGTGGTGGAAACAGGCGTCGAGTATCATCGGCTCACGAAGTTATCTTGTTGTGCGCGCAGTATGGAGCTACGCCGCTGATTGCTGCCATTTCAAACGGCCACAGCGAGATCGTCGAGATCCTACTCAAAGCTGATGCAGAGCTCGGAGTGCTGAAAACCCCCGTCCGTCGAGGCTTGCTGGCCATTTTGCTAAAGGAGTCAACATTCATTAGCTGATATGTTGAATCTGCTCCAGGATCGGAACAGCCCTCTTCATGAGGCTGCTTTCAAAGGCGACCCAGATATCCTGCAACTTGTTTTGAACAAGATCCTCGAGAATTCTAGTGAGGACGCTGTTGACCTCATCAATCTACAGAACCAGGTAAGGGCGGAGTACACTCGGCTCACTGTTTAAACTTGCTCACCATATTTTTGCTTCCTTCGTCCTTGTAGTTCGGAAATACACCGTTGCACAACGCTGCTCGGACAGGAAGTCCAGGGTGTGTATCGCATTTGCTCCAAGCTGGCTCAAAACACTCCATCAAGAACGTTGTAAGCTTTTGCTTTTCTCAGCTATTTGTGCATATTGGTGTTGAAGCTGGGTCTCTGCCTTCTTGTTGCGTCCAGAATGGCTCTGTCGCGCTTCACCATGCGTGTTATAGTGAAAAGCCGAATTTGGAGGTAGTCCAACTCCTTGTCGAGGCCGGGTCCGACGTCAATGCCCTCGACGAGCAAGGCTATTCGCCGCTTATTGTGGCGGCCAAGAAAAATCAAACCGAGGCCATTGATTTTCTGCGTAAGCACGGCGCCGACACGACACTCAAGAACTCGGTACGTGCGTGTATGCCGCTTCTAGTAAGTAAATACGGCACAATCGTTAAATATTTATCGGATTGCGCTCGCAGTTTGGAGAGAATGCGCTGCACTTCGCGGAGCTCCGAAACAACACTGATGCTATCCACATACTGGAGTGACACAGCATGAAGGAGTCACGTTACGGGTGTATCGTACCGACATACGACTCCGCTGCGGAATCGTTGCAACACGACAAACTGTGTTTGCCTTCCGCAGAGGACTGGGAGTGGTAATATCTCGCTATCATTTTTAGTTAAAGGGATTCGGAAACCCAGAAACAAAGTCGTTGACTTGAGACCATTACAGTAGCCATTTTGGTTGTTGATAGTGTGCAGTCGGCGCATTGGGTGGGATACAGTCGGTTAAGCTTATGGATCCCAAATATGCACATCTGTCGACGGATTTGACGACGGAGTTTATTGTGCCTTTCACATATTTTGGCGGGTGAGCTGTTAATTCAGGCGGAATTAGAGTCATAAAAGGGCGATTAACGCTTATTTAGTGCTAATTCTGCCTAAGATTGTGAGCGCTTCCCCTAACACCCGCGATCAGCATTTGAGAGCCAATCGACGGAGATACGAGCAGAATGGCATGGATTGGCGGGTACAGTAGGAAGCCGCCAATCGCTCTGTTTTCGCCTAACACAGGCTGGATTAGCTTATTCCGCCTTAACTCGGCCTCACCATCGCCGCTCCTAATTCGACCACGGAGGGACGACTCGGAATTAACATGGGAATTAGCTACCTCAGGGCATAATTAAGGTCGATAAGGGATTAGAGTTATGCCAGAATTATCACGGCAGAATAAGTGAAAGGCACAATACCGTAAGCAAGCTTACAAGGGGCAGTACATGTAGTGAACCCTGGTTAATTTACGAGCGCATTCAACTCACGTAGCGACAACATAGTGTGGCCAGTTATAACGATAAACGATGGTCAACACAGCAAAAGAACGTCGCATTACGAATACATGTACTGTAAGGAATGTTACTCACGAACATGCTTGATCATGAGGGTCTTGTGCACTTCAATCCACGCGTAATACATGTACAACACATGAGTATACCGGTAAGCAAGCAATGTGGTGAGTGGATGAGGTGAATGTAACGTATTACCTTGTCGCGTAGCTGCCAGTAAGGCCTGTACCAATCCTTGCAGTGTAAACTTGGACACCTCAAATTCAAGCCTTGAAGTCAAGCCTGTCTCATCCTATCCCCAAGAGCAACCTCCGGGTGGAATCGATCTTGGGATGATACTCGAGAGCACCGCCATCCGCGCCGCAGAAACGAAAGTCAACGGCCATTCCGCATTTTTCTGCCATCCACTCAAGCAGATTCAAGAAAGAAGAAAAAAAATAACAACATCGATACTCCCAACTTGCACAACATGGTGCTACCCCTCTTGCTCCTCGTCGCAAGCGTTGTTGCTGCATCGGTCGATGCTGAAATTCCACGGGCCTGTGTCGGCGAGCATCAGAAGCTGCAATTCTGCAACACCTCGTTACCAGTCTCAGCGCGTGTCGAAGACCTTTTGGCGCGCCTTCCGCTGGACGAGAAGGCCATCCTACTGACCGCTCGCGCTAGTCCCCGCGGCAACATGAGCAGTATCGGACTACCGGAATACAACTGGGGTGCCAACTGCGTGCACGGTGTCCGGTCGACGTGCGGCACCAATTGCCCGACGTCATTCCCCAATCCGGTGAACCTTTCGATCCACAGGCGGTGCGTGATATGGCGCAGACTGTGGGCTGGGAACTTCGCGGACTGTGGCTCGAGGGAGCAAGAGAGAACTACGCGACGGGGCCGCACCTTGGCTTGGACTGCTGATCACCCAACATTAATATCAGCCGTGACCCGCGTTGGGGACGCAACACAGAGACGCCGTCGGAAGACCCACTCGTGAACAGCAAGTACGGCGTGGCGTATACCAAGGGCCTTCAAGAGGGCAAGCACGAAGACCCGAGGTATCTTCAAGCTGTGGTTACCCTCAAGCACTACGTCGCTTATTCGTACGAAAACTACGGGGGTGGCAACCGCAAGACGTTCAATGCAATTGTGTCACCGTACGATTTCGCAGACACGTACTTCCCTGCCTTTCGTTCATCCATCGTCGATGGGAACGCGAAGGGCGTCATGTGCTCGTACAACAGCGTGAACGGTGTTCCGGCATGCGCCAACAACGAACTCGAGAACAAGCTGCTGCGGGGTATGTTGGGTTTTGACGGCTACATCACGAGTGACTCGGGGGCTATCGAAGCTATCTCCGACTGGCTCCACTACGTTCCTACACGCTGTGAGGCTGCACGGCTGGCGATCCTCGCCGGTACTGATGTCAACAGCGGTAGGGGATTTGGATATATGGCGTGTCTGAAAGAGCTGGTGGAGAGCAATCAGCTCGATGTGAAGGTAGTGGACGACGTTCTGCGCCACACGCTGAAGCTGCGTTTTGAACTCGGTCTCTTTGACCCTATCGAGGACCAACCGTACTGGAAGGTGACGCCGAATGATGTGAACACGGACGCGGCCAAGAAGCTGAGCCTCGATCTCGCTCGGAAGTCCATCGTCCTGCTCCAGAACAACCAGCCAGTGTTACCGCTGCGTAGAGGGGTCAAGTTGGCAGTTGTGGGGCCTCACGCCCAGGCCAAACGCGCCTTGCTCGGTAACTATCTCGGCCAGATGTGTCATGGCGATTACAACGAAGTGGGGTGCATCAAGACCCCGTTTGAGGCTGTGAGTGCTTCGAACGGAGATTCAAGCACGACGTATGCACTGGGTTGCAATGTTACTGGTAACTCTACGGCTGGGTTCGTCGAGGCTGTGAAGGCCGTTCAAGGAGCTGAAGCTGTTGTTCTCTTCCTTGGTATCGACAAATCCGTCGAAGCCGAAGTCCGAGACCGTAACAACATCGACCTACCAGCTATCCAGGTGCAGCTGCTGCAACGCGTTCGAGCTGTGGGCAAACCCACAGTCGTGGTGCTGATGAACGGAGGCGTGTTGACGGCTGAGGATATCATCGGGCAGACGGATGCCCTCGTGGAAGCATTCTACCCAGGTTTTTTCGGGGCGCAGGCGATGACGGATATTCTCTTTGGCGATGCGAACCCGGGTGGTAAACTTCCAGTCACCATGTATCGCTCAGACTACGTCAATACCGTTGACATGAAGAGTATGAACGTGACGGCGTACCCTGGTCGTTCGTATCGGTACTTCAAGGGAGAACCTGTGTTCCCGTTCGGTTGGGGTCTCAGCTACACTTCGTTTTCGCTGAAGGCCGATGATGCCACTGCCACCACGGCCAAATCGGTGTCGGCGACGATGAACACTACGATCTCGGTGTTGCTGGCTCCGTCTTGGGTGACGAGGTTGTGTTTGCCTACTTCAGACCGATCAAGACCGATGCATCAGGGCCAGCCACGCTGCTAAACAAGCAGTTGTTTGACTACCGTCGTGTGACGTTGAAACCTTCCGAGAGTACTCGGCTGAGCTTCGAGGTGCAACGGAGCACGCTTGCGCTCGTGGACGAGGAGGGGAACCTTGTGAGCTTTCCTGGGTCGTACGATATCATCATCACGAATGGCGTGCACGAACAGCTGACGTTCCGGGTCGAGGTTGCTGGCGAGAAGGCGATTCTGAGAGCGCACGTGTAATGGTCCGCTGCACTATGGCTGATGAAACTAGGACCGTCACATCGGCTTAGTTGCATTCACAGCGATAGCGTTCGATTTCACTTTAAACCAAGGAGACAAGAACTACACGTAGATATTTGTGTCTTTAATCATTATTCGTGGCTTACAATACCCGCTTCGATGAGGAGAGAGCGGGGTTAGCAGGAGCCGATATGTGTCCTCGACACACAGGGCAGTCTAAACGAGTGTGAAGCCACATGCAGATGCACGTATCATGGAAGCGATGCCCGCAGGGTAGCTCCACTCCGCACGCGCGTCCGTGTTCCGCCGATTCAACCGGGAGACTGTCGATCTTGGACATGCAGATCGTACAGTCCGTGTCTTGTTGTCCGTCACTCATGTCAACGCGACGCAGTGAACGGATAACATCGACCGCGTCAGCATCGTGCGGGTATTGCATCTCGCTCAGCCCCTCCGCCGCGCGGAGAATCTCGCGCAGAGATTCACATTCGTGCATCCACTGCGCGTGCTTGCCCAGCATGGCGAAGAGTTTCTCGAAGAAGTTTTTGACGGTATCGCACTTGCGCTCCTTGTGAGCCGGACTGATGGCACTCCAGCGATTTACTGCCGACCATGCGTTCATCTCCTCCTTTAGCTGGATGCACATGGCGCAGCACTTCTTGACCCCATTGCGCTCGCCTTGGCGGTTGGCGCGATAGTGCTTCTTCACAATTTGCCGCATCTGCACCTCGAACTGGCGGACGTCCGCCAGCGCCACTCCGAATCCCCAGCTCTGCCTCAGCATGGTCTTGTCACGCTTCATCTCCACGAAGAATCGCGCCTTGAGTTTGCTCTTCGTGTGAGCCACCGTCACTTCAACGTTCACATCTCGTAGTCCAGCAGCACGCGGGATGTCGGCGAGCTCTCGCACACGCTTGCTGGCGATGACACGCCTGCCGCACCCACTGGGCGTGCTCGGGGCGGAGCGAGTGAAGCCTTCAACAGAGCGGTGGTAGCTCTCAGACAGCGAAGCACCCGATGAAAACACGACGGTGACGTCTTCGCTCTTCCGCACGGCCACCATCGAAGTACGTTAGTTGGCTTTAGTTGCTGCTACGGACGCAAGAAGGCAAGTGTTGTCCAATGCTCTGCCCGTTGCGACGCGTATCTCTGAGCAGACAGCCATCTGGGTGAAGAGAGGCCGAGGGAGAGCCACCTGCTTGGGATACGCAGGCGAATACAGCTGCGGCAGTCCAGATGGGAATTCTGCCTGACGAATATACTGGGCCAATTCAGCCGGCATGAATGACCTTGACGGTTCTGTTGGTCAGGGACATGTAGGAGCTCTGTCAGCCTTAGATGAAGTAGACCAATGCTCCATTGGCAACGGTAAGCAGTGCCTACTAAGCACACAGAGTCTGTAAGTGCACTGGTGTCGTCTACCCACCGAAGCCGCATTCAAAATTAATCTGCAAAAAAAGTGTCCACTTGCGGTGGACGGTTTGGCTGAAGTGGTCTAGCATGTTGCGCGAAGACCGTCCTCGCGCAACATCCGCCGGCTCATATGGTGTGGCGCACACCTCGCGCAACACACCGACAGCGCGCGCTCTGAGTGGCAGAAATGCCGCCGCCCTAGCAGGACCAGTCATTCGCGGCAAATGTGCCGCTCCGGGCGGCGAATCGGGTGGCAGACTGACTTCCGCTAGCGAGCTTAAACCGATTCAGTTCTATCTTTCCTGACGCAACCATGTCCTTCGCCGACCTCAGCAAGACCCAGCGCGACGAGTTCGCCGCCTCCCTGGCCGTCCTGGCTCTCTTCGACGCCGGCGTCGAGGTCACGGCTGACGCCCTGACCAAGGCCTTCGAGGCCTCGGGCAACGACGTGGCCGCCTACGTGGCCCCGCTCTTCGCCGACCTGCTGGCCCGCGGCCTGGACGTCGAGAAGTTCCTGGCTGGCCCCTCGGCTGGTACGACCACGCCAATGCAATGTGCTACATAGCAGTTATGGGAGGATTGCAACGCTAATGCTATCGATATTGTGCTCTACAGGCGCTGCCCCCGCTGCCGGCGCTGCCGCTGCCGGTGAGACCACCGCCAAGGTGGAGGAGAAGGCCGTTGAGGAGGAAGAGGAGGTCGACATGGGCGGCGGCATGGACATGTTCGGCGGAGACGAGGACTACTAAGCGTCGTCCCTCTCTCTCGCACCGCTGCTGCCTCCAGGCCGACTCGCTGCTTAGGTTATCAAGTGTGCGGGCCGTTCGGAGCTGCTGAATAAAGCGTCGAATCAGAGGAGCGTATCACGTTGGCGTCAGTGCGGCGTTATGCAGCTCCATCTTGTTTTCGCGCTTTCGTCGGGGAATTGTGAGTCGGGTCGCGGCATTCGCGGCTGCATGAGAGCAACAGCGACAGCGTGGGAAGATTCTGTTAGGTCTCTTTATAGTGTATTGACTTCCATGCCTCGCTGCCTCCCATGTAACGCGAATAAAACGAAGGGCTTCCACAAGGAACTACAACACACAGGGTTCGCCTTTGCTTCATCGTCTACCGCGGCGTAGAGTACAGTACACGTTCATCGGTGCAACACTCGCAGTCGAGGGTCGCTGTGCAGACGCTTGTCCATCTCAGCGTACTTCTGCAGCGCCGTCTCCTCGTGACTTGCCAGACGCTGCTCCAGGATCTGGATGCGGAACATGGTCTCGCTGCAGAAGCGCTCGAACTCCTCGTCCGTGCCCTGGTCGTGCTCGCGCTGACTGCGCTGGAACGCGGCCTGGCGCTTGGCCAGCAGCGCGTTCTCCTTGTCAAGCCGGCCTTGGATGATGTTGGCGCGCTCGAGCAGACGCTCCTTCAGGTTGCGCAGACACATATCGCGCACAGTCTGGGCGTCCTCCTTGGAGAGATCCCCGGTTGCGTGCACGCTCTGCAAGAATGGGCTGAGGTAATCCACCTCGCTCTTCGCCTGTCATGCAGTGATACATGTGAGGTGGTGAACAAAGTAAATGTAGAATGGTGGACCAAAGCAGCACTTGCAGACAACGTACGTTTTTCTCGAGTTCCTTGGCGTCCTCCTTCTCTTTGGCTTGAGCTTCGTCCTCGTTGGTGTCGAAGAAGCTCGTTTCTAAGACGATCGCCATCTCTTCACGTTTTCGGATCTTTAGGATGTCCTGCGTCTCAATGTCCGAGTGCCGCACCGCGCTGTAGCAATCCTTCTCCATCTGAGCAACAAAAACGCATAAAAATCGTGAACAAACGAGCAATTCGTCCAAATACGAAGTTAAGCCCGCAAGTACACCTGCAGAGAAGCGCGCAATTCGTTTTCCAACACCGAAAGCTTCGGCTTCTTCGCGTTCGGATCCGCCATTACGACTTCGACAGGGACGTTCGGGGCCTTGAAATAGACACGCGATCCAGCGGTAATCTTTCCAGTCGCGTAGTGGTAGTACACGCGGATGGAGCCTTCATGAAGGTTGTAAGCTCGCTTGCGCTGATCTTCGTCAGCTACAACGGCAGTATTTCGCGCAAACTTCTCCTTCATCTTCTTGATTGAGATCTCGCCAGCAGGACCACCAGGCAAAATGTAGGGGTTCTTCGAGTCTACTTCGTCCTTGTCGGTGGCAAGCGTCACGGACCGGAAGATGAGGAAGTCGTCGCGGCCGTCGAAATGCTCCACAACGCGCTTTTGGATCTCCTCTTCACGCCTTACCAGCCCGTCAGGGCGAGCACTCGTGTAGAACTGAAGCTCCCGACGATAGCCGATCCACTCGGTGCGTGACTTGAGTGCTTCCGGGATCCGACCCGGCGCAAAGCGTTCCTCGAATTTACCCTCGAACGGGAAACGCGTACGAGATTCAAGCCTGTCCTTCCGGTTCTTGAAGTATTCTCGAATCTCGATGGGTAGCGTACACCCGACGTCGCGGAAGATCGTAACGCGTGCGACCAAGCCCTGCTCGTGCGTATTGTCAGCGAACTCCTCCACTTTGGCGCGATGATACAGCGTGACATGCTGGCAATCTTTCACAAACCTCTTCTTGTAGGTTGCCCGGTCAATGTGAAGTTTAGTCACCCAAGACGGAGGAATGTCGAGAATAAGGTCGTCGTCGTCGGCGGCATCCGCTCCGTGCTGGTTGTCGCTTTCCGTGCTGAGCATCTTGAGATCGTCCGACAGATCCACACCTTTAGCGCCTTGCTCGGATTCTTTTGACGACTTGCGCTCTGCCGCGGACAGGAAGACGTACTCCCAGTCGGTTGGGTTGGCCAAGTCGAAAAGAGTAAGGTGCACGGGGTGTTGTTGCATGTTCACCCAGTAATTTTCATGATTCCACACGCTCTCGATGGCCGTGTAAGGGGAGTCTCGCAGCGAGTAGCTTCGTCCAGTCGAGGGTTCCAAGAAGAAATGGTCCGAAACCTCGCGCTTACCTGCGCGAATGAGAATCCACGCGTGTGCCCGTTTGCCTTCTAATGGATCCTCGTCATCGTCATTCTCTCCGTAGCTGAAGTCTAAGACTCGACGAGACTTCTCTAGTCGTTCCTTCTCAGCCAGCTCCTGCCTCTCCAAGTACTTGCTCGTGAAGCTTGTGCGACTGACCAATTTCACATCACTCACCAACTTGCTATCACTGGCTCCGCCATGCGCTTTGGACGGATCCGACGTCGTGTCGTGCTCATGCGCCTTCCTCAATTCCTCCTCCACCGGTAACACTGGTAGTGGGGCCTTGCTCTGATCCAGAAGACATAGCCACCGAGGAGCAATGCCGTTGACAACGTAGGCGTCGTACCCTGCACCGATGAGGAAGGAGGCCAAGAGCGTGGCCAAGTCGAAGCTGTCTGCAGACCTCCACTTGAGCGTGAAAGTCGGTGATGGAAGACACACTGGTGGGATCGTCGGGTTTGCAAGGGGCTCGTACTCGACAACACCCGCCAAGAATTGGGCCAACGCATGGCAGTCGTACAGATCTCGATAAGGAAGGAGCGTCGGTCGGATCGTGGTGCACACGAACTTGGGCACACCCTTTTCGTTCGGTGGATGTAGATACAGTGGCCGTCGCTTGGGGAACATGCGCTCGAACTGGCGCTGGAAACCTGCGATATATTCGAGACAGAGCTGCTCCTTCGGCGTGTTGCTCGTGTACGACGGTATCTCTATTGACTCGACGGTGTCGTCCACCAGCCGCCGCTGCTTCGTGCTGACCACGCCTGTCATAGTGAACTGCCGCGCGGCGATCGCGGCATCCTCGTCGGACTGGGTCACGACGTCTTGACGCTCATCGAAGTTGTTGTCAGCAGTGTGGCCGTCCAGGTTGGCGTCCTTGGCATCGGCCTTCATGTCCAGCACCATGACTGCCTTCCTCGAGTCGTCGAAGCGCTACGGATCGCAGAGGTCGCGGGCTGACGGATGAACGAACGGACGCGGCTCGCTCAAGTCGCAGCTTTTGGCGGGGATACTTTTCCTCGACTTCGAGGAGTCTGTAAATGGAGTTGTGTCAGTGGTGGTCGAGCCTGGCACCGATCGCCCCCGCCGGCAACGAGTTCTTGGCAATTCTCTGCGCTTTTCCAACAACCATACTGTACAATAAATTACGGTGATACGATACGGATGTACCGTAATTTACAGATGTACGATAAATTACGGATAAATTACATACGGATTAGAACTGTGTCCCCATCTGGTACGACTTTCGGTGATCGATTCTGAAAATTCCAAATTTCTAATCGTGTTTTCATTTCATTTATTATTTTGTTCTATTTCGTTCCATTTCATTTAGTATTGCTTTTACCATACAAAATCATAGATAAGTGAGTACCGTACAAATTTCCGACCTTTTTAGTAAAACAGCCGCCACGGTACTGCGCGTCCACCGCGGTCCACGGTACTGCTCGAAACCCAAGCAAGAAATTTCCGACCTTTACTGCCGAGCCGGCGGTGTGCCCGTGCCACGGGCCGTGGCAAAGGCCGGAAATCCGGGCGCGTACCGTCGTCAGTCGCGGGCGCCGTTGTCCACTGCGACGCATAGAGGACGCCAGTCGCTGGCCGTTGCGGCGCGCTTCAACTTGTCAAACAGGAGCAGGATATCTGGCGACGCTGGCGGTGCGGCAACAAAATGCTCTCAGATTTCATGGTCTAGTGGCGCCATTCGCCAAACTTCCCCGGCAGGGGGAGCGATGCCAGCTCCCCATGCGCCATCCTCCGGAGATGCGTCACCTCGAGCCCGTCTCGGCGACGCTGGCCGCAGGGCCCTCGTGACGGCGCTCCAACCCGCTTCCCCGCGCTCCACCCCCCTAGCCGGAGTTCAGTCGAAGCTCGACCTCCTTCGCCACCGCAAGCCCCACCCGCCATCTCCATCCCGCAAGCAACGAGCGGCAATGGAGCGTCCCCACGCCTCAGCGGCTCCCCCAAGATGTTCGGGATGGACAGTAACGCCGTTCTTGCAGTGCTCGCGAGCGCGGGGGCGTACAGGCCCATCCGGCGAGTACGAGGCCAAGCGGCAGCGCCGCGTCCAGGAGAACCAGCAGAAGCTGCAGGCGCTGGGCGTCCCCAAAATCCCGCAACCGCCTCGCCCTGTCGCTCACAAGAAGCGAGAAGCTCACCAGCTTCAACCCGTGCGCAGGTCGTGTCCGAATCGATCGGATCGATGGAGGCTCGGCCACCGTCGGTGGGACTCCTAACGGTGCTATCTAAACTTAGCCGATTTGGTATCTCCGTCATAGAGCCACAACAAGTTCAGGCCAATATGCATGATGGCAACAACGCTGTCCTTGCCGAGCCGGATCGCGAGGATATTCTATCTGCCGGATACCGGATACACAGAGAGGACTCCTCCGCATGCACTACAAATACTGGAGAGAGCGAAATGAGATGCCATCGATCATAGGCGTCTGTTGGGGCTGGCACCCCTTCACACACTAAACCGCTTTTCGTTAGGCCGGGGTAAAACGGGGTGCGGCTGGTCGTGCCTTGGTCAAGATCGAGAGCTCTGCAGGTGGCCATGAAGGGCCAGCCGAAGGTCTGGGACGACGCCACGTCGCCGTATGTGGCGCGCGGCTCGCCCAAACGCAGCCCCGTGCGCCTGGCGAGACTCAAGATGCTGCAGTGCGCCATCAACACGCGCAACTGCGACGTCCGGGACTACTCGGCCGAAGACGCGAGCCCGCGGTCGGAGAGACGCATCAACCGACTCGAAGGCTCGCAGGACGAGATGCTGGAGACGATGGGGCCGCTGGGAGGACTCATGGGCCCATTGTCACGAGGGACGGAGCCCCCTCGCAAGCAGAGGAAGCTCTTACACGCGTCCTATCGCGCTGGAGAGAAGGTGGCGGCGAGTGTGGAGGACCGAGGGTACTATCGCCTGAGTGACCGGATCGGAGCGTTCTATACACAGTCAGCACGGACGCTCACGATCGAGAAGATCTCTACTTTCACAAAGAGGGAGGCACACATGCCCGTGACCTTCACCAAGTCGCCACTGAGATCGCCGTCGTTGCGTCCCATGGCAGTGTGTCCGGTGCTCGAGCGGGGATCACCGAATAGATCGTCCCTTTCCCTCGGTGAGAAGCAAGAGGACGGCTCTATCTCTCCACGAGAGGAAACAACGGATGGGGAGCAGCTTAGTGTGTACGTGGAAGGATCGAGAGCTTACGCCCGGCATGTGGAAAATAGTCAGGGTATCTTCCGCTCTCCGTCTCCTACGAAACCTCGCCACCGGAGCCCCAAGGCGCGGACTAAGTTTTCTCTGGACGTGAACGAAAACAAAACGAGCAAGCAGCTCCAGCTTGAACCGGTGCAGGCTACCCCAAGAACGTTTGAAATGGAGAAGCGCCGCTACGTGAAGACGATGGAGGCGTACTGGAAGCAGGTGGATCAGTATCTGGCTGCTGCTAGAACCGTGCCTATGGCCCCGGATCGCCCCCATCGCATTCTTAGACGTCTCCAAGTACCACCGCCAACTGGATTGGATGCTGAGGGCCTGCAGACTTTTGATGATCGAAGTGAAGCCATGATCGCCGAGATTTTCCAGGAAGTGTACGCAGACTACTACGAGACTGTTGCGCGGAGCATGCTCTCATACGATCTTCTGGACGCGAACACATGCCTGAAAATGAACATTTACCCTCCGTTTCTACAAGCAGAGCAGAAATGGTGGACAGACGAGATGTACCAGTCGGACGCGTGGCGGGTTCTGCGCCAAACCGGAATCGACAGTTTTCGAGCGGAACTAGCACGAAGTCGAATTCAGCAATACCTGTTTGCTATCAACCCAGTAACTTACGCTCTCCAGGAACAGTGGATTATGGAGATACCGCCGCCTGAATGGGAAATGTCGACGACTGGAGGAGGGACTACTTTCTCGACGATCCTTTTCGTTGACGTTTATAGTCCCGAGTTTCGGGCGACATTGCCGAAAACCGTTGATCACTTTGTAGACGCGATCTCCAGACGCGCGGATCTCGTGAAGGATTGTTTGAAGACGTGCTGGGTTTCTGCTGCGGCGAAGAGAGTAAATGAGTGCGCACTGCATTTGCATTACTATGCTATCCGCACCAGTGCCAATCCAGCGGAAAACACGGTTGTACCTGGAGCGGCAGGGGCAGTACGAAGTGTTGCTGTTAGCAATCGCGCGTCTCCCTCTAAATCCAAAGGTGACCCATCGCGAGGATCACCGGGTCATGAAGCGCACAACAAACTTCTACGAGACCGATTGGAGTTTGAGGGGCTAGTCCAGAAACCCCAGCCAGATCGACTGGGTACTTCAAGCGCCAATTCCGAAGACCCCGAAGCAGCTTTGTACCAAAACTTTGTCGGTGTTCTCGACGCAGCGGCGGTCTTGATGGCAAGGAATTTGAGGGAATCTGTTGAAGCGTCGGTGAATACGTTCGTTGGATTCATTCGACAGTTTTCGAACCCTACGTTCAATGGCGAATCTGCGCTGCTTCTGTCTGTGGACTGCACTATCATCAGCGACGGAACCGTGAGAACGCAAGACGGCTTTTTCATTGAGCCTTCGCCTAATGCGTTGCGCGAGAAGATTGCATCCTGTGTCGACATCATTGTCGAGTCCTCTCACAATTTCCCTCGGATTGACGGCCAAACGAAAATTCCTTCGAAGCTACGTAATTCAGCCACACTTGGTCCAAGTACAATGGCACTCGACGACACTTTTGTCGTAAAAGCGAAAAACGCTTTGGCTGAGCTTATCGCAGAGCACATGCACGACCCGACCGAGATCCTAGCGCTGTTCCAGCCCTATGACTACCTTATCAATGGGGAATATGAGGTTAAACTTGAGGCGTTGATTGAATCAAGTGATAAACTTTTGCGTGGGGAAGGAACGACGGAGCCTAAGACGGCCAATGATATACTTTTGGTGTACCGTCACGAGCTCAATGAGCTGAAGGTTCTGGAAAGCCGCGTGAAGGACGAGATCTGTGACAAATACAGCTTCAAGCTCTTGGCAATTTCGTGTACCGATGTGAAAGTCAAGCTAGTGAACAAGATCAAAGCCCATGCGAACAAAGTTCTGAGTAAAGTGTCAGCCGACAATACCAAACAGATGAGCTCGATGATCGCAGAGTATGAGCAAATTGGGGCAAAGCTGGTGACGGAACCATTGGACTCTTTCGAGCTGAAGGCACTTGACAAGTTCTACGTCACGAGCATTGAGCTCATCGATGTCTTGAACACCAAATTTTACGACGATGTGTGTCGCTGCATTCAGTTTCTCAAGGATTTCGACTTTCAAATGGCTCGCGAGGAGATCCAACTCTTTTTCAACACATTTCGTTGGCCAGAGAACATTAAAGGGTTCCAGCGGAAAAGTATGGAGCTCCAGACCAAGCGGCAACACGAGTTGGAGCTTATTGTTGAGGGCCGCCAAGAGCAGCTCTCGAGCCAGTTTTCGTCCTTGCAACGTCGTATTGAGAAAATGCGAGATTATGCGAACCTGGCGGACTCGGAGAGTATTCTGAAGCGTATCGAGGCGGCGCGGAAATCCCTTGAAGATGCCGAAGCTGAGGCTGAGTCCATCAAAGAGCAAGAAGCGATGCTGGGTATGAGCATCACGAATAACCAGACCGCCTTGACAGATCTGTACGACATGCTCAACCCCATCGAGAAGTTGTGGTCTACTATCTCTCAGACAATGGAGAAGGTGACGTTTAGTCGTGAGGCTCCGCTAGCGACTGTGAATGCTGAAGAGATAGAGCGCGACTGTGACCAGTTCCGCCGCACTATCGTGAAGATCATTAAGGAGTGTGAAAAGAATACCGACGTGTACGCGGTGGCAATCACGATGGCTCAGGAGGTGAAGAAAACGCTGGATGATATGCTTGATAACATTATTCCGCTGATGGTGCTGCTGTGCACCCCCGGCATTCGCGACCGTCACTGGGAAGAGATTGAACGCATCACGGGCATTGAGGTCCAAGTTCACGAGGGATCGAATATCAATCAGATGATAGAGCTCGGCTTGCACCGCTTCACGGGCGCAATCGAAGAAACCTGTGTCAGTGCTTCGAAGGAGTACTCATTAGAGAAAGCGCTCGACAAAATGGAGACGGAGTGGGTGGGCATCAACTTTTCCACGAAGGAGTATCGGTCAACAGGCACCTCTATCCTGTGCTCTACAGATGAAATCCAGCAAATTATCGACGACCAGATCGTCAAGACCCAGTCCATGCGTGGAAGTCGGTATAACAAGCCGTACTTCGAGCGAATCAGCAAGTGGGAGAAAATGCTCATCTCAATCCAAGATATCATGGATAACTGGATTAAGGTGCAAGCAACGTGGCTGTACCTCGAACCAATCTTTAGTTCGGATGATATTATGCGGCAAATGCCGACCGAAGGTGCTCTTTTCCGCAAAGTCGACTCGAACTGGCGTCGCAATATGCAAGAAACGGTTGCATCCCCTGCTGTTCTGACGGTGGCAGAGCGTAGCGACTTGCTACCGAGTTTGCAACAGTCTAACATGGACTTGGACACGATTCAGAAAGGCCTGAACGACTACTTGGAGACGAAGCGACTATACTTCCCGCGTTTCTTCTTCTTGTCTAACGACGAGCTACTGGAAATCCTTGCCGAAACGAAAGACCCACTGCGTGTCCAGCCCCACCTCAAGAAAGCCTTCGATGGAATTTCTCAGCTTGAGTTCCAGGACAATTTGGATATCACCGCAATGCTTAGTCCGGAGATGGAGAAAGTGCCCTTCCGGTATGAGAAGATTTCGCAAAATCTCATCAATCCGAACAACTCTGGAGGAAATGTCGAGGTCTGGCTGGAGGAGGTTGAAATGACTATGAAAAAGAGCGTTGCCTTCCATTTGGATGGATCTATCATGGATTACCCGACCAAAGACAGATTAGAGTGGGTACAGCAGTGGCCCGGACAAGTGGTTCTGGCTGTGAACCAAACGATGTGGACCCAACAGAGCGAGAAAGCACTCAATGAGTGCGAAAAGGATCCTAACGCGTTAAGTAACCACTTGGAAGTGCTCAGGACAGAGCTTAAGCGAACTGTTGAGATGGTCCGCGGTGAACTACCGAAGCTTATTCGTATTACTCTCGGAGCACTTGTGGTTATGGATGTGCACAACCGAGACACAATCGCTGAGCTGGTTGACCTGAAGATCACGGATAAATCCGACTTCGATTGGCTTGCTCAACTGCGGTACTACTGGATCCAAGGCGGTGTCTCGGCGACAACTGGCAAGCCGCATACACTCGAATGCCGAATGATCAACACATTGGCTCTGTACGCGTTTGAGTACCTAGGAAACAGCATGCGCTTGGTGATCACTCCGCTGACGGATAGGTGCTACCGAACTCTAACGGGGGCGATTCACCTTAACCTTGGTGGTGCGCCGGAGGGTCCTGCTGGTACTGGCAAGACCGAGACGACAAAAGATCTTGCGAAAGCAATCGCTATCCAGTGCGTGGTTACCAATTGCTCTGACGGTCTCGATTATCTTGCAATGGGGAAATTCTTCAAGGGACTCGCAAGTTCTGGCGCATGGGCGTGCTTCGATGAGTTCAATCGTATTCAGTTGGAGGTGCTGTCGGTGATCGCCCAACAGATTCTTTGCATTCAACTGGCAAAGGCACAGAACCTGGCAAGCTTTATCTTCGAGGGCACTGAGCTACGACTCAACCCAACGTGCTGTCCTTTCATCACGATGAATCCTGGGTATGCAGGGCGAGCAGAACTGCCTGACAACTTGAAGGTGCTCTTCCGAACTGTGGCGATGATGGTGCCGGATTATGCCATGATTGCAGAGATCATGCTCTACTCTTACGGCTATATGGATGCTAGCGCTCTGTCCAAGAAAATCACGACGACGTATACTCTATGCTCTGAGCAGTTATCATCCCAATCTCACTACGACTACGGAATGCGAGCCGTCATGGCTGTGCTCCGAGCCGCGGGTAACTTGAAGCGTGCAGAGGGACATTTGCGTGAAGATACACTGGTGCTACGATCCATCATCGACGTCAACTTGCCCAAGTTTTTATCTCCTGATGTTCCTCTGTTCAATGGTATCGTGTCGGATCTGTTCCCTGGCGTGACTATCGACCCACCCGACCGAGCCGACATGCTGAACTCGATTAACCATGTGTGCAAACAAATGAACTTACAGCCCGTGCCGAACTTTGTGGAGAAGGTGATCCAGATCTACGAGATGATGATCGTGCGACACGGCTTCATGGTTGTAGGAATGCCGTTCTCAGGGAAGACGTGCTCGTGGCGGGTTCTATCCGAAGTGCTAGCTCACTTACACCAGCAGTTCCCCAACGACCATCGCTATACCAATGTCATCGTATCCGTGATCAACCCAAAGTCCGTGACGATGGGGCAGCTTTATGGTCAATTCGATGCCGTCTCCCACGAATGGAATGACGGCGTGCTCGCCATCAACTACCGCAACTTGGCTAATAACCCTTCGCCGGATCGTAAATGGCTTATGTTCGATGGCCCTGTTGATGCTGTCTGGATCGAAAACATGAACACCGTGCTCGACGACAATCGTAAGTTGTGTTTGATGAGCGGCGAGATTATTGCGATGAGCACGGTCATGAGTATGATGTTCGAGCCGATGGACTTGCTGGTTGCATCACCTGCGACAGTGTCTCGTTGTGGTATGATTTACATGGAACCAGAGCAGCTAGGCTGGATTCCGGTGCTTAATTCATGGCTAGACTCAATCACAGTGCCAGAAGGAAGCAAGGAGCCCCCGTTCGGTCCGTTTGAGATCAACAGCGAGCAGCGAAGCCTCATCTTTTTCCTGTTCTCGTGGCTAGTTGAACCATGCATCGCGTTTGTCAGAAAAGAACTGGTTGAACTCTCCCCTACCGTTGATACCAACCTCGTCCAGAGTCTCATTTACATCTTTGAGGCGCAGTTGTGCAAGCTTCCAAAGGATGCAGCGTCTAAGAAGAAAGCAACCATCGAAGCTCTATTCATGTTTTCGCTTACTTGGTCAGTTGGCGAGACCATTAATTCCGAAGGCCGGACCCGATTCTGTGAGTTCGTTCGCTCCATCATGGAAAATATTCAGACACTGGAGAGCAAGTACATCGTGGTGAGCCGCGCACTCCAGGTGCGCAAGTGGGAGAAACCTGCTTTCGACGACGGCAAAAATACGTACGCACTGGCCCTCCCAATGCCTAACAAGGGCAACCTGCACGACTACTACTTTAACATCGAAGAGAGCAAGTGGATGAAGTGGGAGGAGATGCTTAAAGCGTATGTGATTCAGCCCAACACACCGTTCAACCAGATCGTAGTACCGACAATCTTCACGGCGCAATTAGAGTATCTGGTGCAGCTTCTCGTGTCCAACAAGAGGAGGGTGCTTGTTTGCGGTCCTACAGGAACGGGGAAGTCTTGTTACATGACCTCTATCTTGAATGAGGTGCTGCCTCAGGACCAGAACTCTGTGATCATGTTGTCATTCTCTGCGAAAACGTCAGCGAACATGACTCAGAATATTATTGACGGGAAGCTGGACAAGAGACGCAAGGGTGTGTTCGGCCCCCCTCTGGGCAAGAACGCTATCGTATTTGTCGACGACCTGAATATGCCACTAGTGGAGACGTATGGTGCCCAGCCACCCATCGAGTTGGTGAGACAGCTTATCGATAGTGAAGGCTATTACGACCTGAAGGAAATGTCATGGCGGAAAATTGTCGACACTATCGTGCTAGCTGCAATGGGACCCCCCGGCGGAGGAAGAAACCACGTGACTCCTCGACTGCTTCGGCACTTCAACCTGCTGTGCTTTTCCGAGTTTGATGATACGACGCTCACACGCATCTTCACCACGATTCTGGACTGGTACTTTGGCTCTAATCCGTTCATCCCAGAGGTGAAGCGGCTCTCAGAGGCGGTTGTATCAGCGACACTAGAGCTGTATCAATCTGCTATGACTGCTCTACTTCCTACTCCCAAAAAGTCCCATTACACATTTAACCTTCGTGACTTCTCTCGAATTGTTCAAGGAATTATGCTCGTAGTGCCCAACGACCAATTCAACGCTAACAGTCTGGTGAAGCTTTGGGTGCACGAATCTCTTCGTGTGATTGGTGACCGTTTGATCGATGATGAAGACCGCGAGTGGTTTAATGACGTGCAAAAGAAAATCACCATCAAGCACTTCGCGACGAACTTTGACAAGGTGTTTACGAGCCTTAAACGAGGGCGTGAGGGCCCAGTCTCGGCTGTTGACATGCGAAATCTGTTCTTTGGTGACTACATGGACCCTGATGCCAGCCCGAGGCTCTATAAGGAGGTGGATGTTCGCTTGGACACCGACTTTGACGGCATCGCTCAGCTCATTCAGTGTCTGGACGGCTACTTGACCGAATACAATGGCATCAGCCGCAAGCCCATGAATCTCGTGATGTTCCTGTTTGCTATTGAGCATTTGTCGCGCATTGTTCGCGTGCTCAACATGCCCGGTGGAAATGCGCTTCTTGTTGGCGTGGGTGGCAGTGGTCGCCAAAGTTTGACGCGATTGTCAGCGTTTATTGTTGATTTTGAGATCAAGCAGATCGAAATCTCGAAGAACTACACGATGACGGAGTGGCGCGAAGATATGAAAGATGTATTGCGTATGGCTGGCACAGGCGCGAGGCCGCTTGTGTTCCTCTTCAGTGATACACAAATCAAGTATGACGGCTTTGTGGAAGACATCAACAACATGCTAAACTCTGGAGAGATCCCAAATTTGTTCCCCTATGATGAGAGGGTGGGCATCTGTGAAGCTGTTCGACCTCATGTTAAAGAGAAGTTTGGCAAGGCGGTGGGAGACAACATGAACCAGACCCAGCTGTACGCATTTTTCCTGCAACGAGTGCGAAGCAACTTGCACATTGTTCTCGCATGTTCCCCCATCGGAGACGCCTTCCGAGACAGATTGCGGAAGTTCCCGTCGCTGATCAATTGTTGTACGATCGATTGGTTCACTGCATGGCCTTCGGATGCTCTGGTGGCTGTGGCCGAGAAATTCCTGGCTGACGTGGAGATGGATAGTGCAAATGTTCGTAAAGCCATTGTGGACACCTGTCAGTACTTCCACGTAAGCGTGATGGATCTATCCGACAGATTCCTAAAATCCTTGCGTCGCCAAAACTACGTCACGCCGACCTCGTATCTCGAGCTCATCGTGGCATTCAAAAGCTTCCTCGCGCGTCGGCGTGAAGCAGTACAAAATGCTCGCAACCGGTACGTGGTCGGTCTCGAAAAGATCAACTTCGCAGAGAACAACGTGGCGGTGATGCGAAAGGAGCTCGAAGACTTGCAACCAGTTCTGGATCAGTCCAAAAAGGATACGGACATTCTGATGGAGGAAATCAAGGCCAAACTTCCTGGGGTCGAAGTTCAGCGAAGCGAGGTGCAAGCTGACGTTGCAGTAGCTGATGCTTCGAAGGCAGAGTGCGAGCTGCAGAAAGCCAGCGTGGAGGCAGACTTGGCCGAAGCCATCCCAGCTCTGGAAGAAGCCTTGAAGGCCCTCGACACTATCAAGCCGAGTGAAATCAACGAAGTCAAAGCCATGAGCAACCCCCCAGCAGGTGTGAAATTGGTGTGCGAAGGTGTTTGTGTGATGCTTGGAATCAAACCTGCTCGTATCCCAGACCCTCAGGATCCTTCAAAGCGTATCATGGACTACTGGGGTCCGTCGCAGAAAATGCTCAGCGACCCCACGTTTATCACAACGCTGAAGAAGTTCGACAAGGACAACCTTGACCCCAAAACGATGAAAATTGTCACGAGCAAGTATATCGCGGACGAGAATTTCAGCCCAGAAAAGGCTGAGAAGGCCTCGAAAGCAGCGGCAGGACTATGTAAGTGGGTGCACGCCATGGCACTGTATGACAACGTCTCCAAGGTAGTTGCACCCAAGCGTGAAGCGCTGAGGGTAGCTGAGCAGCAGCTTGGCGAGGTTATGCAAAAGCTAAACGAGAAGCTGTCGCAGCTGAAAGAGGTCGAAGACGGACTCGCCGAGTTGCAGCGGCAATTCGACTCCGCCACGAAACAGAAGGAAAACCTCGAATACCAAGTGGATCTTACTGGCAAGAAGCTTGTCCGAGCGTCCACTCTGATTGAGAGCCTTGGTGGTGAGAAGACACGCTGGACGGAGTTCGCAGAACAGTTGGCAGTCCAATACAGCCGACTGACAGGAGATGTCTTGATATCGGCAGGAGTCGTTGCGTACCTCGGCCCTTTCACGTCATTGTATCGGCAGGATGCAGTGCACGATTGGGTAGCACGCTGCAAGCAGCTTGACATTCCATGCAGCGACTCGCCGTCTCTGAATGGATCACTCGGCGACGCAGTTCAAATTCGGAAGTGGAACATCGATGGACTCCCCACTGACGGCTTCTCTGTAGACAACGGTATCATCGTTTTCAATTCACGCCGATGGCCACTGATGATCGATCCGCAGGGCCAAGCTAACAAGTGGATTCGTAATATGGAGAAAGAAAACCAAATGACGGTGATCAAGCTAACGGATGCAGACTACATGCGAACGTTAGAAAACGCCGTACAATTTGGCACTCCCGTTCTGCTAGAGAATGTCGGCGAAGAGCTGGACCCTTCGCTAGAGCCGCTGCTACTGAAGCAAACGTTCAAGCAAGGCGGAGTGACTTGCATTCGACTTGGCGACTCGACTGTGGAGTATGCTGAGAACTTCCGCTTCTACATTACGACTAAGTACCGGAACCCGCACTATCTACCGGAAGT
The DNA here is from genome assembly GCF_000149755.1 of Phytophthora sojae. Taxonomy (NCBI): domain Eukaryota; phylum Oomycota; class Peronosporomycetes; order Peronosporales; family Peronosporaceae; genus Phytophthora; species Phytophthora sojae. Next base: position 6,054,015 of record NW_009258115.1, read on the forward strand.
ATCGGTGAAAGTGACGCTTTTGAACTTCATGATCACACCGCACGGCCTTGAAGACCAACTTTTGGGGATTGTTGTTGCTCAGGAGAGGCCTGACTTGGAAGAACAAAAGAACAAGTTGATTGTGCAGAATGCTCGCAACAAGGGCTTGCTCAAGGAGATCGAGGACAAGATCCTGAATATTTTATCATCATCCCAAGGAAATATCTTAGAGGACGAGGACGCTATCAACACGATGAACCAGAGCAAACAGGTCGCAGACGAGATTAAAAAGGAGCAACTGGTCGCCGAGAAGACGGAGATTGAGATTGATTCTGTCAGACAAGGGTACAAACCGGTGGCCTATTCCAGCCAGGTGCTATTCTTCTGCATCGACCAGCTCGCCAACATCGAGCCGGTCTACCAGTACTCACTGTCGTGGTTCATCAACCTGTTTATCGCGAGTATCCTCAACAGTGATCGATCACCTGATCTGGCCCAACGGCTGCATAACCTCGACGCCCACTTCACGTACTCACTCTATCGGAATATTTGCCGCTCTTTGCTGGAAAAGGACAAACTCATGTTCTCCTTCTTGCTGTGCATCTCCATCAAGCAAGGCAAACACGAGATTGAGAGCAACGAGTGGTATTTCTTGCTGACTGGAGGCGTCGCTCTGTCGGAGCCACCACCAAACCCAGCCAAGTTGTGGCTCAGTGACAAGCAGTGGGCCGAGTTTTCACGATTAAGTGCTCTGCCAGCCTTCCACGGCATCATCGAGGAGTTCATCGATAGCGAGGACCAGTGGAAGGCTGTGTACGACAGTCCAATCGGTCACACCCTCCCGTTCCCCGGACTAATGGGCCGAGTGAGCGAGTTCCGTCGGCTATTGGGACTGCGATGTATTCGTCCAGATCTGTTGGTCGTAGGAATCCAGCAGTTCCTTGTGAGGGAAATGGGCGAAAAGTTCGTCAAGCCCCCGCAGTTTGATCTGGCGCTTTCGTATTCAGACAGCAGCGTATCATCGCCCTTGGTGTTCATCTTGTCACCAGGATCGGATCCAATCAGCTCCGTGCTCAAGTTTGCCGACTCACTTCGACAGAAGGCAGAGACGATTTCACTAGGCCAAGGCCAGGGCCCCATTGCTGAGCGCATGATCGTTCGTGCTCGTGAGGCGGGATCGTGGGTCGTCCTCCAAAATTGCCATTTAGCGCCGAGCTGGATGCCCGTGATGGAGAAGATCGCTGAAGACATCAAGCTCGACAACACGCACCCTGACTTCCGGTTGTGGTGCACGACATACCCGTCCGATGTGTTTCCAGCAGCGGTTCTGCAAAATGGCGTCAAGATGACGAATGAACCGCCCCAAGGCCTGCGTGCAAACCTCATGGGCTCGTACATGTCCGACCCCATAGGCGAGAAGGGCTTCTTGGAATCGGTGGTCAAAGGCACCGAGTTCCGCGTGTTGTTGTACTCGTTGTGTTTCTTCCACGCCCTGGTGCGTGAGCGTCGGCAGTTTGGACCGCTTGGATGGAATATTCAGTACGAATTCAACGAGTCCGACCTTAGTATCAGCATTCGCCAATTAGCGATGTTTATCGATGAGAACGTGCAGTTGCCACTGCGTGCGCTCAACTATTGCACCGGCGAGTGTAACTACGGCGGGCGCGTGACGGATGATAAGGACCGTCGTACACTCATGTCTGTTCTGGGCAAGTTTTACTGCCTGGATGTGTTCAAAGAAGGCTACGCGTTCGATGAGCAAGGAGTGTACACTATGCCACCTGATGGGGACTACGACTCGTACCTCAAGTTCATCGAAGGTTTGCCGCTAGTAGCCCCACCGGGGGTGTTTGGACTCCACGATAATGCCACGATCACGAAGGACCAGAATGCGACTGCCAAGCTTTGCCGAGACGTGCTACTCACACAAAGTTCGGGTGGAGGCAGCGAAGGCAGCAGCGGATCCCAAGAAGAGCTGGTGGAGGTCGTAGCCAACGACATTCTGCAGCGCCTGCCACCAAACTTTGACATGGAGGTGGCTCAAATCCGCTATCCGGTGCGCTGGGATGAGTCCATGAACACGGTTCTCTGCCAAGAGCTCGTTCGCTTCAACAACCTCATGTCGACCATCCGTTCGAGTCTCGAAAGCCTGCAAAAGGCTCTCAAGGGTCTTGTTGTGATGTCTGCAGAGCTCGAGAACGTGTCCAAGAGCCTATTCTACGGCAAGATCCCTGCTCTCTGGGCGTCCAAGTCGTACCCTTCTCTAAAGCCGTTGGGTAGCTACGTGACCGACTTGCTGGAGCGAATCGCCTTCTTCAACAAGTGGTTGCTGGAGAAGCCGCCCGTCGTCTTCTGGATCTCTGGGTTCTTCTTCACTCAGGCATTCCTCACAGGTGCCAGTCAGAACTACGCGCGTAAGTACACCCTTCCAATTGACCAGCTAGGCTTCGACCACGAACCCATGCCGCGAAACGACTACGCGCAACCACCAAAGGTACGGTCGATCATAGATTGGAAACACGCTGAGCTAAAACTTACACAATTGTATGTGTGTGTGTTGTGCTGCCAGGACGGCGTATATGTGCGGGGGTTGTTCCTCGAAGGAGCCAAGTGGGATAAATCCACGAATGAGCTGGCGGAGTCGGACCCAAAGGTGCTGTTCTCGCTGGCGCCGGTGCTGCTGTTCCGGCCAGTGAAGAAGACCGAAATGAGCCAGCGCAGCTCGTACTCGTGCCCGGTTTACAAGACGAGGTGCGTCCTGCAACTGCAATGGATCCGGTGTTTTAAAGATATCGCGAGTCTAACCGGTTGGATGATGATACTTGTGTTGTTGCATGTTCGCAGCGAGAGGCGAGGCACGTTGTCTACAACTGGCCACTCGACCAACTTCATCTGCTTCATCCGGCTGCCGACAAGCAGGCCCGAAGCACATTGGGTGGCTCGTGGAGTGGCAATGCTGTCCCAGTTGGATGATTAGGAGACTACAACCTGCGGGTCATCTGCGCTTGAGGGACACAGATGGCTACATAATCATATCAGCGCCGAAAGCATAGTGCCAAGGCCAATATCACCCACTGAATAGTATATCTATCGGCAAAGTCCACAACGCGAGGCTCCATTGCGCGCTGTCCATCCAAGCAACGCAACGGCGCGCCCACTGAGCAGTGTTGCCTTTCACTTTTATTTTAGGTGCATATCCGGGCTAGGGCTGCTTAATTAAGGCAAATACGGTGTTGCTTAGTTGTGCGACAGTCTCCGACGTCGCCCCCAGCGCGGGTTTCTTGGCCCGGCATAGTGTTGGCACAGCTCCAAGAGCAATGCGCTTGGTCCTAGGCCGCTAGCGATGCCGCACGCCCCCCGGAGCCGATCGCAGGCAGTAGTTTGAGTTGCCCGGTCTCCAATGAGGCGTTTGGGCGAGTGGAAATGCCTCAAGAGGGGATGAGCGAGAGGGATCTCCCGCCAGAAACGGGGCTTCAACGCAACACTTGGGCTCAGTATGGGGCGGGTCGCACATAGCAGTGCCAGGTGCTGCTCTGGGTGCGCATTGCCTTCGTCTTGCATTTGCGCTTTTGTGGCGGTGGGCAACAACACACTCGGCGAGCGAGCGATCTCCCCGGAGGCAAGGCAAGTCGCCAGCAGCACCCGAACCCTCGTCCCCCTTCCCTCCCTCCCTGCGGTTCCTCCCTCCTCTCGCAGCTCAAAGGCAACAGGGGATAGTTTCCGTTTGCACGTCGTCTCAACCATGGAGTGGGAAGCGCAATGCCTCGAGTGCGACGAAGTACTGGACGACGAAGACCTCATGAGCACGCAAGAGTCCGAGGCGGGCGAGGTGCTGGGGCTGCTCGCGTCGGAGGCGCCCTGGTCCGCCGAGCTCTCCTTCGAGGAGCAAAATGTACGTCATGTCCTCCCTTCACTTTGACAATATTTTTATGACAATAATTATTGTCCTATGATTTCATTTCCGTAGCTTGTGGCACTGGAGGACCGCGACGTGGACATCGTGTACCGCGCCATGCTGCGCCAGGAGCTCGTGCGCCCGGACTTCTCCAAGCAGTACGAGTACGTCAAGTACCGCCGCGTGCTCGTCGAGTGGATGGCCGACGTGGGGGAGACCCACCTACGCATGCGCAAGGAGTACGTGCACGCCGCCGTGGGGTACTTGGAGAAGATGCTGGCCCGAGACGCGCCGCTGCCCCGCAAGGACCGGTTCCAGCTGCTGGCGCTCAGCTGCCTGCGCATGGCGCTCAAGTTCCTGGGCACGGACGAGGAGCTGCCGCCCATGGCCGAGTTCTGGGAGATGGGCAACCGCATGTACTCGTTCGAGGAGATCAGCGACGCCGAGGCCGACATCTTCCAAAAGTGCGTGAGGTCTTTATTGTTCGTCACGCAGCAGCAAACCACCAACGGCCCCCTTTTGAGTGGGAGTTTTGCTTTGCTGCAAAGTGGACACGTGTGGTGCCGTAACCTCCTTTGCGCTAAATTTGCTTTGGTGACGTACTTGTGTGCCTGCAGACTGGGATGGCGACTCACGGTCGTGACGCCGCTGCACTTCCTGCAGCACTACATTGGCCAGACCGTGCTCTTCGCCGACGACAGGTTGCTGGGATCCGAGCTCGTGGACGAAGCGCACGGCTACTATTGCAAGTACGCAGAGTTCTTCGTGGACCTCGTGCTACAGGAGTATTCGCTGCAGGTGTACCGACCGTCAGTCGTCGCCGCGAGTATTTTAGTGGCGTCCCGCAAGGCGCTCGGGGTCACCCCACTCTGGCGGGACGAGCTGTCCGTGCTCACGGGCTACGACGAGAAGCAGGTGGCGCCGTGCTTTCAAGCTGTGTGGGAACACTTTGAAGCGACCTTCGGCCCTCGCAACAAGAACTACGAGCGGGACGACTCCCCTACCGGCGTGGCCGACTTCTGAGGTGCTGGAACTTCTCGACATTCGTCGCGGCCTCTTCAAACGCAGCTGCAGCGATCGAGAGAAGGGAGGCGAATAATTGTTAGGGCGTAGTCAAGTATTTATGTCGCGGCTGGCTTCTTCCTGCTGGGCGGTTGGGCTTGCTTTGATACAAACCCGATCTCCCGTGACAGGGGAGCGTAGCGTTGGCGCTAGCGTGCGTGTGAGTTCTCTCCATGCGTCATTCAGTAGATTTACAAACACTTCAGTGTAGGGTTTCATTTGCTTCATCGAGGGAGTTCGAGCTCATAACAACACGATCCACACTCGTTCACCTTGATGAAAGTGGCATGTCTATTGATTTAATTCGCGTGTGGCTTCTTAGCAAACGAGGACCATGGTCGTGTCCTATCGATGCGTCAATGATATGGAGGAGACAAACATCGGCACTGCTTCTTACACTGCTACCATGCAATCTCCAGATGACGTACTGAGTGCGCTCAAGACCACGGCAGGGAGCGGTCCGAGTCGCCAATTTCACCCCCTTTGACGCGATCCTTGACTTGCACGTCGTAGTACCCAACACCAGGACTCTCGCTCTTGGTAATGAACGAGTCGCGCGAGATGCGCGCACGAGACATCACGGCACCGCGCGAAGACAATGACGTGGACCCTCCTTCCGAAGCACCCGTTGTGTTCGCTGCATACTTTTGCGGCATGTAGTTGTACCGCTTGTTGAGGTTCCGTAGCGCCGTGCCCCGAGGCGAGCGACTGCCACCGCGACGTGCAGACGTATTCGATGAGTTCGATGTGTACGACGATACCGACACGTTGTCAGCATTGGCAAGAGCAGCCGCGCGAGCACTTCGGGCACGCATGCTCGCAGAGCGAGCTGCAGGCATGGACTGCGCAGAATACCCCGAGATGGAAGACACGTTCGACGAAGTGTATGCACCAGTGCCACGCCGAGGGAGCCCCGCCTTTTGGTCCATGGCCTCCAAGACTTCAGGAGTCAGGCGAACCTTGGATCCGCCATTGCTCGATGAAGACGTGGCTGAACGACGCAAACGTGGGGTGCCATTTTGCTTGGATTGCTGTTTTTGCTGCTGTTGCTGGCCACGAGGCACCGCACCAGCAGATTCACCGCGCAATGCAAGAAGCTTTTCGGAGCACATCTCTAGCTGACGCGCAATCTGCTTCGCTTCTTCGTGTTTGCGCAGCAGTGCCACCTTGAGTTGCTCGATCTGTTCCACTAGCTCAGCCTCAGCCGACTTATCAGCCTCATGCTCCTCAGGCCCGCCTCGCTGATTCGAGTCACTGGCATCGGTATGAGCTCCTGCTTGGACCCGCATTTTGCCGCCTTCGCCCTTCTGCTGATTGTCACCACCTTGCTGAAGAATGACCTCACCACTTTTCTTCCTGCCCCGTCCGCTGCTACGACTGTTGCGACTGCGGCCACTACCGTTGCTACCGCTGCTCCGCACACTGCGTCGGTCAAACGACCCTCTACGACGCCCTCCCTGCTGAGGATGAGTTGGCGGCGGTCCCGCCGACCCCGACAGTCTTGAAAGCGATGCTTCCTGCTGCCCTGGCGTGAGTGACGGCGCCAGCTCGGGTCCTCGGAAATGAATCTCCAGAGGCAGTTCCGCGTTCTTGATCAGGTCATGTACCTGTCGAAGGCCCATATCCTTGAGCGGTGTACCAGCGATGCTGACGATAGTCACGCCCGGTGTCAAGCGAGGAAAGTGTGTCGCCGCACTCTTCGGGTAAATGGTGCCCACCTCCGTGTTTCCGTCATGTCCGCGCTTCATGGTAAAGCCCAGCGGCAGTTTATGAAAGAGCACACAGAACTCACTCGTCTCACCGTCGCTGTCGACTCCGCTGACGCTGCTCGGGGCAACGGATGCTGCATCATCAACGTTTGCACTAGCGCGCGCAGGTAGTGTGACGCCCAGCTCCAGCTCGTCGCGATTGGCGCAGCATTCAATGATTGGCGTGCCGGCCACCAGGAACTCCTGCTTCTTGCGGTGGAAGACCACGTTGCACTCGGGCACTTCGCTGTTCGGGAAGGCGACCTGGTAGGCCTCTGCAGCCGCACCGAGCAGCGCCTCGCACGGCCATTTGGGGTTCACAACGCAGCGCAGCTCGACGCCAACGAGGTTGCTCAGCACGAAGAACTCCTTGTCCCCACTTTGCGGCTCCTGTGGCGTCGTTTCGGGCGCGAGCGACGCGGGTGCAGGCGGCGGCACCTCAGCACGAGTTGCCATGACACGAGGAGGGGACGATGCAAGCTCTAGGCGACAATGGGGGCGGCGGGCGGAGCTGGCGGCGACGGTCTTGAGGAGCTATTCTTGTTCTTGAATGTCCACCCACATGGGATTGAACCGATGCTGGAGTATTGACCAATCAGAGCATAGTGTAGCCATCTGGTCACGACGAGGGTTGACGGCAGGGCTTGCTGTCGTTGTGTGCTTGCATTTTGATGGCAACTTCGTGCTTATAGTAACTTGCGGAAGGATAATACGTCGAAACACGTGTCGCACACGCGATCTGGCTTGAGCACCTGGAACTTGGGGATGGCGATCTTGTTGCTACTACAGTTGTAGCACACGGTGCGGCCGCAATGACGACAATGGTGCTTGCGCATGGCCAGTCGGAACGTCGTATGACACGAAGAACACTCCGTGGTCTGCTCATCGCCGATCCATTCAGGCGGATGCGACAGGTTGCGCAGGACTGGGACCAGCATTGAACCCTGGTTCGTGCTCTCGACGAGGTCCACCACGCTGCGACCGGCTGCATCCAGCAGGTGCACGAAAGCGCCGGCACTTACCAGCGCGACAGCTACGTCCTCGCTTCCTCGACCAACAGCCAGATGCAGCGCTGTACTACCGTCTAGACTCTGTGCATGGATATTCACGCCATGCTCGATCTGCACGCAGCACAACGAATTCGACAGTAAAAGTAAATTCACGGTTCACATGGACCAAGCAGATACGAAACTTACAAATGCGCTGATAAGAGATGCTGGGCCGCTCTGGTGAGAACAGAAGAGATGCAGCGGAGTGTATCCGAACCAGTTTGCCCGATTTGGATCTGCTCCATTTTCCAGCAGTAGCTGGAGCATCTTCTGGCACCGCTCGGACGGCGACATGGCCGCAAGATGAAGTGCCGTGTTACCCTTCAAGTCTTCTTGGTTGATGTCGAATCCACTTGCCTCTTCCTGCTCCTCTGCGTTCTCTTCTCCACTGTCTTCGCCAGTGTTGTTTGTTTGCGTTTGAGATCCATTCGCCAAAGTATCTCCAGCCGCCCCGTTGTTCTCACTGCTCCGATCAGCAGGCGTAGCTAAGCTTTTAGTCTTGGTAGCGTCGTTTTCGTGAAGCAGAACCAGAGTGACCGCAGTATGGCCGTTGGCTGCAGCATGGTGGAATGCACTCTGACCTTGGTCATCCACAATATCTTGTTCGGCACCATGACGAATCAGATAAGCCACCACAGCTACGTCTCCACGCGCGGCAGCAATGTGCAGTGGTGTTCGCCCTCGTCTGTTCGGGATGTTGGCGTTCGTCCTGAAAGCACTGTTCAGGAGCACTTCAACTGTTTCGATGTTTGCTGCGTGGTGCAGTGCCGTGTTGCCTTCCTCATCGGGCAGATTGGATGCCGCGTTATGCTGGAGCAGCAGTTCGACAACAGCATTGTGACCCTTTCGACTAGCGATGTGCAAGGGTGTCTGCTGATGCCCAAACTCCGCTGTAATCTCTTTGTCTCCGTCCTTCAGCTGGGATATAAGGTTAACATCGGCTGCATTCTGCACGATAAGGATCTCACAGTGCTGTACGTTCCCACTTGCACTCGCTAAGAATATCAACGGAACCTTATCAGTCAACAGGAAGAATGGCGCACTTTCGTCAACTAGCAGGCGACGAATGATTGCATTGTTCCCCGTCTTCAGCGCAGCAACCAATGGTAAATCCGATTCGTCTTTTCCAACATGCTCCAGCGGTTCTCCAAGTCTCAGCAACTCGTTCACCACACGGCCGAGTTGATATCGAATCGCCACAACCAACGGCGTATCCGATCGCATTCGCAATACCTCACACAGCCTCTCCGTCGAACACTGCCTCCCTGTGTCGCTCTGTAAGAGCTCCTCAAACGCTGCTTCATCCATATGCCGAAGCTGTTTCAGGCACATGTTCTGCAGTTCATGTACCGCCTCAGTGCATCGTGACAACACGGAGCCACCTGCCTCCCCTGGCTCACTGGAAGATCGCCGTCCATTTTGCGTCGACGGCGGAGTTGAATCCGACGCTTCTCTTCTTCGAGCAGTCAGAGGGTTTGTCGCCAGCACCGTATCCATAAACACCAGCACATCCAGCGTCTTCTTCTGGAGCCGCAGCTTCCGGTCCTCGGCCTTCACCTTCGCCGTTTCACTGTCAGCGTCCTCCTCACCCTCTTCCTCTAAGACCAAAAATTCCACGATCCTCTTCACGCAAATGTCCACCAACGACGGCACCAAGTACACGAACGCCGCTCTCAGCAGCTGCTGCCAGAACTGTTCTCTATCTCTCTGTCTCCTGCCAAAACCGCCCCCGCCTTCCTCCGCCTCTGTGCCCAGCTCGTTTGTGTACAGGAACCGCAGCATCGAGTGGAACACGCGGTAGGGCGTGTCCTGCACGTGGATCTTGAGCGGGAAGCGCACCTGGCCCGGCACCTGGCTGCTCTTGGCGCGCAATAGAGCCGCCTGGAACGCACCACTGCGCAGCGACAGCACGAGGCGGTGCGCAGGGATGAGATGGCCCCCCGTCGAGCTCTTGTACTCGTCGTCAGCTGTCGCAGCAGCGCTGCCGCCGCCACTAGCGCCACCGGTCTCCCCAGAGTCCGACGAGAAGATGAACAGCACGTCGCTCAGGTGGTTGTTGGCGAACAGCTTCTTGACCTGCAGCAGGTCCGCCGCCAGCGCGTCGTCCTCCGCCCCCATCGTCATGACCCGGGTCGATGCCAATCTAAATTCTGCTTCAAGTGTGGAGAATGCGGACCCACTTTGAAGTAGCGATATCTGAAGTATCAATAGCGTGGTACACACTAACACAACTTACGCGTCACTTCATGTGTTAGCTCCCTTCCAGAACGGTGGCTGGCTATTATTTTTCATAGTGAAGCCGAGAGAGGAGTAGCTGGAGTGCAAGATCTCGGCAGATATGGCGGAGCCCAACATGCCCATGCTGCGCCAGTCGCTGGAGGGGACGCTGTCGCCCTTCGCGGAGACCCGCAAGGGCGCCGAGGCGTACCTGAACACGCTGTCGGCGCAGCCCAACTACGTGCTGCTGCTGCTGCAGGTGCTGGAGAGCGCGGCCGAGAAGCAGGAGGTGCGCCTGGCGGCCGCGCTGCTCTTCAAGAACTTCATCAAGCACAACTGGGACCCGGAGAAGCAGGGCTGCGTGCCGCAGAACGAGAAGAACCTGGTCAAGCAGCACCTGGTGGAGCTCATGTGCCGCATGCCCGAGACGCTGCAGAAGCAGCTCATCGAGGCGCTCACCACCATCGGCGAGTACGACTTCCCGGCCCAGTGGCCCGACCTGCTGGCCCAGCTGGTGCAGAAGCTGCAGGCCGAGCAGGACTGGCAGGTCAAGAACGGCGTGCTCATGACGGCCAACACCATCTTCAAGCGCTTCCGCAACGTCTTCAAGTCCGACGACCTGTTCCGCGAGCTCAAGCACTGTCTCGAGGCCTTCCAGGAGCCGCTGCTCGTCTTCTTCAAGGAGACGGGCGTCGCGCTGCGTGCGCCGGGAGTTGCGACCGAGCAGCAGGCGCTCATGATGGCGGCGCTGCGGTACATGAGCCGCATCTTCTACTCGCTCAACTGGCAGGACCTGCCTGAGTACTTCGAGGACCACATCTCCGAGTGGATGGGCGAGTTCTTGAGCTACTTCAGCTACGAGAACCCGGCGCTGGTGGACACGGACAATGAGGACGAGCCCGGTCCGATCGACAGGCTCCTGGTGGCGATCGTTGAGAACATTAACCTGTATGCCGAGAAGTACGACGAGGAGTTCAAGCCCTTCTTGCAGAAGTTTACCGAGGTGATTTGGAACCTTCTGGCTAACCGCATCACGCTCTTCCCCAAGCACGACGAGCCGGCCGCCAAATGCATGAAGTTCCTGACGTCGGTGGCCTCGCGTTCGTTCCACCGCGCGCTGTTTGAGTCGCCGCAGGTGCTCTCGGAGCTGTGCGGAATCGTGGTCAAGAACCTGCAGCTGCGGTCGTCGGATGAGGAGCTATTCGAGGACAACCCAATGGACTACATCCGCCGCGATATTGAGGGCTCTGACGGTGACAGCCGCCGCAGCGCCGCGCGCGACTTGGTGCGTGGCCTGCTTGGCAACTTTGACGAGGCTGTGACGCAAATCTGTATGAGTACGATCCAAACCCACCTCCAGCAGTACAAGGCCGACCCGGCTCGGAATTGGGCGATGAAAGACGTGTCGATCAACCTGGTGATTGCTATTTCCGCGATGAAGCAGTCGCGCCTGCGTGGTGTATCTGAGGTGAACAGCCGGGTGCCGCTGATGGACTTTTTCATGGCGGAGGTGCTTCCAGAACTGTCGACTCCCAATCAGGCATCGCTCATCTTGAAGGCCGATGCCATCAAGTTTGTCTCGACATTCCGTAGTCAGATGCCGGTGGAAGTCATGGACCAGCTCTTCCCTCTGTTGATGAACTGCATGGACCCGTCGCAGTTTGTGGTGCACACCTACGCTGCTGCTTGCCTCGAGCGCCTTCTTACCGTGAAGGACCCGTCCGGCTCGCTGAGATTCTCGAAGGAGCGTCTTGCCCCGTACCTAGGCAAGCTGCTGGAGCACGTATTTAACATCCTTGAGCAGCCCAACTACCCGGAAAACGACTACCTCATGAAGGTGATTATGCGGGTGATGAACGTGGCCAAGGAGGACATTTTGCCGCTTACAGATATGGCTGTGAACAAGCTCACCAGTATCCTGAACCGTATCTGCGCCAACCCCAGCAACCCGTCGTTCAGCCACTACCTTTTCGAGTCGCTGTCCGTCATGATCCTGAACGTCTGCAAAACCAACCCAGCCGCGACGGAGCGTTTCGAGGAACTGCTCTTCCCGCCGTTCCAGAAGGTGCTGACAAACGACGTCGATGCACTGTCGCCTTACGTGTATCAGGTGCTGGCACAGATGCTCGAACTCCGACCGAGCGGCGTCTCCGATGCGTACAAGAGTATGTTCCCGGTGCTACTGAACCCTACGCTGTGGGAGCGTGTAAGCAACGTTCCGGCTATTGTGAAGCTCATTGAGGCGTACATGCGCAAGGCCCCGAATGATGTTGCTCAGTCGGTGCAGGGAATTCTTGGTGTTTTCCAGAAGCTCATTTCGTCCAGGTCTACTGAAGCGAACGCTTTTTCGTTGCTCCGCGGTCTTTTCGCGTTCATGGCCCGTGAAGCGTACGCGAACTTCCTGAACGAAATCGTCAAAATCCTCATGATTCGGTTGCAGACTCGTATGGCTGGCCGCAACTCTGTGGGATACACGAAGGAACTGATCTACACGGTCTCTGTGCTGATCGGAAAGCTGGGCCCAGACACATTTTTGGCATCTCTGGAAGCTCTTCAGAAGGGAATGTCGACCATGTTTATCAAGTCTGTCTGGCTGACGTGCAACGCTCGCGGTCGTACCCCTGCTGAGCGAAAGGCCTGTGTTATTGGCCTGACGCGCTTGATGTGTGAAACGGAGCTTTGTGTGGCGGACCTGGATCTGTGGACAGAAATGTTGGCCGCAGTGGTAAAGGTTCTCGAGGAAGCTGGAGAAAGCGGTGCTGCAGTCAAGGACGAGGATGAAGCGCTGCTGGAACTGGAACAGACGGGATACGAAGCTGGTTACGCAAAGCTTTTCTTCGCGTCTGTGGTGCCGCTTGACCACCTACAGGAGTACCCGGTGCCAACGCGCTACCTTGCCGAGTCAATTGCGAAGTTGTCGGCCTCTAAGCCTGGCGTGGTAAGTTGTTTTTTTGCTCATTCAATGCGCTGGGGTGGGGATGTATCATCTCTGACGATTATTTTGTTGTGTTTTCAGCATTTGGCGTATGCTCAGACAAAACTGCCGACACCTGCGACGCTGACGGCACTGCAGTCATATTTCGCGCAGAACAGCGTGCCATTCCAGTAGATGAAGTAGCATGGATCATGGGCAGCATTTCCTGCCCAACATACAATTAGCAAATTTCAGAGTGTGGGGGATGCTGAGCAGCATGCGGCAGCATTTCATCACGAAAGTTCTATTTGTTCGTTTGATTCGTGATTTTACAGAGCACACTTCCTGCGGGTCATGGTGTAATGGGAGCGTTTGGAAAGAAACTGAGTTCATTTCTGCTCTATGTAGATTCTACAGAGGAAAAGGCCCGAAGACCCCACCATGATAAAGTACGCCCCGGAGAGATGAGGAAGCCAAGCAAGCATGGCGATCCGGAACATTTCCTCGGCCCCTACCACGGGGCCCATTCGCCCGCAAGGGGTTCATTGTAATTGGACTGGTTCCCTCGTTCAGCTTTGCCGTTACCAGATAAACTCCCCAGTTTACTGCGGCGCGTTGTACATGTCGATGCTCTCGTCAGACTGCGGGGTCGAGATGGTGCGGTTGAACGGCGTGAATCCCATGTTCTTGGCCTGCATGCGCGCGTCACAACGCTCAGCGTGCAACCGCTCGAAGTAAGCCTGGTTGACGTCGCCCGTGACGTACTGGCCGTTGAAGCACGACGAATCGAAGTTCTCCAGCGCCGAGTTCTCCTGCCGCACGCAGTCCTCCAGGTCCTTCAGGTCCTGGTAGATCATCCACTCGCAGCCAATCTCCTTCGCGACCTGGGCCTCGGTCTTGTTGAAGGCGATGAGCTCCTCGGTCGTGGGCATATCGATACCGTACACGTTGGGGTGGCGGATGGCAGGCGCAGCCGACGCGAAGTACACAGCCTTGGCGCCGTTCTCACGAGCGATCTGAACAATCTGGCGGGAGGTCGTGCCGCGCACGATGGAGTCGTCCACAAGCAGCACAACCTTGCCCTCGAACTCAGAGCGGATGGCGTTCAATTTCATGCGCACAGTCTTCTTACGCGCAACCTGGCCAGGCATGATGAACGTACGCGCAATGTAGCGGTTCTTGACGAAGCCCTCGCGGTACGGAATGTTGAGGCGCTGCGAGGCCTCAAGAGCCGACGTGCGGCTTGTGTCAGGGATCGGGATAACCACGTCAATGCAGTGGTCCGGACGCTCGCGCAGGATCTTCTCCGCCAGCTTGGCACCCATGTTGCGGCGCGCCTGATACACCGACACGCCGTCGATGAACGAGTCCGGGCGAGCAAAGTATACGTGCTCGAAGATGCAGGGAGACAGCTTAGCGTCGGGGACGCACTTGCGGGTGGTCATCTCGCCGCGCTGCTTAATGACCATGGCCTCACCGGGGGCGAAGTCGCGCTCCGTCTTGAACTCGAGCGTGTCGATGGCCACACTCTCCGAGGCCACGACGTAGTCAGTGCCGTGCTGGGACTTGCGCGTGCCGTAGACCAGCGGGCGGATGCCGTGCGGGTCGCGGAAGGCCACGATACCGAAGCCGTTGATCAGCACGACGGCCGAGTAGCCGCCGCGGCAGCGCTTGAAGACGCCCGCAACAGCGTCCAGCACCATCTCCGTGTCCAGCGGCTGGTCCACGCGCTTGAGCAGCTCGTCGGCCAGGATGTTGAGCAGCAGCTCCGAGTCCGAGTCCGTGTTGACGTGGCGGAAGTTGGTGTTGGCCAGCTGGTCCACGAGCTCGTGCGAGTTGGTGAGGTTGCCGTTGTGCGCGAGCGCCACGCCGTAGGGCGAGTTGGTGTAGAAGGGTTGCGCCTCCGAGCTCGAGCTCGAGCCCGCCGTCGGGTAGCGGCAGTGGCCGATGCCCATGTTGCCGCGCAGGTTGAGCATGTGGTTCTGCTTGAACACGTCGCGCACGAGGCCGTTGTCCTTGCGCAGGAACAGGCGCTTCTTCTCGCAGGTCATGATGCCGGCAGCGTCTGCAATTCGCAACAAGCGGCAAGTATCCGTTAGCCCAGCAGTAACCCCCCTGACGTGGCCTAGTTAGTTACCTTGTCCGCGGTGCTGCAGCACCGTGAGTCCATCGTAGAGCCCCTGGTTGCAGTGCTCGTACTTGTTGGCCAGCATCAACGCGATAATGCCGCACATGGTTGAAGAGGGAGGGGGGGGGCTGAGGCTGAGGCTGGAGCTAAGCGAGCGCTGCTTGACGCTCGGACGGAGTGAACTGACAACTGACAAAGGGGTGCGGAGGCCGGGCGAGTGGCTGCCACGAAAATACCTTGCGCTTTGTATGCCCCGCGAAACCGCTCTGCGTGTTCGGCTCAGCCAACGAAACGAGTGCTGCAAATCCTGCGCGGCGATTGGCCCAAAAACCAGGTTGAAGTCGTCTTATGAGCCCGAGCCGGCGGTGGCGCACGCTGCGAGCGGCGGCGCTCGTGCTGCGGCTGCTGCGCTCGAGGCGGGCGGCCGCCCCCACGCACACATGCACCTCGTTCCGCGACGCGTTCCCGTACGAAGTCGACGGCTGTTGCGCGGACAAGAAGAGAGCTCTGCTGCGGAGGATCGTATCTAAACCGTAGGTTATTTTACTAATTTGTTGCATAAATAATAGGTAATAATTATTTTAGAGGGAAAGTTACTGAGTGGAAATGGCTGTCAACAGGTTCCACTGCCGCTCAGACGTGGACGTCAAGCTATTGGTGCGGAGAGTTTCAAGTGGTGGTTGGGTGGCTGAATTGCTTGGGCTGACGTTGTGTGGCACACCAGGCAGAGCTCCTTCGGCGGAGCAGGTTTAACGCCGGCTTGTCCTCGGCTTCCACTGACGGTGGGACACTTTGTGGTGTTGCGGTGGAATGGGTGGTTTAGGTGTTAACGGCCGGAAATGCCGTGTTTGCATGCAGCACTGGCCAGAGTTTTGCACTTCCGAGTCGTGCATGATGGGGAGGCGGTGTTTCGACAAGGAGATGCCATTGACGATACAAGTGGACGATTTCTTGTCGTTTTGGGGTCTTTGTTGGTGTTTTCCAAGCAGGAAGATGCTGGAGATCACCCTCAAGGTAGTAGGAGTGGCGAAGGTGTCGACAGGTTGGGCAAGTGTATCGGCACGTGCAACCAAGGATCGAACTGTGGCGAGGTGGGTAGTTGCGCTGGGAACGGTATTGGGATACTGCCTACCTTTTTGCTAAAACATATTTGTGGTTTGGCACGACACTCAAAAAGGATGCTACTACTGGTGCAGTTCTTCGGAAGACGACAGTGCTGGCGCAAACCACCTCGTGTAAGAATCTTGGTCGCTGTACATTTGGCTGCTGCAAAATATGGGGTCTTATTTTTACTTGTTGATTTTGGTACGCAGTGATAGCCTTCGTCACGAAAGCGGATTATCTTCGTATCGCACGGTTTAACGTGGAGGCGGAAGCAAGAATACTGAGCGATGTTCATCTCCTTTTCAACAAGCCAGATTTGCATTCTACAGCGCCCTTTCGATTGGATACAGCGATGCTAGCTGACCAACATGTCATGCGAGTAGTGAAGCGGTTTCTCCATCGCTACGAATGCTTCCGAAAGCTGCCGCATGATATTCTACTTCAACTTGCTCAAAAGCTACAACTTCACGTGTTCGAACCTGGTGAAAGGTTGCACCCGGCTTACGATGGCGTAACCAAAGTATACTTTTTGCTGAGTGGTGAGTGCTGTGTTCACGTTCCGGAAAGCACGGAAGAAATTCAATTGAATGCTTTAGCGACGGATCGAAGCCGCAACGTGGCGGCGTTCAACCACCTAAAGTCAAATGCTAAGCTGCTCAGAGATCACGACACCGACACCGTTTGCTGCTGTGAGACGCACGCACCAGGAACGATTCCGGCTATTCATATTGGCAAACTATTTGAAGGAGATTCATACGGGGAAAGCTTTCTTTTGAGCTCTTCCTTGAATTTCAACCGTTCTGATGCCGAAGGTGTGTTGCTTTCGGTACCGCAAGGCTGCGATGACGCGTCCTACGCAATAAGTGTTGCCGTTGATGACTATTTCGCCTCACGATTGAGTTATCTGGACACGGATTTTGCAGTCTCAACAGCTTACAGCATTTTGACATCAAGGCCTCCGCGCGACCGCACCTGCGAGCAGCTGGGCTATCTAGAAATATTTTTCTCAAGATATTCATCAGCGAAGGCGTTCTTCAATCAGCTCCCGCTGGCTGTTGTGCGGCAATTTTGTTTGAGCGCTACGCTGGACACACATTCCGTGGTTGGAAAAGAGCTCACGTGCGTCCAAGAACAAGGGGCAGAGTGCACGAGTCTCAAAATTTTGTTGGATGGATATCTTCGAGTATTCAGAACTCATGCACGAGCTGATCGAACGAGAAACGAACATGCACAATACAGCAGTGATGAAGGAGATTGCATGCCAATCAATCAAGAAGATGCTCCTATGGCACCGACCAGCCAAAGTCCTTCGTGTCTCGGAAAGGGAGGTGCTGCGTTTGTGGAGCCCATTGGAGTACTTTGTCGCGGCAGTGCGTTTGGTTTATTGCCGGTACTCCTCGGTTCCACAAGCCCTTTCGGATATGTGGCATACGCTGGCGTGGATTCTCCTGGAAACCCGGCCAAAATTCTTAGTATTCCAGGCGAACTGGCAAGAATTTGCCTTGCTCGAATTGACGAATATTTGGTTTGTCATCCTGTGCGTGCATTGCGGCAAACTATTCGAGCCGTGAGAACCACTTCACGCTTGCAGCTTAGTGCACCGCGGAAGGTTTACGCGAAGAGCGAGTTCGAGCGACTTTTACATCATTGTCCTGCGATTTCTGGACTTCCGAGCACCAAGTTGAAATTCATGATTGGCCGAATGCAGACAGTCAACGTCCCAGCTAACCATTTTATATTCGAAGCGGGAGAAGTTACGAAAGGATGTGTCTTCATTGTCCTTGAAGGTCATGTTAGGATATTTCGTGGCCCGGTAGCGGAGATGAAAAGCGACCAGAGATTATCTACTCGCTCTAAAGGTGGCGTAAAAGAATTTCCAGCTACCGAAACTATCACCTCTCAAGATTCTGCAAGGGCTCTAGAACCAGGGATCTTTGCATTTACCAAACCAGTGGATGATGACTTTTATATTCGTGATTACAAACATGTCGTTGACTTTGAAATGGGAGATAGCTTTGGACGCCACGGGCCTCTTGAGGCTTCTCAGAGTCAAGCTACGAATCAAAATCGTGGTTCTAGCAAACTGAGCCAACTTGTCCGACGAGCAACTAGTCGCAGGTTCCGGCAAGAATCGGCGGTGTATTCAGTTTACCCAGAGACGGCAATCACTGTTTCACATTGTCGACTGGGAATTCTATGGAGTGATGGTACCCTTGACGATATGTACACATTGGACCCCGAAGTTAAAGAAGATTTACTAGCTGCTGTGGAAGGCCGGGATACGGACCAACATGAAGTACGCGGAGATGAAACAAATTCCTCACTAAAAAACGCTCGCTACCAAATTCTCGAGAGAATGGGTCTTGCGAAGCGGTTAACTACGCATGAGCTCCATAAAGTAGCTGATGCTCTGCAGTATATTGAGATGAGCGCTGGAAACACAGGTAAGATTGTTTTATTACGAAAAATGCAGGGATACGTCAGAGAAAAAAAAACTGTCTTTCTGCGAATTATAGTGTACAGGTGTGGCGAAGAGGGGGTTGCTGCATACTTCATTTTATCTGGTCGAGTGCGCCTGTAAGTTTCACCCATTTTTCGCTCGAGTTGGGATCGATGTTCAGGTAGTGATGCGTAGTGCGCACCTTGCTTATGCAGATTCAACGGGCGGGAGCGCAGCCCAGGAGCAACCAGGTCTCCCCCGACATCACCAGCAGATGACTATTGGTCTATTGACTTGTGCGAGGGTGACGCGTTTGGGGAAGAATGCCTTATTGGCGATAGCCGACGCTTGACGACAGCGGTAGCTGTTGTAGGAGCCAACGGCAACAAAACTGTCAAGTTGGTGTATCTTTTGCGTGATGGTTTTATCGAGGTATCATCTCCAAAATGTTTTTCTCATGATCACAACCAAGACCGCCTATCTCTAGCAACGGATCATTCTCAACTGCATAAACGGTAAACCATACCAGTTAGACTCAAACTGTTGCTGGATATGTATTTGTCTAACTAAATGATATTGCTCGTTATCGAAGATCAACGGCGAACAATTGGAAAGCTGCTATATTTCGAATTACGCAAAAGCGACCTCGATGGAGCTCACAACTCGAGCAAGAGTTTCATTACCGTGCAGGACTGACGTATACGATGGTGCATCATTTGTCAATATTTAAGGATATACCAAAACAACAATACCTGGAGATATGCACGCACTGTATGGTGGAAGTTGCGTCGCTCGATTCGGTCGTGTTCGAGAGAGACGAGGAGTTGGTTGATCAGATGTTCCTGGTTATCGAGGGCTCCGTCACCATACAACAAGTGCTAGACTCACCGCTACCGGCTTCTGGGTCTTTAGCAGCGGGGACCAGCTCAGATGCTCGGGGAACCAAAGTATCAATACGAGTGCTGAAGCCAGGAGATACGTTTGGAGAGGTTGAGCTCATGCTTGACTCTAATAGACGTCTGATTGAAGCGGTTGTGTCAAGTACGGCCACTAAACTTCTTCGGGTCCCCAAAGCGGTATTCCTTAGTTTGTGGCCTCAGAGAGAGCGTCTCAAATCCAAATTCGCGACGCTTAAGCGAGCATTTGATGCTGCATCTCCTCTCGAACCAGAACAACTATGCTCGATGTACTATTCCGTGAAAGAGCTCAGTTTCAAGCGCAACGAAGGTAAGCTCAATGACGCCATCGTTTATTTATCGTAGAATACTACACTCCTAACACTTTTATTTTCGAATTTGGTAGTTGTTTTTGGGAATTATACTCCTCGGGAAACTTTGCTCGTGATTGAAAGCGGACTTTGCATTATGCACAAGTACGTAGCACTTCAGCGAAAGCCCCGGCGGAAACCCCCACTACGTGTCCCTCTACAAAGTACTGCTGGTAGTCCGAAACTGGCGATTGATACTCCAGTGGCCTCTTTGGGCCCATGTACGATTTTGTATGCTGATGAAAAGGGTGATGCTACCAACCGGGGGTTGTTGACGAACAGTAATACCTCGACGGAGTTACCTGACGCAGAGTACGCTGTTGCAGACTCCCCCATCGTAAATGCTTTGGGCGTTGAATTGTACCGATGCAATCCTGAAACATTTGCGACAGGGGCATTATCACGGCGAAACCAAGAATTGTTCATTGTGGCATTGCTCGGACGTGGAGGGCTTCAAACTGTACGAGCAGCAATTGCGGCTCAACAGAAGCATAGGGCTGAAAGTGCAACGCATTCGATACGCTTGGCAGAAAGAACTACTCCAAAAGAGAAAGATTTTCCTCTTCTCTCGCCTCACCTATCTTCGTTGAAGAGAACCATGCAAACAGCCAACAACTCCCCATCTACAAAGTTGCCTGGGCCACCAATGCAGATGGACCTGCTTCACTATTTACGAGATCGTCAACTACCGACAAGGCCAAACAACGACAGAAGATATTCCCCACTTTCAGGATCTACAGCCATTCCAAGAGAGTCGGCGCCCACGTCGCCAACAAAGTCGCCCATAAAAGCTCTTGGATCATTCACGACACCTTTACAAAATGCAGAAGGTTTGTTTCCCTCGCTACGCCGCGCCGGACAATACGACTGCAGTCAAGATACTGGGCACCACGATCTCCAACTGTGCGTTGATCCTGCTGTGGTTGCTGCTTCGATGAGGAGTGCTCAGTTGATCAAAGAGACTCGTGTTATTGCGGAGCTATCAAATCAGCAACTCCAGCCAAAGCTTGGGCCAAAACTCGATGTTGCAGCTGAGAAACGCCAACGTCATGGGCGTCCACCATCGCGGCAACTCGCAAGTCGAGGACGGTTGGTCGACGTTATCACTCCCGATACGAATATGGAGAATGACAGGAAGAGGTCTGGACTGTGTCGGCGATTACTTCATATTAAAGGCAACCCTGGAAGTAAGTGAAAAGCTATATATTGTGGTGTATCTGGACAGCGCTGGGTTTACCACTAGTCCTTCTGAGGTGGATCTAAAGAAGAGGATAGTGACTTTAATACCGACTTCGACCTGACTGCGGTACTTGCCTTCTTTTTAATTGGGATCACGGGGGCGCTGATCGGCCGATCGGGTGATAGAATGGCACGCGTCGCGGTAATGTTCATCAAACTACAGGGAACAGTCATTGCGTAAAAACGTCAATTGAAGCCCACCACGATAGGAGAAGAATGGGCCCAAAACTTACCTGAGAGGTGAAGGTTGTGGGGTTTTGGCCTCTCGTTTCAAAGATTCTGGTGGGGTCGACCACCTCACGCTAGGGACACGAACAACTGGAGGTTTCTCACTTGCATGAGAATCCCCCGCTGACTGGAGCTGTTGACGAAGTTGAGGCTCTTGCATCGCTATCGACTGTGGCAGTGGCTGCAACAACGCTTGAGGTGGCAAAAAGGTTTCATCAGGGGATTCCTCTAGAATGGCCTCCTGGACCATCGGCTGGGCACTGAATGGTATGTTTGAGCGGTAGATCCGAGACGAAGTTGGGCCAGTGTTAATCTTCCGCAGCTGTGAGACGCCACCTCCAGAGCTCACAATATCCTGATCATCGCCTTCAGTATCTTTGTCGTTGTACGGGTTAGTGACCTCTTTGCGGCAGGATAAGCAGCGCACCAGACAGTCCTCATTCTCCGCATCCAGACCGAGCAACCGAGCTTCTAACCTGTTCATATCAGAGCAAATCCAAACGTCAGTTTATCAAAATCTGTCGGGTGAATAGCGAAAAGCTTGCGCGTATCGTACTCTTTCAGGAGCTTCAAATCCGCTTTGCGCTTTAGACCCCGTCGGAGGTTCTCTATCGCTGCAGTGTAGTCGGGTAGCTGCTTGAGCTTTTCGTTGAAGAGCTCAGCTTGGGTTGCCAGTTGGGCCGGGAAATCTTGGGTCAACGATTCAACCAGTGTTCGTTGAGTAGCTAGAGCCTCCTCAAGCAGCGAATGCCTGGCTGTAGCTTCAGCCTGGGCGGTCGTAAGCTGAAGCTCCACGGTACTGCGTAACGAGTTCACCTCATCTTCTAGGTCACCAACTTTCTCAAATGCGGGCGCTGACAAAGACGCAATTCTGGAATCGATACTCTGCAGACTGTGCTCAATATCAGCAACGCGGCGACGCAACGTTTCATGCGTAGCACGGTCGCTCTTGTCGCGCATTTCGTTCGTAATCTGCTTGAGTGCAGCGAAAATCTCACGCGATTTCTCTTCCAGCAGCTCAATCCTCGATGATACTGTGAATACGTTCTTCTTGCGCTTAAGTAGGATGTTCGTCACATCTTTCTTTTGTTTTTCCTTGATATGACCCTTGAGCTGGAACCATTTCTTGTGGGCTCGCTCTTTCAGCTCCTTTTCTTCTTCAGGTGACAGCATCTGAGCTCGCTTCAGCTTCTTTAGAGCGGTCATAGTGTTGGAAATCTCCTCGACGGCAGCTCCCGCTTCAGCATCTTCATCTTCACTAGACGATCCAGATCCGTCTGATGAGGAATCGCTGCCGCTTTCACCACTTTCTTCGTGAATTTCTTCAGACATTGCCGCCGTGGAAATCGTGGGCGTGACTGGACCCTGAGATATTGACTGCGAGCTCGGCGATGGTTGTGCATTGACCTGTGAAGGTTGGTGTACTGGATGATGAGAGGGGTGCTCTTGAGCTGGCGGAGCAATTGAGTTTCGTGTCAAGTCCGATCCACGCTTATTTCCTGATAATCGCCGTGACGGATCACTATCAGCGCCGTGCTCAAGCTTCTTTGTAAGACTTGGTCTTGCCGCCATTTTTGAAGATCGTCGATGTGCCGCAGTTCTGTGCGGTAAAAGTGGATCAACTGCTGGCCCCGTTGTTTCTGAAGCGTGGGGGGATAATGGTGGCGACGTCGGGATTCCGGTGGCCTTAAGCTTAACTGCTTTTGTTGCTACCGCAACAGATTCTGGCAATGTTGGCCGCTTGTCACTATTCGCCGAATGATGTGTTGTTAAAGCTGTGTTGGATTCCACGTCCACCTTCATCACGACCACATTATCCGCAATAGTAGCTGCTTGAGGCTCCGAAACGGTGGTGACTGGTTCAGGGGTATTGCTAGGAGGAGGAGTAACAGGGGCCGTGGTTGTATGCGCCGATCCCTTCAATACGAACGGCTCAGTAGCTCGTTCAACTTGAACAGTAGGAAGAATACTTGAGACTGATGAGGTTGGCTCTGGAGTTTTGGCAACCGGCTTCACTACTGGGGCTGCTACCTTCGGTGCCGAAGTCACCGATGCGATATCGGTGACAGTATCTTGCGGAGATGTTGCTGGTACCGGTGGCGATGGCTCGGGGGCGGGAACAACGGTCTCATGTTGCTCCAAAGTAGTAGTACTTGGCGTGGAGTTACCACAATCTTGCTCACTGGTTGTCGGGGGTGTTTCAGTTTCTTGAAATTGGACATGATCTATCGGTGCTGCTGGGCTTTGTTCCGATGCCTCAATCGTTTTTGTTTCCCTTGGTGACATCGCTGGACTGCTTTCACTTGAGGATTCTTCAGATTGAGGGACTGCCGGATTCGGAACTGGTACAGTGTGCTCCTCCACAGGTTGTGGCTCCGCTAACGATTCGGCTGGAGTGACGCCATGCTCAACAGGAACTTCGACTGTGAAGGGGTTTTCTTGCTGCGTTGCTGGTGGTATGTTATCAACATTCGGCGGCGCAGTAGAAACAACTACATCCTCCACCGCAACCTCCCTTTCCGGAGGCTGGAGCGCTGGTGCTTGTTGAGATAGTGTCGATGCACCGGGTGTTTCCTCGTGAATCTCAGGAACCGGCATCGATTCTATCACTGGATGGTCTTCGGGTGCTGGAATATGTAGAGCTTCAGCAGACGTCATAGGAGTAGGCAGCTGGATGGCGGGAGGAGGAGCAACCTCAACTGCAGCAAGCGACGAAGTTACTGGGACTTCTGGAAGGCAACTCATCTTCGCCTTTTTAGCACCATGCTTCTTCTCCTTGTTCTTCTTCTTCGCTCCAGATTTCTCCACTTTCTCTGCTTCAACCGCAGTAGGAGTGCTTGTCGAAGGTGCAGCGAGTCGGTCCAAGATAGCAGCGGCCATTCCCGTCACACGGACCGCTTTCTTGTCGGCTCCAAGCTTCTTGCTTACTGTTGGCGCCAAGGGCTTCGCGTCGTCAGGGGGAGGAATGGCCCACCGATGTGGTCCTTGAGCTTCGTCATCCACCGCTGCCGTTCCGTCGATATTGTGCGCGATATTTCTCAACTTCAGATCCAGCTCCGTCATGCCGAAGCTCACTTCTGTCAGCCAGTTCTCCATTTTGTCCACACGACCACAAACCGCTCGAAGTATAGCTTCCATCGCCATCGCTTGCTTCCCCAAGTCCTTGAAGAGCCCCTGGAATATCTCGCGAGAGGCACTCCCAGGGACATCCTGTGGCACTTGAGCTACCGACACCTTGCCCATTTTGCAGTATCCGGATCAAAAACACTAAGAGAAGCCGCGGGCTACTTCAGCCATGCTCTCAGAAGTCTACGTTTTCGATATGACCGATGAAGCGTCGGTGTGGTTTCGTTCAGCTAAACCAAACAGCTATTTCAAAGCGTCGGCTGTCGATCATGGCGATCTTTAGGCAATGCCAGCACCACTGGTTACTGCTACTTGTGGGATTTCTTGTCCTGTTTGAAGCCTTACGAGGTGCTGATGCCGCTGCCAATGGAAGGTTCCAGTTCACCCAAGCCGTCTACTCTACTACGGAAGATTTTGGAGTCGCCTACATTACGGTGCAGCGCAGTCTTGGATCCGACGGTCGTGCTGCAGTATATGTATCAACCATTCCCGGTGTGGGGACCGCTGTTGCTGGGCGAGACTACAAACCGTTGTTCAACGTCAGTCTCGTGTGGCAGGATGGCGAAGACTTTGAGAAGGCGATCTACTTACCTATCTACAACGACGGCAAACCTCAAGAGAGCCCAAAAATCTTCATGTTGAAGCTGCATGACTCGATTGGAGCGGACATCAACCCAGATCGCAACCGAACACAAGTGGTGCTGGTACCTCCTTCCAACCGTGAGTTGTATGAATCTCTTGCGATGCTGGTACGCTGCAAACAACTGACTATCACTGCATTTTCCAGTCGTACCCGGTAGCTTTAGTTTTAAGGACGCCGCAGTGACTATATCAGAAGGCAACACATTAACCATTCCTGTTCTCTGGGTCGCTGGCACGACGTCGACTGCTAGTGTCAAATTTCAGATTGTGTGCAAGAGTGCGTGCTCGCCAGGAGACTTTGAATTGGTATCTCCACTGACGCAGCTTTTGCAGTGGAAGCGTGACAATTACCCAGCCAGTGTTACCAATCGAACACAGAATATCGTGTTGCAAGTTCCAGACGATGGGTTGTACGAATTATCGGAGAACTTCCTTTTACGCTTAGTAAAAGTGGCGGCCACGGACGGTGACACGATCGGCACAGGGGCAATAGGAGACATTGGAGAAATGGTCGTGACCATCGCTGGTCCGAACGATGCAAAGTCGGGCACTCTACAGTTCGATGCTGACTGTTTTCCAGACTGCGCGAGTACCAAGTACTCAATGTTCGCAGGAGGCACCGCCCGCCTGACGGTCCAGCGACGAAATGGGAGTGACGGAGATTGCTCCGTTACAGTTGCTACTCAAGATGGTACGGCCTTAGCAGGGTTGGACTACGAACCACTAGAGCAAACGCTGTCATGGAAAGAAGGTGACGTCAGCGACCGACAAATTATCGTGAAAGCCTTGTCTCGACCAGATCCAAGGCTACCAGTTCGACGTGTCGCGATTGTGCTACGAAATAGCGTAGGGGCCCCAATTAACGGCGTTCATGCGAGTACTACGTACGTGGATATTGCCAGTGTGACCAATGTGTTCCTCGGTGACATCAACTTCGCTGCTCGCGAGCCCCTGGAGTCTGTGTTGAAAGTTCCAGATCTAAGCTTCATCGAGCTGGCCTCGCGCAACACAAGCTCGCGGCTCCAATTGTGTCCTAGTGTAATGATGACCGAGCAAGGGGTGCTGTCGGTCGCCATTCAACGCAACTTTGCAGCTTTTCCCGTCCCGGTACGCGTCACCGTGAATACTGTAGCGGGGACAGCAACGCCTGGAGTGGATTTCGAGCCACTCATAAACACTGCTGTCACTTGGGCAAATGGCGACTCTGAGGTAAAGTACGTTGTTCTGCAAATCTTAACGCCCACTAGCTATGACCCTCGACCGCGCTCTTTCTGGCTGCAACTTTCCGACGTGACTGGAACAACAGTCGGAGATTGTAACGTTCTCGAAGTGGTGCTGGTAGGAATTGCCCAAGGTCCGCATATTGAATCATTTGATCTCGATATGGCATTGGGTGCGCTTACTCTCCGGATGAACGTTCCAGTCCAAGCATCAACGCTGGATGTGAGCAAACTGCTACTGCAGTCCGAGCGTGAGCTGAAGTATGGCGCTACCTTTCGGTTTTCTCCGCAGCAGACGAGCACGAGCAGCTTGGACGGAACAACAATTGTGGTTAACATTGGTGTGGGGGATCTCAATTCGCTCAAACGTGTAGTCGGTCTGGCGCAGAGCGCAAATACCGCGTTCTTAAGCGTCGATGCTGGTCTTTTCCAGTACGTGCTTAACAACTGCCAAAGCAGCGGGATCCTTGCTTGCTCTCCGATGATGACGGTAGCCACACCTTCAAGCGCAGCCATCAGTGTCACCAAGTTCAAGGCAGATACTGTTCCACCCAAACTATTGAGTTATAGTCTGGATTTGCCACGCCGCCTGCTGAAGCTGCACTTTTCAGAAGCCGTAGACTTTGCCACCCTTAAAATCGAGGGTCTTACATTCTCGGAGACCGCGGCGGGTATCGATGTCTACCCACTTTCATCTGCGACTACGCGTCTGTTTTCGCCTCAGCCAGATCCATTGAGTGGCGCCACGCTACGAGATTCAAATCGCCTGCCGGCAGACTACACGTTTCTTACTCTACAACTGGGCCGTACCGATGTCACCGCTCTAAACGCGTTTGGTACTGGCCAGGTCGGTATCACAAAGGCAAACACATTTCTGGGAATTGACAACACCTTCGTCGCAGACTTTGCCGGTAACGCTGTGACGATCGTTGGCCCCGGAAAACTGCTTCAAGTTTCACCCGCAGACTGCTCAGCGTGTCCAACCGGATCCTATCTCGTCAGTTCGTGCTCAGATCTTAAAAACCGAGTCTGTGCAACCTGCAGCGTTTGTCCTGGAAATTCGTTTGCACTTGAAGCTTGCAGAGCTACGCAAGATACGCTTTGTTACCGTAAGTGTACTGCTAGACACGCAAAACTCCTATGCACAGGCTAATCGTGTGCCTCTGTGTATGCAAACACCAGCGTGTACGGAGTGTCGAGCGGGCCAATTCGTTTCCGTTGCCTGCTCCCCAACAACGGATCGAGTATGCTCACCGTGTACTCAATGCACGTTGGACGAGTACGAAGTCTCGCCTTGTGCAGCAGGGGTAGATCGTATTTGTCGGACTTGCAATTCCTGCACTCTAACTTCAGCACAGCAGCTCATGTGCCAAGACAGCCCCATGTGGAAGCGACTGCAGATGAGGATGCCCTATAGCTGCCCCCAACCTGGCCAACAATTCAAGACGCGGGAGGAAATGCTTCAACGCGCGAAGTCAAACCGTTGTGGATCAGGACGCTGCTCCTGTGTTGCCACTGGCATTCCTGGCAATTCGAATCCGAACGGGGACGGGTTTCCAGACGATCCGCGATGCACTGGACCTGTGGCGTACAATATCCTCGTTTAGATAGCCTCTCCGCCGAAGTGCTGGGAGCACTAACGCAATGCGACCGAAAGATCAATAGGACTTCTCTAAACACTCTATTGAAATCCTATCGGGATACGCTTTGGCTTTGTATCCTGTGATCTCTACTACTAGTACTCGGTTTACTGAGATGCCGCACGGATTTCGTAGAACTCGTAAGAGAGCTCCTGTGCGTCGCTGACCGTCTCAAGAAGCTCTGCGCCATCAGGCAGCTCACCCACAGGCGTGATGCTGTAGGAAAGATCAGTACTGGCGGCTAGAAGAGCGTGGAGGTGGATGACACCGAAGCGGCTGTGGCTGTTAGCGTTCATGAGGTAGGCAACGCCGTTGGGGTTACCAAGCACGTGGTGTCGAACCACACGCAAGAAACCTTCAGCCGTACTCGGCTCACAGATGATGTCGCTGGCGATCACGACTTCTGCCTTGGGAACCGCTTCGATGCTTTCAGAGGTGTCCCAATCCAAGAGGCTTACCTTCACTTCCGGCTTGGTCGGGTCAAATTCGTGCGTAAACGGTTTGTTCAGCTGGACATTGTACTCGAGAGCAGTACACGTATCGCTCTGGTAGTCCGTCAGCGTCGTCTGCCTTGCATAGCGGGCAGCAACAATACCTCCGAGTCCGAGACCGCTGCCGACCTCAATCACGCTCTTGTCTTCAAACAGCTCACGGTGCTTGTGAATCCAACGCGCGAGGACAAAAGCTGCTCCCCATAGGAGGTATCCAGTCTTCCTCTGTCCTGTCATACGCGTAGGCACCTGACGAATAAGCACCTCCAGTGTGCCTTGAGAGCCGTCTTCATTCTTCGGAGCGTTATCTCGGGGATCAAAAGGGAGCGGCACCGCACGCGGCCACAAGCGCTCCACTTCACCCACTTGTCGCACGCGGTGCGGGAATGTGATGGCCGACGGACTACTTGTGCAACTCGTGACAACCTCGGCAGCCGCCTGTTGCGTTTTTCATCCGCGCATCGACATTAGTGAGGTGTCTCGCAACTCCAAACATCGCAATCCAACGCAAGAAATGCTGACCTCTTGAATATCCTCGTTCTCGTTCTCCATAAGACGCATCAAGAGAGGGTGTGCTCCAATACGCGCTGTAAATTTACGGACAAATCAGTACCACGAACAGGGAACAAAGTAACTAGCATAGTGTCATTGCATCAGAGATCTTACCAATAAATGTAGCATTGTCCTCGTCAACCACCGTCTCAGCAAGTAGCAGAAGCATCTGCAAGCAACAGTATGGTATCAGCTTCGAGAGACCTGCTGAATAATGCAACAACCAGCTTCAGTCGTACCTCATGCGTGATTGCCAGATCTTCCGAGCTCACATCACCGTGCATGCGCTTGACAAATGCAGCCATGTGCTCGGTCGCGTACGTCAGGAAGCCCGCTGCCAGGAATTACAACACAGAAGCAGCGTCAAAACACAAGCACGCCCATAGTGCTTCAATAGCCGTGAATCTAATCCAGCCAGCCCTTCTTAGTCTTACCTAGTCCGAGCACGCAGCGACCGTACGTCGTGCCGGCCAACGCTCGGACATGCTCTCGCGCGGCGGCAGAGGTCGCCAGCTCCTGCACCAACGGGCGGGTCGCAGCCACGTCCACGGGCAGTGGGGCCGGCGGCGTCGAGCACAGCAGCACCATCTCTCACTTGCACTCTCCGGGAGAACTTGCCAGATGGATGGAGGTGACGGAGACGGCGCTCGCTTGGCCGAAGCCTCGGCAGCTGAGTGGCCGTTACGGGCTACGTCAGTGGCCGCACCCGATTGGTCCGCTCCGCATTACTCACACGTTAAACATGTCGCGCGTTGCGTAGAAACTGCAGGATGTGTGGCGTACACCAGTGAGACGGCTCACGTTGAAGTGGTCGACGGACGCTGCTCAGCTCTTTGCCACGTGCAGTGGGAGGCCATAGCACACGGCAGCGTGGCCGTTCAGATACTTGAGCTTGCACACGCTTCGCGAGTCCTGCAGCACTCGTGCGAGCGATGGGCTCGAGTCGCCGTCCTCGCTCAGAAGCCACTCCCGCAGAATCTTGACGCTCAGTTGGTCGATGTCCCGGTCCGTGACGTCCCAGAGCATCGCCAGCACCGCCGGGCTGCCAGCTCGCAAGTAAGCCAGCACAGCGCCACTCGGGCCGAAGATACCCTCTCGCTTGAGTCGCCCGCTGCTGCAGCCAAACAACAGGGCGGCGCTGCAACCGGACTTCAGACTGAGCACTTGGTCGCGATGCAAGTACGCCTCGCCCGAGCCGTGGCCACAATAAATATACAGATCGGCGGCCAATAAATAGTTTCTGCGGTTGGCAACATTGCATACGCAGCAACGTAAAAGAAGTTAGAAAAGTCATCTCCATGCGCACCGCCATTTTTGAGACGCTTACCTCAGTTTGTCAGGATCTGGAGCTTCCCCAACAATACCTTCCCATCCGTAGGTCGTCACTCCGCCTTCTAAAACAGGCCCCAGCTGATTTTGTGTCGCTTTGAGGTCTCCAGCAGGATTCAGAAGAAAGCGCACGCGATCCCGTCGAATCGAGGAGTAGCTAGACGTTCGTGACTGCATTACGTATCTTGCGTTCTGCATGGTCAGATCGAGAGAAGGCATTCGGGTTACGCCACTGCTCCTTCCCATGATGTCCATTCCTTCCCACGGAAATTGCTGCAGCTGGTGATTCAATATCAAGATAGTCGAAAAGCCTTGATCGCGCGCAGCTTGATCGGTCAAAGGCTCCAAAAGTGCTGCATCGCGCGCAGCTATGAGCCGCTCAACCAGCACCTTTTTCAGACCGTCAGTGCTAAGTCCTTCAGCAGCGAGAAGTTGTTTCAGCTCGCTCACTTTCATCTTCTGGATTTTATCCGTCCTTAGCTTTGGTAGGTAGCTTGAGTGAGTCGCTCGTGACGGGCTTAACCCAGATTGTTGCCCCAGCTTCCGCAATAACTGAAGGGCTTCCTGTAACCCAGAATCGGATAGGGGCACATCAATTTCTGCAGCAATGTGCTTTAATCCGTTCACCACTTCACCGTCCGACAACCATTGTTGCGCATCAGCGATTGCACATAGCAAGCTTTGATTCCTCTCAGCCAGCAGGACGGGGCATACTTTCCTCGAGGTAAGCAAACTCCAACACTGCTGAACGCACTGCGTTTCAAGTGTGCTTGTTCCTTTTACGAGCAAGCATCGCCAAAATCCAAGCGTCATCTACACAGCACAGCATGATTTTTGTAAGTACTTGCACTACTATCTTGTCAGCACACATTCGTTTTCTCCGCACCTCCATTGAACGGACTGATTTCTGAATGCGCTCGTCAAGTTGCTTACGGGTATCCCACCACTCCTTTTTTTGCTTTGTGCTCCAAGAGCCTGCCTCTTCGGCCGTGTGGCCCGACAGGATTTCCCTGTCCGCCATACACACAACGTCAGATCCTCGCGAGAGATCAGTCACACCAACAGTAGCGCACCTTGACTTCTCGACGATGGCATCCATCTTGTCTATACACGATTTCCAAGAAACGTTGGGCAGACAAAACGAGATCGGGGCAGTGCCATTTGTCTGCGCATATCACGATGTTAGCATACTGTCAATCTACCAATAGAACGAGGAATACGTACCGTAAAACGAGTAACCACAAGTTCAGACGACAGACCCATCATCAAGGACACGATGACCCAGGAGCTGGGTAGCTCGTGGACCTTCTCAGAAAGGCTCTGGGTCATGTCCTCAACCTGTTTGCGAATTGAATAAGTTTGATCTGCGCCTGGACGAGCTGACAATTGCTCAAGCTGATTCATCAGAGCCTCCTTCGATGATAATTCTGCATCCGAATCGGTAGGTTCTGCTGACACCATTTCGCATTCGGTACTGCTGCAACTATTCGCTAACAGTGCACTGCTAGACCATGAAAGAAACCGCGCTCTGTCACCGTCCATTCGATCTGCATCGCCGTGGGCACTTTCCTCGATTTCAGCAAAATACGCCATTCCCAAAGTTGCCCGCAGTTCTTGACTTAAGTGAGCAATGCCAAGACAGTCGCCAAGCGAGTAGGCTTCTTCTAGTAAAGAGATCGTCCGCTCCAGACTTGCAAACGCCCGACATGAGGACGAGCGTAGCAGCTTGATGTTTATGCGCCCTAATTCCAGCATGCACTTAACCCGTTCCAATCGTGCACCACAGCGCTTCAACGTTCGTTTAAGTGTTTTCATCGAGTTTAGCAGTGTTTCCACTGCACTTGTGTCAGATAAATCGATGATCTCGCTGTGATGGCGTGTATACTTCCGCCAACAACGAGCATTGACCATTGCCAACGCGCTGGACTCAGATACTTCTCCATTTTCAACCGCGGACAATGTCTCGATCGCTTCCAAGTAACAGCGCAGTGCTTTCTGTCTATCCCCTTCAATGACGTGCACGTCTCCTCGCTGTACCATTTCGTTGCACATTTGCTCTGTGAACGCCCAGTCGGTGTGAGCACAGGGATGATGCTTCGGTCTTAAACCACTGATATCAAGATCTTGAATTACCGGTTCCATCCTCGAATTCGACGACAACATCGATATTGCTGTTTTTGCCTTTTCCAAGTGACTCGCATTTAGCTCCAATTCTGCGAATTCGTAAAATGGGGTTCGACGAAACAAATGCAGATTCAATCCACCCACAAGCCGCATCGCCTCAGTCAAATACGATGCAGCTCTGTGAGGCTGGTCTGAATAGCAGTAGAGGGATGCTATTCGACACAACGACACCTTCGCAGCATACAACACATCCCATGACGAGCTTTCTAGGGCCATAAAATAAAGATGCGCCGATTTTCGGTGTTGCCAGTCGGTTGCTGATAACTCAGAAGGCAGGTCAAAGTACGCAGCTTCAACAGTCGACGATGCAGCAGTGAACCTTTTCGCCATTTTCCAGCAAATCCGGAGCGCTGACTTAGCTTCAATGATAGCGCCAGTACTTCGCCCCTCACGAAAATGGATATCCGATAGAATCGTGTGAACTAGCATCTCCCTCAGTCCAAGCGCCTTTACCACCGTCGCTGTCGAGCGTTGCTTTGTAGTTGCTTTTAGCGCACCCAGCATAGCAACTGCATCTCGCAACTGTCGGCAAGCTTGGACTGTGTTTTCATCACAGTGAGATCTCCTTGCAGCAGAGATCGCTAGGTCGACTTGCTCGAACCCCTGTACTTCTTCGTTGTTGTTAGCCCCTTGCATACCGATCACTTGCGGTTCTTCTACCAATGCGTTTTTGCTGGCTACAGTTCCAAACACACGTAACAAGGGGGACGGGATACATCCTAATGTAGTACCTTTCATCTCGGACACCTCAAACGTCTTCAGCAAGTGTCTAGCCGCATTCTCTGTTGCAGAGCACGACGCCAACGACAGCGTATTGCAGACGGATTCCAAGCAAGTAATCACGTGGGGTTCGTCAAACAGGCAACCGAATGCGTTTTCGCCAACCCGCCAGTAGTGCAGGCACTTCTCAATATCCATAATTGCACTCCTTTCGCTGATTTCAATATCCCCAACGGCGTCACAACAATGAGAAGTACCAGCGTAGCTATAAATGAGAGCCATCTCCAGGGTGATCACGCCACGCCATCCGTAAACACCTCCGATATCAAAGTCTGCTCTACTGGTAAAACCTTCGAGTTTTTCAGCAGCAGCACCCAAAGAACGATGCGTGTGTAGAAGCCCCTCGATTAAACTGTTGAAGTCGTGTTTCGTGTAGTAGGCACAGAAAAGCAGCTTGCGATTTGCCAAAGTATGTGCGATTTCAAGGAGAATATCACAGCACTCGTTGGAATTCTTCGCACGTCCCATCAAAACACCATCTAAATGGCTCTCAATCGTACAACATAATTCCACAGTATCGTAGGATGGAAGATCAGGTACATCGCTTGCACTTGCTCGCAAATTCATCACAATCTTGGCAGACATTCGCTCGAAGGCGGATCGAAATGAACGCCAAAGTCGTAAAATCTGGTCCTCCGGGATGTGGCGAGATTTATACACATGAGTTGCGTTATCGACAAACGCTTTGAACACATCAGCCATACAGAATTTCATATCAACGTCCGAAGATGTTGGTTCTTCTAGGATGCAGGACACGTACTTGTCAACACTTGCTTGCGGGATCTTCTCGGAAATATCTCCACAATACAATAGTGAGAACCCATTGAATTCCCGCGATTTCGTAACATCACCCACTTCGCGGAAGCAGTGGGCCAGCAAAGAGGCAATTGCATCAACTTTGAGATGCACGTGCGCCTTGTGGATGTCTTCAATGCTGAGCTTGCTGCACATAACGTACTCCAAGTAGCTTTCGGCGAGCTCGAATGCGCCGACCAGAGCTGAAATCGTATCGTGGTACATCCCTGCCTTATAGCAGCTTGAAGCACAGGCATAGCATTCTCGGGCAATTGAGTTCAGATCACCAAGGATTCCTTGGAGAATTGATTCGCTCGGCTTCCCATCCATCATTGTGTAATCCAGTAGTTCACGGACTAATTTCACATGCTGTGACATCGTGTGCAGTACGGGTTTGGCTGCGTCAAAGCTCATCGTCCTGCAACATCGCACCGAGAGCATCACAGCCATTCGGTGAAGCCTTGATTCATCTAGGATCAAAGTTTCAATGGTCTTGATATCTGTAAGGGTCGGAGAGGAGCGAAGCCCTGTCAACGCCTTGCACATGTTCCCAAAGCTGCAACATCAGGTTAGACCGACGATATGAATTACGCCGACGAAGAATGTGCAAGGCACTTACCACATGATGTCTTGTCTGTATAACTGGGTTTTCTGAGAATGTCGAACACTGATAGCATAGTTAAATACCTTAGTCGAGCTTCTTTTAATACAACGCGCCAGAAACAAGCCGTGATCTTGCGAGCCCAAGCCAACAAAACTGTAAGGCGCCAACGACTCGAGTTTTTTCAAATACACCCGCGCTGCCTTTTCACAATGATCAAGCCACTCGCTGGGCTTGGTGTTGTCGAAGAGATCCTGAAAACGTTTTCCGGTGCAAGACATTAACCTTTCATCAAAGGCAGCGCTAACACGCCCACTTTCTGATGAATGGCATACTCCTTCTTTTGAAGAATCGGCTGCACTAAAAAGCGCACCCGCAATCGAATAAAGGAGGCACGCTTGAATGGAGGCCCCCTTGCTTCCAAATTGCTTAACATAATGGACCACACTTTTCAGAATCATCGCGCTCTTCAAGTGCATTCCGGACAAGTCACAAACCGTAGCGAAGTGCTCGAACCAGTTCACGTACTCCCACTGGAGCGATTCTGACTGCCGCATCACAAAATCGTAGGGTTAAACGATAACACAATTAGTAAACCAGCGCATATATCCACATTAACAATCACTACACGCACAGTGTACATGTGTGGCGCATCAGGAACGGTTTGAAACAATGCGGTCGCTTCTCGAGCATAAAACGCGTACACTTCTTGAAGCCCCAGTTGAGATCTTTTGGTAGCGCGTTCGTGTTGAACCCCAACGCGATGTACCTAAGTATGGGATTCATCAAGAAGTAAGAAACTGGTCGCCTCGCTCACTATTGTCTTGCAAGCGTGCCACCTATTACCTGTTGGATGAAGTACGAAGCAGTGTAATTGGAGCATTTCAGCAGGAATAGCAATGCTGTTGAACGGAAGCGGAGGGCTGCACTGGCTGTTTCGGCCGACTTTTGTTTGACGCCGTCCGCGGCAGCTGCACATTTCCACAATATCCGAAACGTTCGGTCACTGAAAGACGACGCCAGCTTTGGGTTTTGGCCAGGTAGTCTTCGCAGATGATCGATCCAGCGAGATAAAGTGTTATCCGCAACTTGTAAGATGGCCTAAAAGGGTGGTAGCAATAACGACGTTAGACTCATATGTTACGCTGAAAGCATGAAACTCAGCATTCGCACCTCGGATTTTTTGTCGGCAAGTAGCAGCGTGACGGAGGTGTTTACATGGCCCAGCAGCAAGCGCGTGAATTGTTCTGAGTGGCAACTCCTTGGTTCTGGGAACTCCACCGCCAGCTCCAACTGCTGCGTCACTCTGCTCGAGCAATCATCTTCTTGCTCAAGCAACATGACCAACTGCGACGACTCCGCAATGTCGCCATCAGAGGCTTTACATACTTTAGCATGCACATTCCACAGGCGAACGTGGACACAAGCAGCCACACAACTCGCAGCTACGCGCATCTGTACATCCAAACACCCATTTAGAAATAAAGCCGCATTACACTATCAATGGCACTGCGCCGCAACGTACACTAGGAATCTCGGCGAGCTTCTTGGCTACTTGATACAGCAAATTGTCCACGACGAGGTCCCCGAGTCGAGCCGCATTCTCCAACGCACAAACCACGTAAAGCGCCACACACGCCAGATCCAGCGCTGCCACGAAATCCTCCAGCTCTGCAATACATAACACCAATGATCAGTACTTCAAAGGCACTCAAGAGAGGAGATGCTCAATTGTCGACCTGTTTCCTTTACGGCAGCAGCGCTAGTGGGCGCGTAGGTCTTCACAATACTCTGCGCCAGTTTGGCGGCGAACACGACGTCATTCTTGCCGCCATCGCTCAGTCGCTGGCGCTTGGGATCGCGTTCGACTGCCAGCGCCTGGGTCCACTCGGGGCGGCGACTCTCGACCGCGGCGCGCAGCAGCTTCAAGGCGAGCGACGACGCCGGTAATGCTCCAGCGTCGCGTGCAGCAGCTGATGCTTCAGGGATGAACAGCGCGATCGCCTTCTGCGCTTGCCTACGCCGCTGGAGCAGCGCCAGGAGCTGGGCGCGCCAGGCGTTGGCGCCATTTTCGCGCATATGCCCTCTCTGTTCGTGGCAGAATGTGGCAGAATGTGGGGGGTCTCCGCCACTATTTGTGGCGACAAAAGTTTCGCGGGTTCGGTCGAAACTTGACCCGTTTGGTGCCACAAACCCGCCATAAACAAGCGTTTTCCTGTTTAAATGGCTCGGGAAAAAGTTTGGGAGAAACTTGGCACTCCGACCCACTCCACCCGCTCCGCTGCCACATTTAGGTGCCTAAGTAAAGTGGCAGCGCCACTTCCCGCCAGCGAACTTATCAATCAAGCCTTCGGTAAGTTCGCACCCAACCCAAGCAGCATTGACACGAGCAGAGCAACATGAGCGTCCGCAGTGGGCGGCGCGGCGCCTTGGCAGCGGCCTCTTCCATGGCCTCTAGACACCAGCGTTGCCTTCAGATTGGAGCCATGTCGCCTCGATTCCTGTCCACGCAATCGGCCGCCGTGGAGACGCCGCAGACGCCGCGCAAGTGCGTCGCGTACCGCCTGGGCCGCGTCGAGTACGAGACCGCGTGGGACTGGCAGAAGCAGCTCATCCAGCAGCGCGTGGTGGCCATGCGTGCCGGCCAGTCGGTGGAGAAGGACGTGGTGCTTATCCTGGAGCACCCGAGCGTGTACACGCTCGGCAGAGGCGGCACCATGGAGAACGTCAAGTTCGACCCGGAGACGGAGCACGTCAAGCTGGTGCGCGTCGATCGCGGCGGCGAAGTCACGTACCACGGCCCCGGACAGGTCGTGGTGTACCCGATTCTGGACCTGACACAGCACAAGAAGGACCTACACTGGTACCTCCGGCAGGTGGAGGAGGTGGTGATCCGGACACTGGCCAAGTTCGGCATCCAGGGCGAGCGCGTGGACGGACTGACGGGCGTCTGGGTGGAGGAGCAGCCTATGTCGGAAGATGGAGAGCACCACAAGGGCAACTACGAGCGCGATATGCGCAAGATCTGCGCGGTCGGAACGCACGCGAGTCGCTGGGTCACCATGCACGGCTTCGCTCTCAACGTCAAGACGGACTTGCGCGGCTTTGATCGCATCATTCCGTGCGGAATCGACGATCGCGCGGTTACAAGTATCGAGCGCATTCGTCCGGATGCAACGGTCAAGGATGTGCAGGACGCTGCTATCGAAGCCATCAGCGAGGTCTTCCACCTCGACATGGAAGACGTCGAGGCCACGACGCCGCTGTAGAGCGCATTGTACCGCTGTATTTGATGATTCACTGCTGATTTGATCTAGTCGATGAGCGATCGATGACTCAACTCGTGAAGCGTGAAGGCGACGATGCTATCGACTGTTGCTAGACCTCCGTTGCCTGACACATTGATCAGCATAGATTAGATTTTCGGTAACTGTGAATAGAGCACGTGCACAGTATCCAAACAAACAGCAGCACTACTTACCGACCACTCCGCAAGCCAGCTTCTTTTCGACAGGGGGCACCATCTTGTAGCCGAACTCGTCCAGCACTCGAAGCTGCTTTGCAGTGATGGGGTGGTTCCACATGTCCGTGTTCATCGCCGGCGCGTAGATGAAAGGCTTGCTCATGATCCACGCTCGTGCAACGCAGGTCTGCTCAGCATCTCATCCAAAAACGTGAATAACCAATTTCTTTCACTTAAATGATGAGTACAAGCAGCAACGCACGAGGAGGTTGTCGGCCAATCCGTTTGCAAGTTTGCCCAGTGTGTTCGCAGACATGGGCGCCAGCAGCATCACATCCGCCCAGTCCTTCAACTGCAGCGATTCAAATCCGACACAAATATCAGCCCTGCGTCTCCCTCAGCGCTTCTTCGCCTGTATCACGACAAGTGCACACCTCGATGTGGCGCACGCTGTCCCCAACGGCGTTCCACGCCTCCCACTCGTCTTCGTCCCGCACAACTGCAATTCTGCCGCGCGCGCCATCCTCCAACTTAGTTGCGGCGTCGAAGTCCGCCCACGAACTTGCGTCGTAGTCCTTAGCGCGTTGCAGGAAGAAGTCCGCCGACTTGGTCAGCACCACGCACACCTGCCAAGGCAACGTGGCGCAATTAGTCCTGACGCATGCTGCCACTATACAGCAAACATACCTCTGCTGTCTGCGAGAGACGCACAGCGATCTCCGGCACCTTGACGGTCGCCACACTGCCGCTCGCGCACAGCAGCAGCCGCGACGTTGCTGGATCCATGTCAAAAATGTCACTAAAATGGGGATTTACACAGTGAGTGATGGTCATTGATACCCTTAGTGACGACTCTGCACCCACTTGCCAAAATGGACGAGGTGGTGCACAAGCTGGAGCTGCGCGGGCAGCAGCCGACGCCGCTGGCCGACCAGGTCAAGACGCAGCCGTCTTTACTGGAGAACGCGACGCTGCACGACTACCAGTTGGTAGGCCTCCGGTGGCTGCTGCGCAAGCATGAGCAGGGGCTGAACCCCATTCTGGGGGACGAAATGGGACTGGGCAAGACGCTGCAGGTTATTTCGTTCATCGCAGCGCTGGAAGCTGCTTATCGAGGCCAGAAGAAGCCTCGAGGAAGTCGGTACCTGGTTGTCGCACCGCTGAGTGTACTGCCCAACTGGATGGAGCAGTTCGAGCAGTTCGCGCCCAGCATCTCCACGGTCATGTACATCGGTCCGGCAAAGGACCGTGAGGCGACGCAGAAGGTCATCGCGGCCAGTCCACAGGACCAACCGCTGGTGGTTGTGACGTCGTACGAGATGTTGCTACATGACCATGAATTCTACAGCAAGACGGAGTGGGAGGTGATGATCATGGACGAGGGCCACAGACTCAAGAACCCGAAAGGCCAACTCCACGGGATCGTCTCGACTAGACTGCGGTCCAAGCACATGGTGATCTTGACGGGCACGCCGATCCAGAATGACCTGGAAGAGCTTTTCGCATTGCTGTCGATACTGAACCCGGGCGTGTTCAACGACCAAGCGCTGTTCGAGTCGACGTTCAGAAACTACTTTTCGGCGAAAGCGCAGCGTTTGGATGAGGGTCAGCGCGCGAAATCCAAGCGGCTGAGCAAAGCGGAGGAGCTGATGCGTAGACTATTAGCACCGCTGTTGCTGCTGCGGACGGTTCAAGACGTGCAGGGCGCATTTACATTGCCACCATTGTCCGAAATGGTGGTTCATACGCCGATGTCGTCAATGCAGCGAGCATACTACAAGGAGGTTATCGCCAAGAATGCATACGTCCTGAATGGTGCCGCGAAAGCTCATGGCAGCAGGTACACCGGCATTTATTTCGCGCGCTGTGATCTCTTTTATTCAATATGTGTAACAGTAGTTTGGTGCTTGTCTGGTAGGGTCCCGCTGCTGAACATTCTTCCCCAACTGCGGAAAGCGTGCAACCACCCGTACCTGTTTCCGGGCGCTGAACCTGAACCGTTTGAAGAAGGCAGTCACTTGTATGAAAACAGTGGCAAACTCTTTGTTCTGCATCAGATCCTGCCGCGTCTGAAAAAGGAAGGTCACCGGGTGCTGCTTTTCAGTCAGTCTCCACCCTTTCTGGACATCATTCAAGACTTTCTTACGCTCGAGAGTTTTGCGTACGAGCGCATCGATGGATCTGTGCGTGGGAAAGAGCGTTGGCAAAGCATTGAGCGCTTTCGCAAGGATCCTGAAACTTTCGTCTTCCTTATCTCGACAAGGGCTGGCGGTCTCGGATTGAATTTGCAAAGCGCAGATACGGTTATTTTCGCGGATTCGGATTACAACCCGCAGACCGATCTTCAGGCAGTAGCACGAGCTTATCGCCTGGGACAGACAAAGCCTATTCACGTGATCAAGTTCTTATGCGCGAATACGGTTGAAGAGAGCATTTACCGACGCTCTCTCAAGAAAATGCGCATGGCTGACCGCATCCGCAACCTTGCACGAAGAACTGATGGTGACGGCGATGAAAACGACGATGATAGTGGGAAGAGCTTGCTTGATATGATTCAGTTTGGTTTGCATCGCCTCATGGAAGAAGCTGCTGGTCAGGACGAAGATGCGCTGATGAAGCCTTTGGAGGAGGAATATATCCAACACATTTTGACTCGAAGAACCGATCACGTATCTGAGGCGGGCGCTGATTCCGATGACAAAATGGTGCCGACGCTAAAGAGTGACAAGCTGCTGGAGTCGGGTGGGGATTTTCGAGAGGAAAACATGTATTACTTCGAGGGAGAAGACTACACGAAAGTCATGAACACTAAGGCGAAAGATGCTGAGTTGCTCCAGAAGCTATGCGCCGAGGCAGCAAATACTACGAAGCGTAAAACATTAACGGCTCGTAAAAGATATGAACAAGATGATGATGAAGAAGAAGACGAAGTGGACGAAGAGCTAAGTGCTGCGGATGAAGCGGAGCAAGCTCGAAAGCGAGAGGAGCGGCGTCAAAAAGCGTTGGAACGAAAGCTTGCTCAATGGAAGGCCAACAAGTACACGTCAGTGGCCATTGACGTCAGTAACACTGGAGACAGCTCTGTGCAATCATCTCCGCGCAGCGCAAGCCCTCCGCGTAGTTCGGGTCGACTGCTGTACAAGTCTGGGGATGCCAGCCAACCGCCTATCAATTCTCTACGTTTGAGGCCGTACATCATTGTTCACTGCGTGGACAACAGTGGTGTGTGGTGCTCTCGTGGGTTCTTTCGCAGCCTGTCAACACTATCACCCTCGATACAAAACCAATATGAGGAGGCAGGACGCAACGGAGATCTCAAGCTTGGCAGTGCGCATTTGATTCGATTACCACCCCAAGCTACCAATCAGCTACCCATTGAGGGATATGTCTGCCTGCTGGTTGTACAGGGCTTCGTCGCGAAGAAGAAACAGCGCGTGGGAAATGGCCAGCTCGTTCGTCAGGGAAAGTCTTCGACGTTCCGCCTGAATGCGCTTGAGACTGCGCTGCAGGCGCTAGCGCATCGTGCATTGGAGCTAGACGCCACCGTTCATCTACCCCGAATCGGATATGGTACCCCAAACTTCAATTGGTATGCTGTTGAACGCTTGATAGCTCGCAATCTTCGGGATGTGGGAGTTAAGGCAACCATCTACTATTATTCTGGTAGGCAACGGACTTAGTTCAGGGGAAAAAATGACACGCTTGTGGGGTCCAACTACGAGTAGATACCCGACTCATTTTGCCGAGCTAAAGTGTCATCGTATGCAGAGTCAACACGAACAAGTTTTCGAGCCCCGACGCTTGCTCATATGTAGTGTGACTCAACGTCAGGGAAGCGGTCAGCTATGTCGTCTCCAGGCATGATCCCAATTGCGCTCAAGTTGGCCTGTAGTACTCTTTTGCTGTCCTTGAGGAACTCCATTTCCTCCTTCGCTTCGTCAATGCTTCGCAGAAGCAGTTTCATGTCCTCGTTCAGCTGTGTGGACTCGTCATCCGTTGCCATGATAAGCTCCAATGTTTTCTTCTGCCATTGCGCCTGCATCGCCTGAGAATATTCGTCCAGGTTTGCGATTTGGTGCATGATTTCGCGAAGCGAGATGCGATCCCGAAACTCACACAGCGGGTTCGTGCAGCGCGCCCTGTGCGCTTCTGCGCTGTGCCAATTACTGCAAAGATCGTCGTGACACGGTTCGCCCATTATGCACTGCCGCTCACGAATGTTCTTGCAACCTCTGACACACGATTTACCGCGCGGTGGCTTGCACAGAACTGCATCTATGAACTGGATCGCCTTTTGTAGGCAGTCTTGGAAATGACGGACTTCATTTTCTGGTCGCATTCCCGCATCGCAAAACCCAGGAACGGGGGGTTCGTCTGATGAATCCATGACATCAGCATAAACAACTTCTTGGTCTTCGGGGTTTGTTGGCTTGTCACGAGCATCAGTAGCTACTGT
Source organism: Phytophthora sojae (assembly GCF_000149755.1). Classification (NCBI taxonomy): domain Eukaryota; phylum Oomycota; class Peronosporomycetes; order Peronosporales; family Peronosporaceae; genus Phytophthora; species Phytophthora sojae. Next base: position 6,096,564 of record NW_009258115.1, read on the forward strand.
ACTCCCTTCAACCGTAATGGTGTTACTTTCTCGGCCTTGATCCGTCTCTGGTTCATCTATCGGTTGCGTTTCGCCCGTCAGGTCGACAACACTCGCGTTCTCCATTTCCACGTCAATAATACCAAGACTCTCCGGTTCTTCAGCTTGCACCGTTTCAAAGTCGTCCATGATACTGAGTTTGTGAACGTTGTCAGAGTTGTCATGGTTTTGGATCACTTCAGTCTCACTCCCATTGCCAGTCGTGTCCTCTTCAGCTGGCACCCCTTCAAAGTCGCCCACGATATTGAGCTTGCCCTCCTTCCGAACGTTGTCAGTGTTGCCATGCTTTTGGGTCACTTCAGCCTCACTCCCATTGCTAGTCGTGTCCTCTTCGTCACCGTCGACGCCATCTAAGCAGCTCGGTTTGGTAGTCAAGTCGGTGTGAACTGACGAGTTCAATGCCTGGTGCTTATTATCAGCAGTGTCCTCTTGTTCCGACTCGGGTGTTGTACCAGATTCAGCCTCAAAAGAATGTTCGTCGCCAATATCGGCATCCTGTGTCGATTTGGGTGTAGCGCTCTTTTCTGAGACTTCTTTCGCGACGGGAGCTTGTGCATCCTTGCGAACTTGCGAGCATGCGTCCCCATCTTCGTCTTTCTGTTTAGAGCCACACGATTCGGTGGTAAGCATTGGCGCACTCCTCAGGTTCCACCGTTTCCTCGGCACCGACACAGTTCCACAAGCTTCTTCACGCCTGGTAGTCTCACCAACGTGCTTGTCCGGGCTGGCCATAGTTTCATTACCACCACCACCACCACCAGTAGTGCTCTGGTCATTTCCCGTTGCATCTCCAGCATCACTTCGATGAACCCGCTTCCCCCGCTTGGACGTGGCCTTTGCAGCTGTCCTTTGTCGCGATATAACGCGAGCAGTTCTTTTCCGCGCCGGAAATCTTCTTCGCCTCTGCCTTGATTGCGAGCTTGTTCGTCGCCAGCATCTTGCTCGCCAGCATCGGCTTGCTCCTTGCGTTCATCCAGCTCTTCTTGGTCTTGATTGCGAGCTGGTTCGTCGCCAGCATCTTGCATGACAGCATCTGCTTGCTTCTTATGCTCATCCTGCGCGCACCCCGAACTCTTGCCTTCACCTTCTCGCTTCTCCTTCTTCTTTTCTTCACGTTCATCCTCTCCACGCTCCACCCACCTCTTCAATCGCTTTGTTTTGCCTTGCTTCATCGACGATTGGCTTCTCGTCGACAGCCGCTTCCTTGTCCCCCACTCCCTTGACGTGTCGTCAACCGTTGCAGACTTATTCGAAGACGTATCGTCCTCATCGTCACCATCAGTTGCATCTCCAACGTTTTTCACTCCGTTCTCATCGCCACCGCCAGCAGCAACTTCCTCCGTTCTTTTCGCAGCTCCAATATCGCTCGGAGAAGCCGCCGGTTGGCCACTATCCCCCTCCACCATTGCCTCGTCAGCCTCACTCTCCTGTCCCCGTCGGATCTCCAAGTCCATCGTCGCCCGAGTCCCCGCTGTGGCACGCGAAGATGAGGCGGTCCATCTCCACCAGGAACCCGGGCGTCGTGCTCAAGTTGCTGTCGATGAAGCGCGCCAGGCGGCTGCAGCAGTCGTAGAACAGCTCGTAGCTGTAGTCCATCGGAAGCAATGGTTTCGTCAATTGCGTCAATTCGTCCTCGAAGGCGGCGCACACGGCGTCCACCGCCTCGGCCACGCGGTGCCGCGCCTTGAACTTGAGCTCCGAGCGCAGGCGCTCAAAGAAGGGCGAGGGCTCCTTGGGCTCCGGCACGTGGCGGTGCGGCATTGCGCGGCGTCTTGCAAGCTTCACCATTCTTGCACTTGTGTGTGCGATTCCGTTGTTTGGGGGTGTTGAAAGAGAAGGCGCGCCTACGTACTACTCGGATACCCCAAGATGGCGTTCTGATCGCTGATTGGCTGGCTGTGTTGGCAAGTTGAAGTAAATCAGGCGGATCCCTCCAGGAATGGCTACACTTCATGGCCCCTGGCGCCTCTTGTTGGCGAGGAGGCAATGCTCGCTGCAACCCGAATACAAACTACAACTGCACTACGCGGCTCACTGTAGACCGATAGTGAGCCCGCACAGATGAAGCGCGGAATGTTACAGGCCGCGTCGCCGCAGCGGGGGGAAGGAATACGTCTTCGCTGCGCAGTTTGAAATAGAGGCGGCAGCAGCGTCCAGGTGCGACTAGTGCTCCCTTAGACCTCAGAGCACACCACCATGGCCGTGCCCGCCACCTCACACTTCGCCTATGGTCTCTGTCGGAACTGGAAGTGGGCCAGCGTGTCGAGCGTGTCCAGCTGGTCGTTGAACACGACGCACATGCACGTGCCATGGACGCTGTTGAAAGTGCGGGCACCGGTATCTGTGTTGTGGCACAGTCTGTGCCACACAAATGAGAAGCTGCCTTGTAGTGAAGGTCCTTCATGTAGCTGCCTAGCTTGTCCGCCACATCCCTCCAGCACTTCGAGAAAATGGCTACATTTCCACACTGACTGATCGTCCCAACTTGCCAAACTTCGCTGTACGTCATCACCAGGGTTTGGTAGTAGTGAGAATTCTGGCTAGTAGTGATACTACTACTATTATTCGACTGTGAGTCACTATCACTACTACTACTACTAGTAGTGAAGAAACGAAATTAGTAGTTATCACTACTAATATCACTACTATAGCACTACTATCCAGACTGTCGGAGCTTACCAGATCTGCCGCTTACTTTCCTCCATGCGCGCGAGCTCGAGACGATTGTGGCGCAGTATCAGCTGCCTTTGTGCTCGCTCGTTGGCAGTCCGCGTTCTTGGTGGACTCATCACAAAGGAGCCTGTAGAGAACACGCGTTCTTGGAACGCAGTTGAGCAGCCCCGTCCCAGCCAGACGCGTGCCAGTTTTGCAACTGACGGGAACTCCTTCTGCCCAGCCTCGAGAAACCAGCTGCAGACGTCAATGTTGTTGCATACTTGCTCAACATTCCACACACGAACACCTCGTTTTTTGTCGCGCACGCTCAGCTTAGCCAGCACGGTATCGTACTCGTCTTCGGCGGGATACTGCCTTTTAGCCACCTCAGCCCAATCGACTCGAAGGTCAAACCACTGGTCTAGCAACGCATCCGCCTTGGAGTTGATCATGGCATCAGCACTGGCCTCCTCAGACGGCTGAGATACCTCTTCACCATACAGCAAGTCAGCCTCAGTGTCTGAACCACTGTTAGCCTCTCTTGGTGGGGAGTTTGATGCAGACGCTGCGTCGTGGACGTTTTCCTTGTCACGTGCATGCAGACCCTTGAAGAAAACCCGGTGCTCGACGCGCATTAGCTCCTTCGCATCCTCCAATATCTTGTCTGTGGCAGCCTCCGCTGTGTCAGGAATGCGAAGGAATTGTTTGGCAGATGACTTCGTGCGTGGATCGAGTAGCAAGGCCACACCCATAGGCACGGACGGCTGTGGGAGACGCTCAGCAATTTGGTGAAGCGTTCGCGTGATGCATCGCTGAGCGAGCTCCGATAAATCGGGCAACGTTAGCTGGACCCGCGGGAAGTTTTTCTCATTCGTCCCCGTGTCACGAGCACCATTTAGACAGTAGGCTGAGAACTTGTACGAGTTCATGCGAGCGGAAGCCACACGCAGCAGCACATACATAGTCGAAGAAAGCATGGACGCCGACTGAGCCTCCACGAGTGCTAACTCTGCCACGCGCTGCATGATCGCCTCCATTTGAATCACTAACGCCCATTCTGCGTCGGTGATTCGGTTGAAGACATGCTTCTCGTCCTTGGCCACGTTTGCGCTCAGGAAAAATGCCTGGAACGCAGAAAAGTTGATGATCAAACGCTGAAACAACTTAATCGTGGACGCCACGCGAACGTCGATGTCCACCAAAGCTGCTAGCTGGGGTAGCTTGTGAAATTTTTGGACGTCCTTGAGGCGGGCGACACGCTCCGGGGACTTGCTCGAAGCAAAGAAGTTGTTTAGAGCACGTAGTTTTCGAATCACCTTGCCACCTTCTGGGAATGCCCCACCTTTTGTCACAACAGTCCGCGTCTTGACGTACGCCTCCGACTTTGGGTCTTTCTTGTACTCGTTGCGCACATTCTCCTTCAACCCGATGCCATAGCCAATACAGAGATTGAGTGCGTGCATCGCACAGTCCGTCTGCAGGGTCGAGTCGAATTGCCTCGATATTTTTCGCGCGCCTGGAGCAGTGTCCGATATCGTGAAGCGAGCCATTTTGTTCACATCCAGACCGTAGCGTGTCTTCAGTTGATTATTCATCAGTTTGCCCACTTCTTTGGAATCATGTCCATCGTTCTTCACGTGAGCAAGGAGAGCAAGGCGTACAGGTCGCCACTGGTGGTTGATATAACTGCCTGAACTCCAACAATGTTATTCTTTGCGCTGTTTGTCCATAGGTCGTGCTCCACCGTCATGACGTTTCATCCAGCTCTTGAAACTCTTCGATGAACATCTCAGCTGCGTCCGCTGTAAACTTCTCGAAATGGTTGTCCAAAATGTCGTTATACATCTTGGTGGGGGGTACAGTGACATTCGGGTTGCCCGTAATGCCGACGAGCATTTCATGAAAAGCAGCAGTCGTCACCATGTTGTGCGCATGCCCTAGGCACAGATACACATAGCAATAATGAGATTTAGCAGCTTTCAAAGTCATAAAAGTTTTTAAAAACGCACCATCATGAATCAGCCACCGTGCTATATGGCCCGTTATCTGCTCCCCGAAGTTGACCACAACGTTTTCTGGCGCTTTAGGGGGTGATCTGCTTGTGATCTTGCTTTTGGAGAAACTTCCCGCTTGGTTTCATTTTTGGGCCCCACCTGCACCATGTAGCGGTCTGCACGGGTTAGCCGGCGCCGCTGCTCTTGGATAGCCAACTCATGGTCCTTATGAATGGACACTAGATGGGTCTTAGCGTTCGATGCGTTGCCAGCGCGGCAGAGTGAGTCCTGCCACGTCTTCGTCTGCACGCAAAGCAGACAAATATGCGTGTACGTCTTGGCCTCGTAGATGGAAGGTGTATCCAAGCGGTGGATCAGCTCCCACACCGGGTCGGTCGAGTTTGCTGGCGGCTTGTAGACGACATGATCGGGGATACTGTTAACGGGCTCTTCTTTTTCTTCGGCGTCATGTTGGGCGAGGTCGATCACAGTGGCGTTGCTGGAACACGATATGCCGGATTGGCTGCTTGGCGTGAACTCCTGGGAGTCGCTGTCCGTATTGAAGAACCTGCTCACGCAAGCGTGGCTGCAGAACCTGCATGTAGAGCATCAGTAAGCAAAAGTTATGTGCAAAGACCACTAATGGTAGCGCTACCTTTTCGCGAGGTCGACGTCGGGCTTGGTGCAGAGTTCATTGCTGCACAAGTGATGCACGGGCCGACCACACACACTGCACGGCGAAGTCTCCTCTAGATTCCCCCAATGTCAGTCTATATTAGCACACTTCATCAGTCTGGCTTTACCTGAGAATCGAGAAATGAGCGAAAGAGCTCGAAGCGCGGGGGGGGGGGGGGTCGGAGAACCACCAATTTGCGCGCCTTTTGAAGATCTTACGTGGGTTGAAGTTCGGGGAATTAGTAGTGATATTAGCACAATTATTATCATTACTAGTGACCTCTTTTCTCGCTACTATAGTTTTATCACTACTATGAGGCCCAGACCCCACTGCTATAGCACTACTATAGTAATAGTAGTGATATTAGTACTACTATCGCTACTATTCTGGAGACTACTACCGAACCCTGGTCATCACGTCTAGCTAATCGGATTGGGCCCGAGCACCTTGTCTTGCTGCTTTCAGGAGTTCGGAGACTCGTCTTCTCACTTTGCAATTCGCCTTCAAGCCGACAAGCACTTCAGTACAAACTCCACTCCTCCCCATGGTTTTCCCGCAGACCTACCGCGCGTACCAGTACGACCACTACGGCCCGATCGAGGACGAGCTCAAGCTCCGCTCCGACCTGCCGCAGAAGGCCCTCGCTTCGAACCAAGTCCGCGTCAAGGTGCACAGCGCTTCGGTGAACCCTCTGGACTACAAGCTGGTGGAAGTCATGGGCCAAATGATGCTGGGCCGAGCTCCGTCCCCTGAGCAGCCCTTCGCCATCGGCCATGACGCCGCCGGTGAAGTGGTCGAGGTCGGCAGCGACGTCAAGCGGTTCAAGGTGGGCGACGCAGTCTATGCGTCCGCGACGGGTGCCACCATCGGTAGCCTGTCGGAATACTGGGTCTTGGACGAGGACGTCGCAGCGGCGAAGCCCAAGAATCTGAACTTCAACGAGGCCGCTGCGGTGCCCTCGGTGGCGATTACAGCGTATGCCGGGGTGACGGAGCACGCTAAGCTTCAACGAGGAGACACTATCCTCGTATTGGGCGGCAGCAGCTCAGTCGGGATGTTTGTCATTCAGCACGACATCGGGGCTCGGGTCATCGCGACGACGAGTTCACGTAACGTTGAGCTCATCAAGTCTCTCGGCGCTGATCAAGTCGTCGACTACACCGAGGAGAAGTGGGTGGACGTGTTGCCGCCGCACTCTGTTGATGCGGTTTTCGATTGCTGGGTGGAGCCCTCGGCTTGGAACGACGGGGCATAGGTGGTGCTCAAGAAGAACACGGGCCGTTTCATCACGATCCTGCCAATGGCACAGCCTGTTAAGGACTCGGAGTTCGGGGCGCAGCACGTTGGCTTCATTAGCCCCAACAACAAGGCTTCTCTGAATGCGATCACGGAGCGCATCGAGGATGGGAAGGTCAAGCCCGTGATGAAAAAACTTTTTTTTCTTTCTCTCACCGGCTACTTTCCATTTAGTGGGGATAAATTGCATTCTCGACAGCTACATTGCATTTCTGATGGATTTATTTCATTCTGTACATTCGAAATGGCTGTTACATGCATTGCATAAATTTTTCGGTTCAGGGCTTGTAGGGTTACTGTTCGGTGCCGTACCGAAACAATTAGAAGGGCAGGATCGAAGCAAGTTTCTGGAACTTTAACATAGCGTCATTTACAGCATTTCTGGCCTTTTTTTTAAAGGTTCGGACAAGGTTCGTGGCAGGTTTAAGTATAGAAGTCGCTATCATATCTATTTTATCTAGGTGATTTAAGTACAGAAGCCGCTATCACATATTTTGCACCTAGGTGTGAAGCATCACTCTGGATCCCGGCGGCAAGTTTCCGTTGTCGCGTAGTGGTATACATACGGCAGTTGTGGCACCGATTGAGACGCAGCGGACGGGGATTTACAAGCCATTACTTCCGGAGATCGACGGTTTGCTGCTGGGAGGCCAAGGTCCCAAAAAGTGTTTGAACACCCTACGCATGAAGTACGATCACTCCGAAGAAGTTCTCGCCTTGCTGCCATCAGCTTCCCAAGTCAAAAACAGAGCACAACTACTGCGAAGACGGGGGGATTTGGACATTACCACCTACGCTGATGTCATGGTTTGGGCGACGCCAAGACTCTGCACAACCCCAGCAGCATTTTTCGGTCATATGCGCTACAATCGCGAGCGGGACGCTCGGCGCATCGCTCGCCAACCCTTTGAGTTTCAAAATGAGCTCATAGTGCTGGACTGCTTCACCGACACAATCGACAGTGGTGACACCTCGGTCGGAATCATCTTCACTTCGCGAAGGCTTTTTCGAACAGCTCCCAGAACAGTGGCAAGTCAAAATGGCGAGATGTTCGGGGTCACAGATGGAACATACAAGCTTCACTTCGGTGGTTGGCCGCTTGTGTCTTTTGGCACATTCGGACTTCGTTACACCGCTTCGCATGCGTATCAACAGAAGATTTACCCGATGGCATTTATGTTCGTCAGGACGGAGACCGCCTTTGCGTATACGAAGCTGTTTTCCGTATGGAAGCAACGGTGCCAAGAATTTTTCGGCGTGGCACTGGATCTACGGTTTGGCTCATTGGACCGCTCCACTTCAATTGCGAACGCTTTCCAGACAGTCTGGTCAGAGATCAAGCTTCTCGACTGCTGGCCCCATCTCGACCGGAATGCTCGGAAGAAGAAAGGGTTGCTTGCAGAGCGCGACCGCTACAACGACATCAACAAGACCCAGCACGATTATTTGAGTCAATCGCGCTCGAAGCAGCAATTCGAGGCGATTTCCGCACCCCTTACTTAGAATTTGGACGACCTTGGTGAAGGCGCGTATGCGGCGTGGCTGGACACGGAATAGCTTACAGAGCCGTGGGACCTGTGGTTCTATACGGCCAGCGACGTTCCAGGTATTGTTCCGAACCAGAATCCGATTGAATCGCACCACCACAGCATCAAGACTACTGCAGTGAATCAGCTGCGGGCTTCAACAGGGCATGTGCTTGCGTTGACTCTAACGACAATCCTGGTCGAGTGCGCGATGGAAATTGGGTCGGAGCCTATCCAGCACTTTGCCGCTGGGCCAGTTTCCGCAGAGGTTCTAGAAGCTGGTGTACTCCTCTGCAACGACGACAACCACTTCCCGTGTAATGGGCCTACTTTGGCTCACTACTTTAGCTTACACGTGTGCGCACGTGTACGAGGAAGCGTAGCTTAGTTTAGACTAGAGTTAATCTATACTCGGACCTCCGAGTATAGATTAATCTAAATAAATGATCCAAATAATGTTTTTGGGTCAAAATGAGAACTGCTATTTTTGTTTTATGTTTCTGACTTCCTCTAAATGTAATATTCTAAACTAGGAACCTGCCAACGGCTGGTTGGCAGGATTCTGCTAACATGCAAGTCACTCATTGGCTAAAAGATACTGCTTTCAGCCAATAGGAATCCTAACTGTGTATAGACCACCCGTCGTGGTGGTCTTAAATGTATGTAGACATTGGTGTACCTTACACCAAGGTCGAGGAAGTGTTCAAACCTCTAACAGACATCGCATCTGTTAGAGTAACAAGTGACTGTAGCCACTTTTGCGTGTAACCCCGTTACATCCCGACTCACAAACGCAAGTCGCGCAGAGCAATCCGCAACATCCAGGCGTATTACTTCAACCAGAGATACTACATCGTCCGGGACGACAATGTGCATGGATTGAAGGTGAACGCGAGCCGAACAAAGACCTATGAGAGATCGGTCAGCGGATCCCTCAAGGATGATGAAATTGTGGAGAATGTCCAGTTTCGATACCTCTCACTGCACAAGGTGGCGGTGTTGGATCGACTTCCGTATGAGCACGACTGGAACTCTCCGTTGTGGTCCCTGGAGGAGATCAACACCATCAGAAAAAAATTCAAGTGTGACTGCAAAGATTTCTACCAGACGAGGTGGCTGTGTGCTCATGTACTAGCATGCCTTCACCTCGTTGACAATCTTGATTTGACGGTGATGCTTCGTGGGCTCCCAACTCGCAGGCCTCCCGGTAGACCGCGCAAGAAAAGCAAATGCCTCCAGTGAGATGGTGTGAGAACATCCCAATACTCCGTCGATGCCCTGATGAAACGACTTGTGGACAAGCCAGCAAGTGTTATCAACTGGAGCGTGCTAAGCGAAAAGACAGTGACCGAGGCGGATGGCGAGGAGTCCCAGCGGACCTATATTGGCAAAATTAACCCCCCCTTCAGTCGTGGTGGAAAGCGGTTCTGGGAGATCGCGTACGAGGATCAAGATGAGGTGACTGTCCTGGAAGTTGAAGCTCTTGCCAGGACGATCAATTTCTCTTTCCAAATGGGGCACAACATTGTTCCCAACTAATGCATATCTTCGACACAACAGCGGTAGCGTGAAGCTTCAGCAGAATAGCAAGTGGACGACATAAGGCTAGACGTAGTGAGCACTTCGGGTGCTACGAACTAGGGACCGAGTAACCCGGACATTTCATTTTTCAATAAATGCAATATAACCCTTGTGAATGCAATAAGAGCCTGGTCGGGGAATGATCGTCTCAGTCTCGCTCGTCTCCGGTAAGCCTACCCCTAAGGTGAACTGAGCCGATGTGGTCGGTTGGCTGGAGACCGTCTTAGTTTTGGTGTGTCAAGCTGCTCGACTCAGCACCATCACACTCGAGAACTCGCAGCCATGGAAGGCACCCTTACTGCTCCACCTGTGGGCGGCGCTGAAGCTGAAGACGCTGCTGGGAGAAGCGTAAGCGGCACGGACACCAACGGGAGCGGCGTCGAGAGGGCACCCCCGCATGGTGGAGGCCGTGGTGGTCGCGGGGCAGGTCGCGGTGGTCGTGGAGGACGAGGAGCTTCGACCAGGCCAGCTGCATCATGGAGCGATGATGATGTGAGCGAGGTCTTTCGCCTCCGTTACGCAGAGTTAGCTGACAACTTCAAGAACACGAAGGACACCAAGCGCATCAAATATGCGTGGGCCGTCTTATCATCAACACTCTCTGTTAACCAGAGCAAAGTGTTCACTGACCAGCAGTGTCAATCTAAGGTAAATATCTACAATGTGAAAATATCTATCGGAATGAGCCACTACTAAGTTATTAATCATGATGTGCGGTGAATAGTTTTTAAAGATGAAGAAGATGAAGCAAAAGTGGGCGTCTGTGCGGGAAGCAGAAGGTCGAACTGGCAACGACGGACCCGTGTGGCGCCCAAATCACTACTCCATCATGAAAGACTACTGGGGTGATGCGACGGGGATGAACAACCGACCGCATCTTAGCACGGAGGACCCGGACACAATTGCTGCTGCTGGTGACGCTGCGAGCGCCGACGTCGCTGCCTTCGCCACGCCTGCCTCGCCTCCCCCTCCTCAATCTCCAACGCCCCGCACCATGTCTGGCTCCACGGGGTCGTCTAATAAGCGACAGAAGCGCACCCAGGGGGAGTGTGTGGAGGCGGGTTTGAGTGCGGTTGCTAAAGGGTTTAGCGAAGGGCTAGAAGCTTTGGGCCAAGGACTTGCTACAGTCCGAAATGGGAGTGCCGAAGACATTGCAGCTGCTGTGCAGCAACAGACCGAGCTGTTCCGCGAGCAAAGTGAGCGGGCTCATGCCCAAACCGAGCAACTCTTGTCGGAAATGCAAGCTCAGAGCGAGCGACTTCGAGTGCAGAATGAAACGATTCGAGAGCTACTGGATTTGATTCGCCGCGACCATTAAAATCTAGCTACACACGTTTTCTAGACTAGCTCAAAAGCTTCGGTAAAGGCCAAAATGGACTCACGTTTCTCGAACCAACATCTCTTAGAAAGCTTGCAGTCATCTCAGAGTTGTTTCCAGTTAGAACAAAATCTTCCTCTTCATCGAAGTTCACCCGCGCGTCATCTTCATCTTCGAAAGAAGTGTCATCCTTCAAACCCAACAAAATATTGTGGAGAACCATCGTTGCAGCCACAATATCCACAGCCTTCTCGACGCATTTGGTGTTAATGCAGCAGTTAACAATTCTGAAGCGACCTTTCCAGAGTCCAAAAGCACACTCGACTGTCATCCTAGTTCGGGAATGCAGATAATTGTAACGTAGCTGCTTGCGTGTCAAACCGGCTCCATCGTTTTCCATGAACGGCGCCATGATAGCCGGACTAATAGCATATCCTGCATCTCCTAAAAGTGGGTCCCCGCTAGCAAAACGTCTTTGAAGTTGGAGCCTAAAGTAGACGCACGCCATGTTTTTTGGTCAGACCACGAGCCCGGCCGAATCTCCACGCTAGTAAAGCGCATTTTGTCGTCAACAACAGCCTGCACATTTAGCGCTGGGAACATCTTTCGACAATAGTATCCCTCAAAGTCCTCGGGCCTGTTAATCTCCACTAGAGAGCCGTCTATCGCGCCCACCACTCCTGGAATTCCACCTTTCGCTTGGAATTTACCTTGATGTAACGGGGTTACACGCACAAGTGACTACAATCACTTGTTACTCTAACAGATGCGATGTCTGTTAGAGGTTTGAACACTTCCTCGACCTTGGTGTAAGGTACACCAATGTCTACATACATTTACGACCACCACGACGGGTGGTCTATACACAGTTAGGATTCCTCTGGCTGAAAGCAGCATCTTTTAGCCAATGAGTGATTTGCATGTTAGCAGAATCCTGCCAACCAGCCGTTGGCAGATTCCTATCTTAGAATATTACATTTAGAGGAAGTCAGAAACATAAAACAAAAATAGCAGTTCTCATCTTTTCCCAAAACCCGCTACTTGGAGTCTTTATCTTGTTTAAAGTATACTCGTGGATCTCGAGTATACTTAACTCAAGTAAAAGAAACCTACGCTTCCTCATACACGTGCGCATACGTGTAAGCCGTAGTAGTGAGCCAAGGTAGGCCCACTACACCTGGTAGCACTTTGTAGTCCGTCCAACGACCGACTACCTGAACGTTCGTACGGAGCTGTACGAACGATGAGCCGAGAACCTTTTCATGAGCGCGGAGGTGCCCATGGAAAGCTCCACTTCGCCTGCAATACATGTTGCACGCGCTGACTGCCTCCACCTGTCGGATCCAGAGTGGGAGGCACTCCAACGACTGTCAACAGTCATTGGAGAAGCGGCTGTAGCTGCAATGCTGCGCACACTATCGCCGACGGAGCAACACGGTGTTGCTCTGGGATTCATCATGAAGGAGCAGCGAGGTGCTGCTTCGTCTACCACGGTGTCGTCGGGGACGACACCGCGCGCGCAATCGCTGAAGCTCAGCGTGAGCAATTACGTTGGAAGAGAGGGCGAGCCTCTCCTCCGTTGGCTTGTCGAACTTGACACTGCCATTGCGGCTCGACGCATCGTCGACCCGTTGTCGAAGGTCGCGTTCGCCATGTCATGTCTTGGCGGACGAGCGAGAAGTTGGGCGTACTCTTTGATCCTACGTGCTTCAGCACGTATGAGGGTTTCAAGGAGGAGCTCAGACAAGCGTTTGAGCCCCCGCAAAATGAGTTCCGGTCGAGGGCGGAGTTCCTCGACCTGCAGCAGGGCAAGCATGATGTCCATGCTTACGCTCAGAGAGCACGGTACTTGGTCTCGAACATCGTGACCAATCCGATCGACGAGGCGACCAAGGTCGTCACGTTCATGAAGGGACTGAGAGATGGGCATGTGAAGACCTATTTATTCCGTGAGTACCCGAGTACTCTCGAAGCTACAATCACTCTTGCAATGCAGGAGGAGTTTAGCCTGCGGCAGGCTAAGCTGCATGCACATGCGCCGAGGCCACAGCCTCGCCCGATAGTGAGGACGGGAGGCCCAGAACCCATGGACCTCTCGAGCGCTGCAACTGCTGGACCCCAGCAGTCGCAAGGAAACCATGTGCGATGCTACCGATGCGGTAGAATCGGTCACTTTGCTCGGGAGTGCACGGCCCCCGTGCACCAGCAGGGTGGCTATCGCGGCGGTGCCGGGCACCGTCGCAACCAAACAAAAAACGCTGGACGCCAGTAGGCGCGGGGCGCCCTACTGGTAATGCAGTTCCGCGTGTCGACCTTGGACACGCGACACTGAGGACTGCAGCCCCCAGTGAGGTTCATTCTCACTGCAAGAACCAAGATGACAAGCCTGACCTTGTCATCCTGAATGTGAACTCGATGAGAGCAAGCGGCTCTCTCCGTGCTTTGGTAGATTCTGGCGCGTCGAAGAACTTTGTTCGACTGCGAACTCTATCAAGGCTTGACTTCGAGGATTTAAAGATACCTCGAAGTATGTTGGAAGTACGACTGGCAACGGGTGCCGTCGTGAAGACCGAGAAGCGCATGGTACGCGTGCGCTTCACGTATGAAGATCAAGAGTTTGTCGAGAACTTTATCGTCCTGGATCTGGACGATAAGTTTGACATTGTATTGGGCATGCCGTGGCTTGCACGGCATGATCCGGTCATCGATTGGGAGAAGCGCACGAGAGTGCGCTTCGGTCGCGACAGCGGAACAGTGAGCGATGGCCCTGTTGCCGCTACGCACGCACCGACAGGTGCGCGCGACACCCCACTCAAGCAGCGCCTAATGCCGCTGTCCCGGGGCGCCCTGGGCGCGCGCGAGCACACGCGCAAGAGCAGCAAGCGTCGGCGTCGCCGCCGACGGCTAAAGGAGAAAATGTGTTGATCTCGGAGATCGACACCCGCTTTTCAGCGAATTAGGAAGAGTCTCCGACCTCAAGGGGCACGGATGACGCAGGCGAGTCACACGCCTCAGCCGTGGACGCTGACGCCAATCTGATTGGATCAGGTCTGGCCAATAATAAGAGCCAAGGTGACGAGGCGCCGTCGACTCCGGGAGTCGATGGCTTGGGTGAATTTGATTCGTCGGCTCGGGGAGCCGACGCACCCTATGTAATGGGGGTCTCCGCCAATAACAGGCGTCGAGGTGAAGATGGCGTGTCGGCTCCGGGAGCCGACGCTGCAAGCGGTGCGGACGGTTGCAAACGTCCCGCACCGGAAAAACGTGCATGCTGTCGTGCAGCCGGGCTGCACGACGAAGCGCCGGGCGACCAAGCCGGGCTTGAAGTCGCTCGCCCGCGGGATAAACCCGCCGGAAGTACTGAAGAAGAACACCCGTCCGCGGCTGGGCCTGGACGAGGTCAAGATCCAAGCGGAGCCGGGCTCCGCAAAACAAGAAGACGGCGCATGCGAAGGTCGCTGCGCAAGTCTCGGCCTGAGGCCGAGGCGCTACAAGGAATGTCTGCCGGACAGACGGAGGCTGAAAAGCCGGACGTCGAGACGTTGAACGTCTTGACGCGTGGTTCCGGTACAGGGAGATGACTCTCGCTAACCCTCCGACGCAAGCGTCGGAGTTGACTTCGCTTCCAGTCATGAGCTGGAAGCGCTTCGCGCGTGACTTGCACGATGGACGCATCGAGCAAATATGCATTCTCTCGGACGCCGAGAGAACGAAGAGCGAGAATGAAGAACTGAGGCAGTTCTTCATGGAGACCACCACTGAGAGTGAGGACACTCTCAGTGCGAAGACTAAGAAGGAGCGCTTTGAGGAGCAGAGCTGGAACTCGTTGAAAACGAGTCCCTACTACGAGATCTTACGGGAGTAAGCGGACGTACTTCCGGAAGAGATCCCTGCGGAACTTCCGCAGGACAAGGGCATCCAGCACGAGATTGATCTCGTGCCGGGCACGAAGTACTGTGTCACGCGGCAGTGGCCACTGCCGCGAGAGCAGGTCAAACCGATCGACGACTTCTTTGAGAGTCGTCGCAAAGCTGGACAAGTGCGGGAATCGAAATCCCCGCACAGTGCTCCGACGTTCTGTGTCAAGAAGCCACAGGGCGGCTGGCGCATCGTTCATGCGTACAACAAGCTGAACGATGCGACGATACCGGCGCAGACACCGATACCGCGAAAAGATGTTATCATCGATTCGATGGCCAGGAGCACTATCTACAGTGCTCTTGATCTGCGCGATGGGTTCTATCAGATCCTCATGTGTGAGAGCGATATCCCTCTCACGGCTGTGAGCACGCCGAGCGGCATGCTCTGGGAGTGGCTAGGGATACCGCAGGGTCTGAAGAACGCCCCTGCGACCTTCAACAGGTGTGTGACGCACTTGTTGCGCTCGGTGCGCGACTTCGCACCGAGCTACTTCGGCGATATGTTCGTCCACAGCCGGGCTGCGGACGGGATGAGCGATGTTGAGATGCACAAGGTGCATCTCCGGAAGCTGCTTGCGCTCATGCGCAAGCACAAGCTCTATGCGAACCTGAAGAAGTGCATCTTCGGGGCGAGCTTGACGGAAGCACCGATCTTGGCGGTGGCCGACCAAGATCGCCCGTTCCACGTTGTGTGCGACGCATCCGACTTCGCAATCGGATGTGCGTTGATGCAGGACGATCACGAGGGCCGTGACCGTGTCGTCTACTACCAATCGCGTCAGCTGAAGCCAGCTGAGCGCAACTACCCGGTTCATGACAAAGAGCTCCTTGCCATGAAGTATGCACTTGCGAAGTTCCGAGTGTATCTACTCGGAAGCAAACCGTTCGTGGTCTATACAGACCACGCGTCGCTGCGGACGGCTGTGAAGTCGCCGCACATCTCGCAACGGATGGCGAGATGGCTCTCATTCTTCGCAGAGTATAACTTCCGGGTTGAGTACAAACCCGGAAGAGGCCGACGCGCTCTCGCGTCGACCTGACCACGCCACGACTGAAGCCGACGTCAATGCCATTGACGCCATGCGATCGAGCACCCCAACGTCGTCACTGTTGGACGACGTGAAGGCCGCGTGCGCACACGACGCGGACGCGAAGCTCTTGCTGGCCAATGGCTCAGCGCCTTCTGACAAAGCTCGTCAGAAGCTGCCGAAGCATCTTCGTGCTCGTGCACACCGTTATCGCGTGCACGATGGGTTATTACTCTACAGTGCAGTCGACGACAACGCGGACCGCGTTGTCGTGCCCAATGACCATGACCTGCGACTCAGGATCATGTATGAGTATCACGATGCACCGACTGCGGGACATCCGGGCCGTGAGAAGACATACCTTCTTCTCACGCGAGACTTCTACTGGGCCAACCAGTATAAATGGGTGCGCAAGTACGTCCGTGCTTGCGAGGTTTGTCAACGTGTGAAGCCTGCGCCTTTCGCGCAGGCTCCCTTGCAGTCACTGCTGACTCCGTCGGAGTGCTGGCAGTCCATGTCTTTGGACTTCGTGTTCGGTCTTCCCCCGGACAGCCAGGGGAACACGGGCATTGTGGTCTTTGTTGACCGCTTCAGCAAGATGGTACATCTTGCTGCAGTACCCGCTGAAGTGACTGCAAAGCAGACTGCACGTCTGTTCGTCGACATGGTGTTTAAACACCATGGCATGCCGATCGACATTGTGTCGGATCGAGACCCGCGCTTCACTGCGCACCTTTGGCTAGAAGTGTTTACACTTCTTGGGAGTCAACTTTCGATGTCGACTGCGGACCATCCGCAGACGGACGGGCAGACCGAGCGCGTGAACCGCGTGCTCGTAGACGTGCTTAAGAGCTACGCTCACTCGCTCCAACACTGGAGCGAGTGCCTGCCGATGGCGGAGTTCGCCATCAATAACTCGGTGCATGCCTCGACCGGGCATACACCCTTCTACGTGAATGCCATCAGGCACCCACGCCTCCCGAGTCTACTCGGGATGGTGGCTCCTTCCTTAAGTGGGGGAGGATCTACGACTGCAACGCAGCAGCCGCAACGACACGAAGTAAAGCCAAGAACCGCGCGTCTGTGCAGGGCATAGACGCCGACAAGCGCACGAAGAACACGTCTGTGCAGGGCACAGACACCGACAAGAGCAAGAAGAAGAACGGGTCTATACAGGACACAGACACTCGCGAAGACGAACGCAGAGGCCGGGCCTACTGCTGGAACGAGCTGAACGAGTTCAGTTCGGACGCAATCAACTTCGTGCAGCACAGACAAGCCGTCATTCGGTTTGTCCAAGACGCTATTATTGCAGCTTCTGTTGATCGACAGAAGCTGAACGCAGACAACGTTGGCAGGAGCAACACAAATGAATTCAAGAAGGGTTCATTGGTTTTGTTAGCTACTCAAAACCTGCCTAAACATGCAGTTTCCGACTTCGGGGCGAGCAAGCTCGCTCCGCGCTTCATCGGGCCGTTCACTGTGCTGGCACGGCACGGCAACGCCTACACACTGGACATACCGTCTAGTATGCGCCTCCATCCGACGTTCTACGTCGGACGGCTGAAGCCATACCTGCAGTACGAGCTACCTAGCTCGGCTGAATCGAAGCAGAAGACTCGGCGGAAGCCGTCATCCTCACCAGCGCGAAGTCGCGCTGGAGCAGCGGGTCGAGCTAATGGTCCAGCTCGGCCGGAACAATCGAGACGGCCTGGGAGGCCGCCGCAACCTGAGGATACTTCAGAGCGCCGAACCCAGCGCTCTGGAACTACTCCACGACCGAAACTCGGTCGCGGGGAGACGCGAGATCAGGGTCAACACCAAGTTGACCACACACGAGGCGTGTTTCCTCCACCACCGCCGCCAATTCGTGACGCGCACGGCTCAACTCGATGGATAGTTGAGCGGATTGTTGGTCACAGTATCCCGAGAACGAACAGGCAACCGGTTCGTTTTCGTATCCGTTGGAGAGGATTCCCTCCCAACCAAGATGCATGGGAGCCGCGGAACGTCTTGCTCGAAGACGTCCCGGACATGGTGAGGGCGTACGAAGCCCACCATGCGCTACACGCTGGAAAGTAATACGAGCACTGTTGTTAACAACAGCACCCGAAGGCACTTCAAGGGCAGGCTGTGGGTCCTGCCCCGCGGCAGCGATGCGCTTCGCACGTTGCCGCGCATGCTACTCAGCAGCAGGGAGGTTCTCCGCTGCTGCGCCAGCGGTCTTCAACTTCGACGCGCTCGTTCCATAACGAGCGCGCTCTCTTCAACGTCACGCATTGACTAAGCGGTCAATGGTGGTTGACATGCCGGGACCGGCACGTCTAACCTTGACGGGGGGATGGTGTAACGGGGTTACACGCAAAAGTGGCTACAGTCACTTGTTACTCTAACAGATGCGATGTCTGTTAGAGGTTTGAACACTTCCTCGACCTTGGTGTAAGGTACACCAATGTCTACATACATTTACGACCACCACGACGGGTGGTCTATA
This sequence comes from Phytophthora sojae, assembly GCF_000149755.1. Classification (NCBI taxonomy): domain Eukaryota; phylum Oomycota; class Peronosporomycetes; order Peronosporales; family Peronosporaceae; genus Phytophthora; species Phytophthora sojae. The sequence continues at coordinate 6,115,091 of NW_009258115.1, forward strand.
CACAGTTAGGATTCCTCTGGCTGAAAGCAGCATCTTTTAGCCAATGAGTGATTTGCATGTTAGCAGAATCCTGCCAACCAGCCGTTGGCAGATTCCTATCTTAGAATATTACATTTAGAGGAAGTCAGAAACATAAAACAAAAATAGCAGTTCTCATCTTTTCCCAAAACCCGCTACTTGGAGTCTTTATCTTGTTTAAAGTATACTCGTGGATCTCGAGTATACTTAACTCAAGTAAAAGAAACCTACGCTTCCTCATACACGTGCGCATACGTGTAAGCCGTAGTAGTGAGCCAAGGTAGGCCCACTACACTTGAACTCGGGTCCATTCATGAGCAAGCCGCGGAAAATGAACGAACTTGCGCAGCGACCGGCGTAAAGCCTTGAGAAATATACCAATCACGTCGATAGCCCAGGACTTCGAAATTGCAAACGCAGCCGTAGTTTCTCTATAGCCACCCTGCGAGCCGAGAAAAAAAGAAAACAAGCAACCTTCTCCTCAAAAGAGTGCTCCTTCATAAATCGATCTAGCTCAAAATCATTCAGCTCCTGACGCAGAACACCACAAAGCGGTAGAAACGTAGCTTGGCTACACCTGAGATTCTGTCGAAACCACTCGTCGTAGACCGCGTCGTAAAGCATAGCCTTAAACTCTAGCGGTGTCAGGGTAAGGATGTTCTGCTTTGGGTTCGAAATTGCCCACACAGCGGTGTGGACCGCCGTCGCGGGAGCCCCCGTGGCCGCAGCAACTGCAGCAACGATGCTTTCGCTCTGCACCATCCAAACGCTGTGAAGACGCTCGTCTCCAAAGTGAGACTGGTGATTTAGTCGTCTCAGATTGGTCAGTCCGGAGCCGATCGAGCTAATAACTGGCCAATCAAAAATAAGAAAAAATGTCGCCACATCGTCTAAGACGATCGAAAGCCGAGACGAGCGTTCCCCGACCAGGCCCTGACACCATCGAAATGAAAACTAGCCAATAATAAATGAAAATCAGACTTTTTGACCATAAATGGAAAGTAGCCGCTGAAAGAATGAAAAAAAACCGCGCCCGCCCGTGATCGACACAGTCTACCCATTCGATAAAGCGCTGGACGCCTTTGAGAAGTTGAAAACGGGCCACGCACAGGGAAAGCTGGTGGTTGAGGTGCACCCGTGAAACGAGCGAGACTCGGAGGACTTGTAGCTAAGCTTTTACTCTTTTATGTATCAGCATAAGACTACAAGGTTTGCTTTTCATGCGGTCGAGAACTTAAAAACTTTCTTTCACTTGCGAGCGCTACGACGTGCTGTCATCGTCCTTTCGCCTCAAGGCTGCACCTGCACCACCAGTTTTCCCTGTGTGTGGCGTGTCTTCAGCTTCGCGTAGGCATCCAGCGCCTTGTCGAACGGGTACACAGTATCAATCACGGGCTTGACTGTGCCGCTCTCGATGTACTTGGTAATTACGTCGAGTTTCTCGGCAGAAGGATCGGTGTTGTGAACTTCGCCTACGAGCTGTGCCCCGAACTCCGAGTCCTTAACAGGCTGCGTCATTGGCAGGATCGTGATGAAACGTCCCGTGTTCTTCTTGAGCACCAACTGCGCACCGTCGTTCCAGGCCGAGGGCTCCACCCCGCAGTCGTACACCGCATCAACAGAGTGCGGCGGCAACACGTCCACCCACTTCTCCTTGGTGTAGTCGACGACTTGATCAGCGCCGAGAAACTTGATGAGCTCAACGTTACGTGAACGCGTCGTCGCGATGACCCGAACACCTTTAGCGTGGGCAAACTGCACGGCAAACATACCGACGGAGCTGCTACCGCCGACAATGAGAACGGTCTCACCCTTCTGCAGCTTCGCGTGCCGCACCATACCGGCATAAGCTGTTAGCGCCACTGAAGGCACTGCGGCAGCTTCATTGAAATCCAAATTCTTGGGCTTCGCCGCAGCAAACTCTTCGTCAACGACCAGAAACTCGGCAAGGGTCCCAAAAGAGGTGAACGGTGTCATCAGATACACCGCATCTCCCACCGTCAACCGCTTTGCATCACTGCCGACTTCCACCACTTCACCAGAGCCGTCAAACCCGATGTCGAAGGGGTTTTCAGCCGACGGAGCCTTGCCTATGAACGCCTGGCCCTCAGACTCCAGCAGCATGTAGTCGATGGGATTCACCGCGGCGCTGCGTACCTTGATGCGCACTTCTCGGGGCCGAGAGGTTTCTGAGGAATGTTGTCGTGGATCTTGAGCTCTTTCTCGAGCGAGCCGTAGTTCTCGTACTGGTACACACGGAAGGTCTTCGGAAACGCCATTAGAGTGGTCTTGGTTGGGCTTGATATGTTTGTGTGCTTGGAGGCGAAATGAAATGTGAAATGTTGACAATTTCGACCGCTGGACCCCAAGTTGTGACAACGTAATCGGACTGCGACATCGTTTTGTTGATGGAGCACCTCGAACATAATCACCACGAATGGGTCTGAGTGATATGGCTCTAAGCCATGGGCCATGCAACTCGAGCCGAGCTCGGTCGAGCTGTTGAATGGAAATCAACTTTGCGGGTGATTGTTACCATACCATGGAAATTTTGAGGAGAACACTGCTAAGCGACGCACCCCTTCGCTATTGACCATGTCGGCTGCGGACCCCGAATCTGCCGACGAAGCCTATGCTAGCGATGACTACGAGCTTGAGTCTCCTGCGCGCTCGCAAGGCCCCCCGGCCCCCTCGCCAGTAGCTCCGACGCAGCAGCAGACGTTTTGGTTTGACACCGACACGCTGGAGGACGACGAGAGCGATGATGGAGCTGTCACGCCACTGCCGAAGACCGCCAGATCCCAGCGAGCTCGAACTCCTCGCGAGTCCGACACGATCAGTGGGCGCCATCTGATGGACAACACGCCCTGGACGTACACGGTGTCAGCGCTGCAGGTTCGGATGCTTCGGATCCCCGTCTCGGAGTCTGCCGCTGTTCGAGAGCTGAGGGTGTTCGCGACAATAGACAAGCAGGCGGCGCAGTCGAGGGGGTCGAAGTGGAAACAGGAGCTCCAACCGACTGGAGGCTCTCCGCTTCGCTCGACGACGACGAAGAAGAGCACGAGGAGGAAACCACTGCCGACTGGTGGGAGGTTTGATGCGTACCGACGGAGCGGCCCAATTGAAGAGGCCAAGTGGGTGAGAGGCGACGGGAAGCTTCAGTGGACCTTCCCCATGGAGAAGTTCCGTCGCTTGAAGGCGTACGCTCCGAGGATCAAGGCGTTTGTGTATGGCATTGGCGACACGGTGATCGAGAATCACTCACAGGCACAGATGGAGCACCTTGCGCGACAAGAGAAGGATAGCCCAATTACAAGCTTTGGGTGGTTCTTCCTAGACCTAAGGTGAGCTATGTTATCTAGTATGCAAATCATTACGGGACTGTATCCCACTAACGACAGCTTGTTGTTGTGCGCTGCTTGAAGGACGCCAGATCTACCAGAACGGTGGTTAAAGTTACAGAATTCACCGTTTGGTGGCGAGGTTTTGATCTCCAGTACATTTTCACCTGGAACGATCTCACCAGGTTCACCAAGGCCAAGTAAGAAAGGGTTACCCTCTAGCAGACGGCAAGAGAAAGCCGGGGCTGCAGCCAACAGATCAGGAAAAGCGCCGACAGCATCGACTGTGGTTTCAGGTGATAACGGGGAGTACTTGCAGATTGGAGACAGCGATGGCCAGGAGATATTTGTTCTCTCTGTCTTCATCCAGGCAGCATTGAACCTCTCCAAAGTCGTTGAGGCTGCAATTAACGAGGATCGGGACGAGCTCGAGCGAACGGGATTCTGGCTCAGCTACTCGCTTTTTGACGTCGTCGTCCAGACAGATGTGTTCTACAACCTGAGTGTTGCAGAGTTTTCTCCCATCCGTGATAGTTTCCGAGTCAAGAGCAGCCTGCGGGACCTGGCACTTTGTATCGAGGACTTGGCTTGTCTTACGGTGTTCATGTGCACGGAGAACCGGGTGCTTGCAGGAGTCGAGATTCCTTTGCTTCCGATACTCTCTAAGGAGCTCTTCTCGAGCTCCGACGGAAAGGATCACGAATTGAATCCGGGTGATACTTCTGAGATTGAAGGAACGTTTTCGTTCCCAGATTTTGATGAAGCAGTTGTGACTGCTTCAGTTACAGTGGAGTTTGTGGAGTCTGAGAAGTCAAAATTTGACACTTTGCAGCGACCTGCTGACATGAGTCCTTCAAAGCAGCTCTCTGGCATCAAGAGCACCAGCAGAGATACCACAGAGCAAAGCACATTTGTTAATATTTCTGGATTGCCGAGTGAGAAGTCCGCAAACGAGCAAATTTTATTCAAACTGGACCACTTGCGCTTGAAAAGTGCGACATTGGCTCCGTTCACAGGCGCAGAAAGTATTTTGATCGAAGTGGCTATTGGAGAGCAACATTCCTCCGGAAATTTAGCTTTTTGTGCGTTCACGAGGCATCACGCATATGCAACCAGCCCAGCAGTGGGGGTATTGTTGGAGAATGTATCAAGTCAGACTGCCGTGGACACACCTATTCGAATTCGCTGCTTGTTGTCGGACTCAGATCAATTGGTTGCGAATTCATCAATGGGGTCTATAAGCATTGCTCAGGATGATGAGGGGTATCCAAAATCAATTGTGCTGCAGATTATGAATGAGGCTTCCCGACTCGTCGGGCAATGCAGGTTGGTTTGTAGTCGCGGGTCTGCTGCTCGCCAGATGCTTGGGCGCAAACTACTGGACGAAACAAGCAGCGAGAAACACCATTATCGAATATGCTTAAGATTGAAATCTGTTCGAGATATCGAGCTTCCTGGTGGATACTGTCTTCGTTACCAGAATCCCTTCCTTAGTTCGGCATTACGTAAGTCACTGCAGCCGTTCTAGTCTGTTGAGGCGCGATTTACTAATGTTGTGCTTAGTTAGCAGTGACTGGTTTACGGTGATAGACAAAGGTGAGGTGGAGATGCTAGGCTTCTACTGTATATTCGATGTACAGAAGGACCCCGCCCAGCTTAAACAAGACATGCAAGAGTCAGTCAATGTTGACTTAGTCTCAAGTGGCGAAGACAGGTAGGCTTCATTGTACATTGTACATGCGTGAAATGACGCCATCGATAACCTTGTATTATTGCTGGACGTAGGGTGGGGACTGCTGTTTTCAGCTTAAGTTACTTGTTTTTCTCAGAAGAGCGGTTTTGCTGTTCCGAGGGAAAATGTGAGCAGATATTTGCTACACAAGCGGAAACAGAGGCTCATTGGCTGGAAGTGCATACTGCTTCAGCGTTGCCGGACACCGATGCTGGGCCAGAAGTATATTCGCATTCGTATCGAAGTTGCTCGATAAACATTCCAATTGTTTGTGCTGGAGGGGATAGTGGGGCAAGATCGCGCCGTGTCGGTTCCATTCGTGTGTCGGCGTATTTAGAAGACGTGGGACTCGTCAGAGACACAACTGAGGCTACTATGGGGTCGAGGTATGCAATCCATCTTGACATATTAGCAAGGCTTGAAGGCCTAATGACTAAGTTGGTGTATGAATTGTAGGTTCGCTGTGCCCACACCGACTGCAATGGAAACAGAAGACAAGACAGAGGCAGCTGCAACAAAATCTCCTTTGATCGACAGTCCTTGTGAACGAAATTTGACTGAAGAATCAAGTGGTCTGTCGGCGGCGCGAGGAGCGGAAGAAGCAAAACCACATTCGTCTTCAACGAGACAAACTCATATCGCTGCTGACAATTTACTCTCGACCTCTGAAGAAGAGAGCTTCAACCGTGCACGCGAGCAACAAAAGGAAGCTGCACAGCTCAAGGAGGCCTTGGAGCGAGAAAGGAGTGCATGGAAACAGGAGCAGCATCTTCAGCAATTACAATGGAAACGCCGCTTTGCAGAAATGGAGAAGGCTCGGATGGATGAGCTGGAAGAAGAATGGGCGCGTCGTGAAGAAGAGCGAAGCAACTTGCTGAAGTCAGCACAGGAAGAATACCAGCGACTCGAGCAAACGCTTCGGAAATCGTTAGCTGACTTAGAAACGCGAGAACGCCGACTGACCGTCGCCGAAGCAGCTCTGCAGCGAGAGCAGGAGGCGAAACGCGATGAGAACGAGTCTCTGCAGCGGCGTCTTAAAAGTGAGCAAAGCCACACCTTATCGTTGGCGAAGAAACAGACAGAAGCGTACGAGCGACGGATATCTCTGCTCGAGTCCCAACTAAGTGATGCTGAGAGGCGAGCCAAGCAAGTGGAGACAGACTTTGCTGAATACCGTCAGCAGCAGCGGAAACTCCCCGAGTCTCGCCTGAGAGAAGAGATCGCGGCGCTGAAAGGTAGCGTGGCTGAGCTGGAAAAACAGAAAATGGTCAAGGAGCGCGAGTGCGAGGTTGCCCAGGCAAACGTGCAGAAAATGAAGGCGCAACTGGAACACGTATCCAGCTTGCTAGCTCAAGAGAAAAAGAAGCACGAAGCACGAGTTGTCGATGAACTGGAGAAGCTTCGTGTCAAGTACATCGCCCGCGAGGAGAAATACGTACTGGACGGTGATCGAGACGAGTTACGTGCCATCAAACAGCAGCTGGACGAGCTCAAAGGGTTCAATCTGCGGGGTGGCAACATGAAACAAAGCTCGCGTAGGCATCGCTCGCCGTCACCACAGCATCGTCGCAGTCAGCAATGGCACACACAAAGTCGCCATACCGCGTTTGCACGCCAAACTCGCTCAGGAAACCAGCAGTACCAGGATCAACCTTCAAGTTCGTTCTCTGACCGCGCATCTGAAGATGGAAGTGCCTGGGAGGTTCATTCCTTTGTCGAAACCAATCGAGCTGCCACGGCTCCACTCGGAACTTCACGTCATGAACTCAACACTAGCGCTTCACCTCGAAGAAGTGATCCCATAGCCGTATCCATGCGTGGGAATGCAAGTACGGACGATGGTGATTTAGCGGCCTCAGTGCTTTCGTATGAAGGGCCTCCCGATTCGGAGCTTGCGCGACTGATTCGCGAGCGAAAATTGTTACTTGCTAGCGGAGCTTACGACGCACAGAGCAATTTGGTACGCGAGCTTGACCGACTGATCAAAGTCACCAAGGCGAATGCCGAGCACCAGCTTTCCATTGCGCAGAAGCCTTAGATCACCAGCTCAAACTCTTTGAAACATTTTATTTTTTGTAGTGTTCGCATTTTTCCACACAGCAAAACGAAGACGCCTAGTTCTTGAACTTTTCAAAGGCTTGGTTCAGCACAGTAAACAGCTCCTTCGCCTCCAGCTGCTCCGGAATCGTAGCGCCACGGAGTTTGTCGGGGTGAACGACTCGAATAATATTCCTGCAGCAACATCCAAAATATACAAGTTAGACACAGGTAGGTATCGGCACAACACAACAAAGGCTCTAGACCGCACCGGTAGGCCTTGCGCACTGTATCATCGTCCGGGGACTGAACGACCATCAGTTGACACTTCTTGAGCGCATCGTTGGAAGAAATCTGGTCCAAGGTCAGAATCATGTGCAGGAGTTCTTTGCCAAACGCCCACATCTCCACTCGCCGGTGTATATCTCCTCGGACTGCATCTGCTTCATCAGCCTCTAATTTCTTCTTCATCTCTAATTCGTGTCGCTCGCGCAAGCGCGCTTGTTGGCGGAGATACAGCTCCGTGTCAGCTACGGTAGGTTCAGGAGGCAATGGCAGCATCTCGGAATTGTCATCCTCTGCCTCACTTTCTGACGTTTTACTTTCACGCCGGGGATAACGAGATGGTGGACCATCAGCATCGATGTTGTCATCGCCATGGGGCCGTGGGGGATCAGTAGGATGAGCTGGTGGAGAAACCTGCGGCTCCTTCTGCTCCTTCTGCTGCTGTTTGCTGTTCATTTGCTGCCGCATCTGCGAAACACGGACAGTCTTCATGCTTGCCGGTCGTCTTCTTCCGTTGCGCCGCGCCTGCTGCTGCTTACGCTTGCGCTCACGCTCCTCCTGCGCCATCTTCTCCCACTCCTTCTCGTATTCCTCCTTCTTTTTCGTCTCTTCATGCTCCTTCTCCTGCTTTTGCTTCAATTTTTCGTTGCGCTTTCTTGCACGAGCCTCCATGTACTCGTTCATGCGACTTTTACTCGTACTGTGTAAATTGTCGCCTCCACTCATACTTCGCCGCTTTTCTCGGGTCTTGGACGATGTAGGAGAGCGTGACGAGCGCTTTACGTGATTATCCAAACTGGCCTTCCGAACTTTTTGGTGCACTTCCGTTTTGATTTTACCGACCACCGCGTTATCGTCTTCATCCGAGGAAGGCGAGTCGGACGACAGCGATGACACCGACGACGACTCCGATAGACGTTCCACCTTCTTGATATCCAGATTCGGTGCTTGGCTCTTTTCGACGTCAGGCTCGTCAGAATCATCCTCTGAAGACGAAGAAGACGATGATGACATACCACTGTGAGCTCCGATTGTATTCGATGCCTGCCCCCGCTTCTTCGACGGATCTGCAAATCGAGTTGGTAATTGTGTCGGTTTGTCCGATGCCTCATGCCACTCATGACTTTCATCGTCATCATCGTCTGATTCACTTAAGCTGCTCGAGTCCGCATCAGCACCTGCATCGGAATGAATCAGCTGCGAAGGAATATCCACGGGAACAGGAGGGACAGCTGCAAGTGGCACATGAACCTCGTGCACAGCAACTGGTGGAGGAGGCGGTGGCGGCGGCATCTCGTCGTCATCCGACGAGTCACTTGAAGATGACTCACTACCAAATATGCTATCACTGGACTCGTCTTCATGGTGAGATGGGGACTTGGCCACGTACATGCGAGGGCGTTCCTTCAACACCTTGCTGTGTGCAAATCCTTGGCGCGGAGGGAGTGGTGACGCGAATCCAGCTTCACCTGTCGCTGCGCCGTCCGTGCCATCGTCTTCAGACTTCGTAATGTTCAAACCGTTTCTTGGAGAAGACCCCCGCTTGAATCTTGACGAAAGCTTCTCGAAGAAAGTCACTGACGTACCAATAGCTTTACCGGTCCCCGCAGCAGTCTTGTCGTCTACCGGTTTTTCAGGGGGCTCTGGTGAGATCTTGATTGTCTGCGCTGATGCAGCACGGCGTTTGCCTTCTCTCATCGACGGCTTCGGGTTATCATCCGTGAAGCTCGACGCCGAAAAACCTCGCGAGCGGCCGCGGCTTCGACTTGGACTGGATGCTCCGCTCGTAGGGGACGTCGCTCCAGCAACGCTTGGCGCTGGTGCTGGTGCAGCTGCAGTTGGACTGGACGGAGATGAGCTTTTACCAGCTGTAAAATCAAAGCTTGCGAGCTCAGCGTCGGCAGTCACAGTCGCGATGCTATCCCTGGGGTAAGCAGCTTCGTCTTTCCCTTCCGATGCGTCGGGGAAAAACCCAACCGACGCCGCAGTAGCCGCCGCTGCAGTAGCGCCTATCGTTGCTTGAAGCGCGGTCAGCTGCTTGCGAAGATACTTTTTCTCCTGCTGTTCCTTCTCCAGCTGGAAATTAAGTCCGCGGCTGATGGCCTCTGCATCTTCGCACCGCTTCAGCAGAGTCTGATAATCATCGCTAGCGACCACTTGTACTGAAGTCGGCTTCTGGTGAGCCGTAGCTGTCAACTGCTGTTCCACTTCGCGCAACTTCTTCACCAGCGCTGCATTTTCAGCTTGCTTTTCCTGGATCTGCGCCTCCGCAGCCTGCAGCATTTTTTCGTGCCGCTTTTTCTGCGTCTCCATTTCACGTTGCAGCTCGTGCTCCTTCAGCTCCCGCTCTCGCCGTGCAAGTTCCTCCGACGTGGCAGCGTCCGCGCGTAGCTGTTCACATTGCGCCGTCAGCGCCACCAACTTCGTCTGCATCTCGGCCGACTGCAGCTCGAACTGCTCCGAGTGTCTCGCCATCTTCTCGCTGGCCTTCATCAGCTGCTTGTTGCGCTTCTCGATGATCCGCTGACACTCCTTCGTGCGGATCGCGTACTCCTCCTTCTCCTTGTTTGCCTCACTGAGCTTTGCCTCCAGCTCCTCGGCGCGCTTCTGGGCCGTCTCCAGCTGCGCTGTCAGCGCCTTCATCTCCGACTGCTTCTTGCTCTGGCGGAGCTTCACGCGCTCGTGGAACGTCTCGAGTGAGTCCCCAGCGTCGTCGTCGTTCTCGAACAGTCCCTTTCTCTCGCCTAAGTGTCCTCCATTGTCCCCGGCACCGACAGACGAGCTGAGCGACGTCGCGGACGTCGAGAACATTGTGCGGCGTCGGAGGTCTCCCATTGACTGCGCGTTGGACGAGCGGCTGCGGCTCGCAGCCCCCAGCATCGGCGGCATCGCGCCCACCCTCTGCCCACCGTCATTCTCGTTGTCGGACGCGTCCGAGTCGCCCGAGGAGGACGAGGAAGACGAGAAAAGGCCGCCGTTGCGGCCGCGACTGCTGCTCCCCGCCGCGGCGCGAGCGCTCGGGAACAGGGGGCCGTCTGGAGAGGATAAATACACAGGGGGGTAAGCAACACATAGGGGAGGCTGGCAAGAACCCTACACGTACGCACCTTTCGCCCCGGGACCCACCGTGGCGCGCCGCATGACGTCACACAAGAGCTCGATTGCGGCGGATTGCGGTCTGAGAACTGCGAGCTGTATATGGGACCAAAATATTTGGGTGTGCTTAAAATATAGTCCCAATTGTATCTTGGAGCAAGTCGCTTGACTTCACTAAGGCTCTACTCCATTGGCGCCGAAAAGTTGCAACCGTCGCAATGGTGGCGGCTTCGGCGAGCGGCAGCGACGTGGAGAAGCTCAAGAAGAAGCTGCGCAAGCGCGTGACCCAGGCTCTGGACGAGGTCTGCGGGGAATATGCGAGCGAGCAGCAGCAGCGCACGCCGCTGCAGCAGTCGGACGTGAGCATGGATCAGACCTACGGCAGCTGCAAGAAGCTGGTGGCCTACATCTCGGACAACATGGCCACGTCGCCGGGCTTCGTGGAGCAGATGGACCGCATCATCCTTGCTTGCTTCAGCGGCGCCTCCAAGCGCGTGCTGAGCACAGTCGCGACCGAGGAAGTCTGGTTCCGAGCTGATGCGGAGGTGCAGCAGCAGCAGCAGCAGCAGGAGGCTCTGCCAAGAGCCCGCAGTCACGATGGACCTCGCGGCCACAAGAAATTCACGGGGAAAGCAGCAACTAGTTCTACGCCTGCTGTTGACGAGCCTGTTATCAAGGTGGAGAGAGTTGAAGTGAGTGCTATTGGTGGTGGTACTCCTGCAGACGGTGCGGGGCTAAAGAGTCGCGAGGTGGCGGGCTCCGTGCTGGCGAAGCGACCTAGGAGCAGAACCAGCAAGAAGAAGCTGTCGACCAAGAAATCGCTGCAGGCGCTGGTGGTGACGGAACCGAAGACGACTAAGCGACGCGCGGACACTGCGAGCTCTGCAGAGGAGAGTGTTGAAGCGGGAGCTGAAACGGAGACGGACGTGGAGAAGGAGGAACGAAAGAGACCCAAGAAGAAACCGACGACTCAGAAGAAAGCGGCAGTGCCGGTGGAGGATGAACAGGGGTTGCTGACGTTCAAGGAGGCTATCGGCGAGCTTTGCTACCAAGAAAATCGCACGCCCGAGCAGACCGAATTTTTCAAGGAGCGTCTACGCAAGTCGATCCAGTTCGTAGACGCTTTGCTTTGCCGGTCGCCTCCGGGTAAAGTGTGCACGCGCACTTGCAACAAAATCCGGGGATCGATGTGCAACAGCACCGTGCCGTGTGAGGACAAAATGTGCCGGATCTGGCACGACGTCGAGGCGCACACAGATCGCTGCAAGAACACGAAGTGCGAGTTCAAACTCCGAATCTTAGTGCGAGAAACGATGCACAAACTCCACAGTAAGCAGTTGGAGATTAAGAATGCCAGCCAGAAACTGCGCAAGAAGAACGCAGCTCTGGACGACTTGAATGCCACCGAGCTGAGCGAGCCGGGGACGTTTGCAGACACGATCTCAACGCTCGAAAGCGAGATTGGGAAACTGGAACAAGGGCTTGTTGACGAGGAAGCCGAAATGGCCGAAATCAACGCTACTCTTGAGAGGTACTGGACGACCTTGAACGAGATCGGGATTGAGTCGAGACACGACGAGATCGACAAATTCCCAGAGTTCGTGACGCACTATGTGATCAAGAAGAAGCGGCGATAAATGGCGGGATCATCCGAGCCAAGCCATTCTGCAGGTAAGCTTGCATGTGTTTATCACCGTCCACACTTGCTGCTATTGCTGATCTGCAGAAGAATAGTGTTTGGCTATTTATTTTGTTGCCGCAATAAAAAAAAATCCTTAACGGTATACTTCCTACTATTTTCTTACTGTAATACGTATTAATAAACGAAAGAAAGAGCTTTTGGAATGAATGAACGTTCAAGCGAATCCGACCCTGGCGCTCGAGGCACGAACCCCGCGAAGACTTTAGCCCCAGGGCCTTGCATGATCCTATCTTCCCCCTCAGCCCATAAACCACAGCAAAATAAATACATCTGAGAGCAAGCGAAGTTTGGCGCATCAACACTAATGTTGACGGGGCATCTGGTTCTGTGAAACCCTAGCGATTGAACTCTACTCGTCCTGTGGTTTACACTTTGCATTTTGCGTTCAAGCCCACAGACACGCCAAGCCCAACCAAGCCCTTCACCGCTCTAAATGGCGTTTCCGAAGACCTACCGAGCGAGAACTACGGCTCGCTCGAGAAGGAGCTCAAGATTCACGACACCATTCCTCAGAAACCTCTCGGCCCCCGACAAGTGCGCATCAAGGTGCGCAGCGCCGCGGTGAATCCCATCGACTACATGCTGCTGGAGTCTGAGGGCCAGGCGTTCACGGGCAAGACGCCGTCTGCCAAGCAGCCCTTTGGCATTGGCTTCGATGTCGCCGGTGAGATCGTCGAGGTCGGTGCCAACGTCAAGCGACTGAAGCTGGGAGATGCGGTGTACGCCATGACACCCTTCAGTGCCTTCGGGACCCTGGGCGAGTACGCCGTGGTGGACGAAGAGTACGTCGCAATCAAGCCCAGTAACCTGAACTTAATGAGGCAGCTTCGGCCCCACTTGTGGTCTTGACAGCATATCAAGGAATGTTCACGCATGCCAAGCTGCAGAAGGGTGAGACCGTACTCATCCTCGGTGGCAGCAGCGCTGTCGGCATGTACGCGGTGCAATTTGCGCACGCGATTGGCGCGTACGTGATCACTACCGCCAGCGCGGAGAAGGCCGAGTTCGTCAAGTCTCTGGGTGCTGACCAGGTCATCGACTATCGCACCGAGAAGTGGCTGGATGTGGTGAAGCCGCACTCGGTGGATGCCTTCTACAACTGCGGCATGGAGAACGCGGCTTGGAACGAAGGTGCTCAGGTGGTGCTCAAGAAGAACACGGGCGCTTCGTCACGATCCTCCATCCCGTCAAGGAGGCAGAGTTCGGTGCCAAATTGGTCGGCCACGTCCATGTGGTTCCGTCAGCCAAGACCCTGCACGAGGTTACGAAATACATCGAGAGTGGCGATGTCAAGCCCGTGATCGACACGGTCTATCCGTTTGAGAAGGCTGTCGATGCGTACGCGAAGCTCAAATCTCGCCACGTACTAGGCAAGCTCGTTGTGGAGGTGCAGCAGTAAGAATTCGACCGGGCTTCATTGCCTTGGGAAAAGTGAGCATACAGGCGTAACTTACCACCAAAGACGACAAAGTGCTATGCATCCACAGCCGATTGAACATAACACTGTTTGAAAGGAATTTTCGTTTTAAAAACGTTTTCATAAGAAGAAATGCTCCGCTTCAACAAAGGGTACAGACCGAGTCTATCAAGGAGGCAGACTGCGGCAAAAAATTGGTCGGCCACGCCCACGAGGTCTCGTCAGCCAAGATGCTGCGTGAAGGTACGAAGTACATCGAGAGTGACGAGGTGAAGCCTGTGGCATTCGTTCGAAAAGGCTTCGACGCCTACGAATAGCTCAAAAAGCAGCATGCACTGAGCAGACGAGCAGTGTAGATTCTTGGACGCTATAGCGAGGCAACTCACGCGTTGGATATACAGGTAACTCTTCAATACCCACGTGCACACACAGTTTGCGAACTTCGCCTAATTTTCAGCGTGGATTTGGAGCTCTTTGACGTCTTTTTTGTATCGCGTTGTGCAATAAAACCAGAAACCCACAGAAGAAACAAGGTGCAGCTGAGCTCGGATGCGTGCGGGCGGAGACGACGGAGGCCCCTGCGGCACCAACAGAGCAGAGGTGGCGACGTCATCGGCGTCTTCTGTGACCGATCGGCTACGCGAAAGTTTAACGGAGACCGCGCGGTTGCTCGAGGACTTTGAGCGGGAGCAGCAGCAGGCAACGCGGCAATCGGCGGCCACCCCCGACTTGGAGACGTACACACACTGCTGCCACCAACTGGTCGCTTATATGGTGACGCACATGCAAACGTCTCCGGGCTTTGTGACCCAAATGGAGCAGGTTATTCGTGCAAGCTTCGACCACTCGGCTTTAAACACGGCGGTGACAGAATCTCTCTGGGTCCGCTACAATAGCAGCTCACAACGCGCAGATTCCGGCACTCAAAGTCCTAATGTCCCGCAGACTCCTGCTCGTCAAGGGCATATTATCAAGACAGACACGGCTGTAGACAACGCAGTCACCGTGACCCCACTTGCTGTCGCCAATGCAAGCGTGACTGGGTTGAGACCGACGTGCTCCCCACACGTGGACTTGACGTCTACTCCCCCTACAGTGGGAAGAGGGGGAAAGCGTCAATCGAGGATGCAGGAGGGTCAGGAATCCAAGCGCCCGCGACACATTGTGGCTCGGAACCTATATGGCGCAGGAAGACTTGATTGCGAAGAGAAAGACGACGAGAGCGGACTAGAAAGCAAGAAGGAGTCTGAGACCGAAACGGAGACGGAGACAGACGAACAAGGGTCGAGTCAACCCGCCCAGACAAGTGAGGGCTCTGTTGCAGGGCTTGTTTGGCCGTGCGCTGGTGGCGATCCAATGAATCGAACTCTGGCTTACAAGCAGCGTCTGAAGACGGCTATAAAGCTGGTGGATGCAGAAAATTGTAGCCCGCCACCGGGAATGGTGTGCACGCAAGGATGCGAGCGCATTCGCTCTCGAATGTGCGAGAACCATCGTACACAGGGAGGGAACGCAATGCCGTGCCACAACGGAATGTGCTGTATTTGGCGAGATATCGACACACACACGGTGCGCTGCCAAAACTCTCAATGCGAGTTCAAGAACAGTGTGGGCTTGCGTCAAACAATGCACGACATCCAACAGAATGAACTGAAGCTTGAGGCGACAAACCATAAACTACAAGCGACTCGGGTGATGCTTCGTGGTGTGGGTGCTGGCTGTGACGGTGATTCTGGAAACTCAGCTTCTCAGCTTGAGAGTAAGATGAAGAAATTGGAGGAGAAATGCGCCAGGCTGGAGGATGCTGTTGTTTTTCACAAGGAAAGAGAGCGGGCGTTCAGAGATGACCTTCGTGCCATTGGAGGAAACGAGGAACTCCAAACCTTCAGGAGCCATTACGCGAAAAAGAGATCGAGGGACTGAGGAATGGCGGTCGACATTTCAACGAAGAGAAACGTACTGCTCAACATCAAAGGAGGCTATTGTTTGGTATTGAAATAAAAATGAAGTATTATGTGTGCAGTTCACGGCTTCTTACGCTGGTGGCTTCTGGTAGTGTAGTGTGAAGCGAAGTCCGGAACTCCATCAAGTTTGTCCGACTGGGTATCGATGCCAATGCTACTTAAAGTGGCCCATTGCTGTAGCTTCGTATCGAGCAGAATGAGCAGCTCGCCGTTCAAGTTCTCCAAGTCATGCTCCAAAGTCTCGATCCGTTTGAAGGTTTCGGCATTGCCGACACTGACCCTCTCCTGGTTACTACGTCTCGTCGGGGACAGAAGATCTGCTTTCGCGCGCCTCAAGGCGTCAGCGGCGCTAGTGATCTCTTGTTGCTTCTGGTCGATGAGATGCACCGTCTCGCGTAGCGTGACCCGGGTTTTGAACTCACACTTCTCATTCGGACAACTCTCAGAGTGAGTTTCTGCGTCGTGCCAAGCGTGACAAACCGGATTAATGCACGGCGTAAACTCGTCGCACATTTGCGCCCTGATTGACTTGCAGTCTCGAGCACAGGAGTAGCCCGGCGGAGGCTTGCACAACAATGCATCCACGATCTCGATAGTGTCACGAAGGCGTGTTTTGAACGCTTTGTTTTGCTCAGACGACCGTGCCTTGAGAGTACAAAGCGTAGCAATTGGATCTACCGCAGCGAGAGCATTGGACTCGTCGGTATTGGACTTCATTAAGCTATCCAACATGGACTGAAATCTCACTTTTGCCACTTGCAGTCCATACACTTCGTCCCCGGCTTCCAAATCTTTCGCCACTTTACACAGCTCCGCTTCAATAGAAGCACTCTTTTTCTCCACAGCTTGTGTCGCATCGTGCTTTTCTTCCCCAGCACTCCTGCTATTTACCCCGCCGGCACTTCCACGCCTCGCTTTTGCTGACACTGGTGTGTTTACTGTCTTGACGACCGCCTTCCGAGCAGGCCTCCCCATATACTTCACGAGACCCTTCTTACCGTCCACTTGCTGGTTTGGGTTGGTGCTTGCCTCGTTGGTTGTATCCTGAGAAATCGTAGATGCAGCTCCGACTGCTAAACTCTGATTCTTCACCGCGAATGGGGTTTCTTGCGTTGCAGGAGGATACGCATTTGGCTCCGCTTTCGTCTTATTGTGCTCCCTAGCAACCGATGCGGCTGGTTGATTGTTAGGTCTCTCATCTTGCGAGGTGTCCGATTCCGTTGAACTTTGGCCGAGAGGTGGGCGCTCCCGTCGGGCTCGTTTCGAGGGCGCCACTGCGGCTTTTGGTCGCCTTCTAGTCACCAAACGTTTCCTCTTTCCCCACTCTCGAGGTAGCGACACTGCCCCTCCATCCGAGCTCTCCACGGTGCTCTTCGAATCCGTTCTCTCATTAGCCCTGGACGTGTCCACTCGTGGCGGCGTAGTCTTTTCATGCGTTGGCTGAGAAGCCCTTTGGCAGTTTTTAGGCGCCTCAACACCATCCACATTCGAGACGTTTACTTCAGTGAGATTGTTCTTCGATCTCAAGGCGACGCTGCTACCGCCACTTGCTTCATCTGCTATATCAGACTCAACCCGTACACTTGGGCTGAGTGCCCTTGGGGTCTCCTGCTTTTCCTTTGGAACTTCCGACACCACCTTCCCACCTTTAGAGTCCACTTCACCCACACTCTTCTCCTCATCATGACTTGTAGCAGATTGGTTGCCACCGTTCAAATGCACATCCGCAGTCTTCTTCGACGCACCCTGCTCAGCTGCACCCTTGTCTCCCACGCATTTCCGACGGAACCACAGATTCTGCTTCACCACTGAGTTGAGCACTTTCACTGGCGCGTTGCTCTGGCAAGCCAGGATGATGCACTCCATCTGCTGCGTGAAGCCCGGGGACGTGTCCATATTGCGCTCAATGTACTCCACCAACCGTCGGCAGCAATCGTAGTCCGTTTCGAACGCCGACGCGCCGACCTGCGGCCGGATCTCGGACAGAGCAGGCTCCTGCGGCTTCAGCTCCTCCGTGAAGGACTCGCACACGTCGTTCACCGCCTGCGCCACATGGCTGCGCAGCGAGCGCTTGAGCTCCGCCTTCAGACGACTCACCACCGTCTCGGCCATCTCGCGGATACTTTTTGCTTTTTTTGGATACTATTTTAGGATAATTGCGATTTGGTAAGGCGTTTGCCATCAGGGCCGTATAAATTTTGTTTGCTAAATCAAATCAGGACTCTGAAAGTTAGAATTAGCACGCCAGATTTGGGCACAACAGCCCTCCTCGATCTACACTCCTGGCCAAATTAATCCGGCCACCCACACTTTTGGCCGTAGCTCCGTCAATTTTTAAGTACTCGCACTGCGCTTTTGATATGTCCTTTGTACTGTACTTAAGTATAGAGTAGTAGGGTGTTTGTGTTAACATCCTGGGTTTTGCGGTTTGTACTGTAGCTCCCATACAATAAATCACTTTGACCATAAAACAGGGCGACCTTTTATCTGCAAAGCACTATACCATTGTGCGACACTCCACAACCGCCTACGTAGGTGGATAATCGATACTCTGTATGAAGTTATCATTTGCTCAAGAAATATAGACTCGATGCTCTCGTTGGTCATCATTTTGTCTCTGGAATAGTCAACCGACCCAAATAAAATACCTTTTCGTATTTGAGGCTTAGGCGCCATTTGGAGTTATCGAGATAATCGCGTTTAAATTTGACCAATCAATTTTCGGAAATAACCGGACATCAAAATTTTGAAAGTGAAAAGCACACGTAAAAAGCGTAAAAACACTCTGATTCGCTTACTTTTAACGCGAGATTTCCGATAATATACAATTCGTTAAAATTGGAAAAATATTGAGGTCACACGCCCCAAATAAAATCGTGAATTTAGGGGGTCAGAAAATGGAGATAATTTTTCTAGACCGATGTCACTCCGCGAGTTCCTAACATTTCAAAGCATTCGATAGCTTAAACGAAGCACAAGAGAGGATGTTAGCAAATTGGTATTTTACGAGTTGGGGACAAAGACACTTGACCACCGCTGTCTATGTTCCCGAACTCGTAAGAGGGTAGTTGTGTTAGTACGGAATCTCCCGAGAAACTCGTAAGGCTTTTTCACGAGACTACAAGCCTTCTGATTGGCTCGTTACTCTCATCCTGCATTTCCCCCTCGAGCACCATCGCCGCCATGGCGCTTACAGGTACATGTAGCACCGCGACTCGATTCGAGTCGCGGTGGTTCGAGTCACTCGAACCACCAGTGCCCCCGCTAATCCGTGTGACGTCCTTGCCTCTCCCAGCGAGGCACACGAGGATGACGACGATTCCGCTGCACGTCTTAAGTCATAACGGCGCGTCGAAGTAGAGTAGGCAGCCATTGACCACAAAGAGCAGCATAAAGTAGAATATGTTGCTTAGAGTAGTGATGTCCGAGTGTAATGGGCCTACTTTGGCTCACTACTACGGCTTACACGTATGCGCACGTGTATGAGGAAGCGTAGGTTTCTTTTACTTGAGTTAAGTATACTCGAGATCCACGAGTATACTTTAAACAAGATAAAGACTCCAAGTAGCGGGTTTTGGTAAAAGATGAGAACTGCTATTTTTGTTTTATGTTTCTGACTTCCTCTAAATGTATTATTCTAAGATAGGAATCTGCCAACGGCTGGTTGGCAGAATTCCAATGCTATGCATGTCGCTCATTGGCTAAGAGATGCTGCTCTCAGCCAATAGGAACCCTAAGTCTCTATGGACCACCCGTCGTGGTGGTCGTAAATGTATGTAGCCTTTGGTGTGTCTACACCAAGGTCGAGAAAGTCTTTCGAACCTCTAACAGACGTCGTATCTGTTAGAGTTACAAGTGGCTGTAGCCACTTGTGCGTGTAACCCTGTTACACCATCCCCCCCCTCAAGGTTAGACGCGCCGAGTCACGGCACGTCAATCAGGAAATTGACCAATCGTCAATTCTTCACGTTGGGAGAAAGAAAACTCGAGCTCATTCCGCACTGAGCTCGCCGCAGAAGAAGACCGCCGCCGCAACAGAGGGTGACCTCTCTGTTGCTCAGTACCATGAGCGCCAGCAGGCAAAGCGCGATGCGCTCGCTGCAAAGGCCGCGTCGGGGACAACCCAGTCGGAGATTGTCCTCGAAGGTTCCTCTGTAGTCAACGACGCCGTTGACTACGAAGACGACGACGTGGAGATGGAAGAGGGCGAGGCCTCTTCCAACAAGCGCAAGGAGTCTATCGACGGCGATAGTCTCGACCCGCATGCCGGGTCGAGACGCCCTCGTGAAGGAGACGATTCGGACGCTTCAAGCTCGAAGCGTTCGCGCGGCGAGAGCGACACTCCGCTCTCCGCTGCTGGGGCTTTAAGCTCCCCGCGTGAGGTGGCGCCTTCAAGCTCTCCGCGCGCTGCTCAGGCAGCGCGCGATCCGTGGATGCCGTCTGCGTCAGAGATCGCAGACCGTGCGGGCAACACCGTGCCTCCAAATGAAATTCCGCTGTACGTATGCAGCGGGGTACACGATGATGCTGTGGCGGAGGAGCAGCACTTTGATCCGTTAACGAATCAAAGGCGCGATTACTATATCGGACTCTTTCACGAGCTCCGATACTTCTCCAGCAAGAAGACTTCTTCTCGCAGTAAAGTGCCTGAGTGGCAGGCACTTTGTCAAAGTTGAAATGCTTTTGTTGAGAACTTCAACAAGACGCCGGCTGCCTACCGTGAGCGGGTTAAGCATGCCCGTGAGCGCTTCGAGACATTCTCGACGCGCGGGAGGCTGGAGCAGCTCCACAGATCCTCTGTGGACGCTGGTGTTCCATGCGCTGTGCCCGAAGGCCAACAGTGCACGTTGTGTCTTCCGGGTGCGGCGCGCTTGAGCGACCGCGACCTAAACGGGTACACGACGATTCGTGTACCTGCGAGTCTCAAGGATCTCCGTACCAAGTTCTTGGCACGTGAGGAACGCGACGATCGTGGGGCCTCGGGCGCTGTAGGTGACCACAGCGCTCGCACTACCTTCGCGTCGGCAGTGCGTGGTGAGCTTCGTACGCCCTCACCATTTCCGGAACGTCCTGCAGCAGGACGTCCCGTGGCTCCCATGTATCTTGGTGGGGCGGAAACCCTCTCCAACGAATACGATAACGAACCGGCTGCCGGTTCGTTTTCTGGAAATTATGGTTCACAATACGCTCAACAATCCAGCGTGTTGAGCCGCGGGCGTCGCGGATCGGAGGCGGCGGTGGTGGGAACACGCCCCGGGTATGGTCAACCTGGGGTTGACCTTGGCCCGACGCTCGAGGAGCGGGTCGCTGCTGTGGAACAGCATCAGAGCCGGGAGTTCGCCGCGCTGAAGCAGGAGGTGGCGATCCTGAGGGCTCAAGTCGCTCAGGCCTCGCAGACCGCGTCGGACATGTCTGTCGACGTGGGAGGTCGCGTCGCACGCTTGGCCCAGCGCGTTCACGCGCTGGAGCAGAGGTTCGCTCCCGCTGGGGCTTCCGCTTCGGGCCAGCCGAGCTAGGTGGCTCGTGCTGCCGGTATGGCTTCAGCCGCCCGACGTAAAAGGTCGGATGGAGGCGCATGCTAGATGGAATATCTAGCGTGTAGGCGTTGCCATGCCGTGCCAACACCGTGAACGGTCCGATGAAGCGCGGAGCGAGCTTGCTCGCCCCGAAGTCGGAAACTGCATGTTTAGGCAGGTTTTGAGTAGCTAACAAAACCAATGAACCCTTCTTGAATTCATTTGTGTTGCTCCTGCCAACGTTGTCTGCGTTCAGCTTCTGTCGATCAACAGAAGCTGCAATAATAGCGTCTTGGACAAACCGAATGACGGCTTGTCTGTGCTGCACGAAGTTGATTGCGTCCGAACTGAACTCGTTCAGCTCGTTCCAGCAGTAGGCCCGGCCTCTGCGTTCGTCTTCGCGAGTGCCTGTGTCCTGTATAGACCCGTTCTTCTTCTTGCTCTTGTCGGTGTCTGTGCCCTGCACAGACGCGTTCTTCGTGCGCTTGTCGGCGTCTATGCCCTGCACAGACGCGCGGTTCTTGGCTTTACTTCGTGTCGTTGCGGCTGCTGCGTTGCAGTCGTAGATCCTCCCCCACTTAAGGAAGGAGCCACCATCCCGAGTAGACTCGGGAGGCGTGGGTGCCTGATGGCATTCACGTAGAAGGGTGTATGCCCGGTCGAGGCATGCACCGAGTTATTGATGGCGAACTCCGCCATCGGCAGGCACTCGCTCCAGTGTTGGAGCGAGTGAGCGTAGCTCTTAAGCACGTCTACGAGCACGCGGTTCACGCGCTCGGTCTGCCCGTCCGTCTGCGGATGGTCCGCAGTCGACATCGAAAGTTGACTCCCAAGAAGTGTAAACACTTCTAGCCAAAGGTGCGCAGTGAAGCGCGGGTCTCGATCCGACACAATGTCGATCGGCATGCCATGGTGTTTAAACACCATGTCGACGAACAGACGTGCAGTCTGCTTCGCAGTCACTTCAGCGGGTACTGCAGCAAGATGTACCATCTTGCTGAAGCGGTCAACAAAGACCACAATGCCCGTGTTCCCCTGGCTGTCCGGGGGAAGACCGAACACGAAGTCCAAAGACATGGACTGCCAACACTCCGACGGAGTCAGCAGTGACTGCAAGGGAGCCTGCGCGAAAGGCGCAGGCTTCACACGTTGACAAACCTCGCAAGCACGGACGTACTTGCGCACCCATTTATACTGGTTGGCCCAGTAGAAGTCTCGCGTGAGAAGAAGGTATGTCTTCTCACGGCCCGGATGTCCCGCAGTCGGTGCATCGTGATACTCATACATGATCCTGAGTCGCAGGTCATGGTCATTGGGCACGACAACGCGGTCCGCGTTGTCGTCGACTGCACTGTAGAGTAATAACCCATCGTGCACGCGATAACGGTGTGCACGAGCACGAAGATGCTTCGGCAGCTTCTGACGAGCTTTGTCAGAAGGCGCTGAGCCATAGGCCAGCAAGAGCTTCGCGTCCGCGTCGTGTGCGCACGCGGCCTTCACGTCGTCCAACAGTGACGACGTTGGGGTGCTCGATCGCATGGCGTCAATGGCATTGACGTCGGCTTCAGTCGTGGCGTGGTCAGGTCGACGCGAGAGCGCGTCGGCCACCACATTGAGTCTTCCGGGTTTGTACTCAACCCGGAAGTTATACTCTGCGAAGAACGAGAGCCATCTCGCCATCCGTTGCGAGATGTGCGGCGACTTCACAGCCGTCCGCAGCGACGCGTGGTCTGTATAGACCACGAACGGTTTGCTTCCGAGTAGATACACTCGGAACTTCGCAAGTGCGTACTTCATGGCAAGGAGCTCCTTGTCATGAACCGGGTAGTTGCGCTCAGCTGGCTTCAGCTGACGCGATTGGTAGTAGACGACACGGTCACGGCCCTCGTGATCGTCCTGCATCAACGCACATCCGATTGCGAAGTCGGATGCGTCGCACACAACGTGGAACGGGCGATCTTGGTGGGCCACCGCAAAGATCGGTGCTTCCGTCAAGCTCGCCCCGAAGATGCACTTCTTCAGGTTCGCATAGAGCTTGTGCTTGCGCATGAGCGCAAGCAGCTTCCGGAGATGCACCTTGTGCATCTCAACATCGCTCATCCCGTCCGCAGCCCGGCTGTGGACGAACATATCGTCGAAGTAGCTCGGTGCGAAGTCGCGCACCGAGCGCAACAAGTGCGTCACACACCTGTTGAAGGTCGCAGGGGCGTTCTTCAGACCCTGCGGTATCCCTAGCCACTCCCAGAGCATGCCGCTCGGCGTGCTCACAGCCGTGAGAGGGATATCGCTCTCACACATGAGGATCTGATAGAACCCATCGCGCAGGTCAAGAGCACTGTAGATAGTGCTCCTGGCCATCGAATCGATGATAACATCTTTTCGCGGTATCGGTGTCTGCGCCGGTATCGTCGCATCGTTCAGCTTGTTGTACGCATGAACGATGCGCCAGCCGCCCTGTGGCTTCTTGACACAGAACGTCGGAGCACTGTGCGGGGATTTCGATTCCTGCACTTGTCCAGCTTTGCGACGACTCTCAAAGAAGTCGTCGATCGGTTTGACCTGCTCTCGCGGCAGTGGCCACTGCCGCGTGACACAGTACTTCGTGCCCGGCACGAGATCAATCTCGTGCTGGATGCCCTTGTCCTGCGGAAGTTCCGCAGGGATCTCTTCCGGAAGTACGTCCGCTTACTCCCGTAAGATCTCGTAGTAGGGACTCGTTTTCAACGAGTTCCAGCTCTGCTCCTCAAAGCGCTCCTTCTTAGTCTTCGCACTGAGAGTGTCTTCACTCTCAGTGGTGGTCTCCATGAAGAACTGCCTCAGTTCTTCATTCTCGCTCTTCGTTCTCTCGGCGTCCGAGAGAATGCATATTTGCTCGATGCGTCCATCGTGCAAGTCACGCGCGAAGCGCTTCCAGCTCATGACTGGAAGCGAAGTCAACTCCGACGCTTGCGTCGGAGGGTTAGCGAGAGTCATCTCCCTGTACCGGAACCCGGCACAGGTACGCGTCAAGACGTTCAACGTCTCGACGTCCGGCTTCTCAGCCTTCGTCTGCCCGACAGACATTCCTTGTAGCGTCTCGGCCCCAGGCCGAGACTTGCGCAGCGATCTTCGCATGCGCCGTCTTCTTGTTTTGCGGAGCCCGGCTCCGCTTGGATCTTGACCTCGTCCAGGCCCAGCCGTGGACGGGTGTTCTTCTTCAGTACTTCCGGCGGGTTTATCCCGTGGGCGAGCGACTTCAAGCCCGGCTTGGTCGCCCGGCGCTTCGTCGTGCAGCCCGGCTGCACGACAGCATGCACGTTTTTCCGGTGCGGGACGTTTGCAACCGTCCGCACCGCTTGCAGCGTCGGCTCCCGGAGCCGACACGCCATCTTCACCTCGACGCCTGTTATTGACGGAGACCCCCATTACGTAGGGTGCGTCGGCTCCCCGAGCCGACGAATCAAATTCACCCAAGCCATCGACTCCCGGAGTCGACGGCGCCTCGTCACCTTGGCTCTTATTATTGGCCAGACCTGATCCAATCAGATTCGCGTCAGCCTCCACGGCTGAGGCGTGTGACTCGCCTGCGTCATCCGTGCCCCTTGAGGTCGGAGACTCTTCCTAATTCGCTGAAAAGCGGGTGTCGATCTCCGAGATCAACACATTTTCTCCTTTAGCCGTCGGCGGCGACGCCGACGCTTGCTGCTCTTGCGCGTGTGCTCGCGCGCGCCCAGGGCGCCCCGGGACAGCGGCATTAGGCGCTGCTTGAGTGGGGGGTCGCGCGCACCTGTCGGTGCGTGCGTAGCGGCAACAGGGCCATCGCTCACTGTTCCGCTGTCGCGACCGAAGCGCACTCTCGTGCGCTTCTCCCAATCGATGACCGGATCATGCCGTGCAAGCCACGGCATGCCCAATACAATGTCAAACTTATCGTCCAGATCCAGGACGATAAAGGTCTCGACAAACTCTTGATCTTTATACGTGAAGCGCACGCGTATCATGCGCTTCTCGGTCTTCACGACGGCACCCGTTGCCAGTCGTACTTCCAACATACTTCGAGGTATCTTTAAATCCTCGAAGTCAAGCCTTGATAGAGTTCGCAGTCGAACAAAGTTCTTCGACGCGCCAGAATCTACCAAAGCACGGAGAGAGCCGCTTGCTCTCATCGAGTTCACGTTCAGGATGACAAGGTCAGGCTTGTCATCTTGGTTCTTGCAGTGAGAATGAACTTCGATGGGGGCTGCCGTCCTCAGTGTCGCATGTCCGAGTTGGACACGCGTGACTGCTTCACCAGTAGGGCGCCCCGCGCCTACTGGCGTCCAGCGTTTTTTGTTTGGTTGCGACGGTGCCCGGCACCGCCGCGATAGCCACCCTGCTGGTGCACGGGGGCCGTGCACTCCCGAGCAAAGTGACCGATTCTACCGCATCGGTAGCATCGCACATTGTTTCTTTGCGACTGCTGGGGTCCAGCAGTTGCAGCGCTCGAGAGGTCCATGGGTTCTGGGCCTCCCGTCCTCACTATCGGGCGAGGCTGTGGCTCGGCGCATATGCATGCAGCTTAGCCTGCCGCAGGCTAAACTCCTCCTGCATTGCAAGAGTGATTGTAGCTTCGAGAGTACTCGGGTACTCACGGAATAAATAGGTCTTCACATGCCCATCTCTCAGTCCCTTCATGAACGTGACGACCTTGGTCGCCTCGTCGATCGGATTGGTCACGATGTTCGAGACCAAGTACCGTGCTCTCTGAGCGTAAGCATGGACATCATGCTTGCCCTGCTGCAGGTCGAGGAACTCCGCCCTCGACCGGAACTCATTTTGCGGGGGCTCAAACGCTTGTCTGAGCTCCTCCTTGAAACCCTCATACGTGCTGAAGCACGTAGGATCAAAGAGTACGCCCAACTTCTCGCTCGTCCGCCAAGACATGACATGGCGAACGCGACCTTCGACAACGGGTCGACGATGCGTCGAGCCGCAATGGCAGTGTCAAGTTCGACAAGCCAACGGAGGAGAGGCTCGCCCTCTCTTCCAACGTAATTGCTCACGCTGAGCTTCAGCGATTGCGCGCGCGGTGTCGTCGGGGACGACACCGTGGTAGACGAAGCAGCACCTCGCTGCTCCTTCATGATGAATCCCAGAGCAACACCGTGTTGCTCCGTCGGCGATAGTGTGCGCAGCATTGCAGCTACAGCCGCTTCTCCAATGACTGTTAACAGTCGTTGGAGTGCCTCCCACTCTGGATCCGACAGGTGGAGGCAGTCAGCGCGTGCAACATGTATTGCAGGCGAAGTGGAGCTTTCCATGGGCACCTCCGCGCTCATGAAAAGGTTCTCGGCTCCTCGTTCGTACAGCTCCGTACGAACGTTCAGGTAGTCGGTCGTTGGACGGACTACAAAGTGCTACCAGGTGTAGTGGGCCTACCTTGGTACGGCTTACACGTATGCGCACGTGTATGAGGAAGCGTAGGTTTCTTTTACTTGAGTTAAGTATACTCGAGATCCACGAGTATACTTTAAACAAGATAAAGACTCCAAGTAGCGGGTTTTGGGAAAAGATGAGAACTGCTATTTTTGTTTTATGTTTCTGACTTCCTCTAAATGTATTATTCTAAGATAGGAATCTACCAACGGCTGGTTGGCAGAATTCCAATGCTATGCATGTCGCTCATTGGCTAAGAGATGCTGCTCTCAGCCAATAGAAACCCTAAGTCTCTATGGACCACCCGTCGTGGTGGTCGTAAATGTATGTAGCCTTTGGTGTGTCTACACCAAGGTCGAGAAAGTCTTTTGAACATCTAACAGACGTCGTGTCTGTTAGAGTTACAAGTGACTGTAGCCACTTGTGCGTGTAACCCTGTTACAGAAACCGTCTCATTTGTACAAATTTGACCCGTTTCTAATAAATAGAATACCGGACAGAACTCGGGCATTTCGGCTGCGGTCCGTGTGGTTCTCAGATATTTATATGGAATTTCGACAACGCAGACACACCTGCCAAATCCAAACAACGCGGATTTGAACTACCGGTAGTTGCACTATATTTTTCAAATAGAAACTGTGAGTACTTGACACGCAACTACGGCTCCGATGGCTCAGGATACGCAAAATTTGGATTTTGTTAGATTATTTTTTGATCTTGAAAGTCTAATTACTATCAGTACAATATCCGCGGCCAGCCGCTGCGCTTCAAAGTGTAAATAGCAGTGATGAGTTAGAAAAAAAAAAAAAAAACTAAGTTCCCCTAGTCAGCGAGCAACAACCGACTGAGCAGAGGTCTAACAGCTCTTTAGCAACCATGAGCCTCGTCGCCACGGGTTTCTTCGCTGCTTCCATTATACCCGCTTGTTCGAAATGCTTATCAATTCAGTGATGGTTGATCTAGAGAGCGAGTACCGAATCGGCTGTAAATCATGATAAAAACTTTTCAGTACGCCCACCAGAGGTTCAATGACGAAATGAGCTGGTTAGTAGAGTATGCAGGACAGTGAGTGAAAGCTGCGGATGCAGTGCTTTGTTGGGAACTGCAGCTTTGCACAGGCTTGGAATCTCACTAGCAGCAACACGGAAGTGATGATATACAGGCAGCAACGGCCACCTGCAAGGCAATGTGTACTGTATTTCTTCGACTGAGCATTCTTGCTCGTACTTAATGTAACTGCCTTACAGCGTAGTCGCACTCCTAAGAGTCTTGTAGTGGACAACCTCATTAGGACAATTCCACCACTGTGGGAAAACCTCCGGCACTCTGACTGCCATCATAGGACAAGCAACCCACTCTGCAATACGCGCACACGCCTCAACCATAGTGACTATCGTGGGAATCAGTATATATCATCAACATACTTTTAACAATGTCGCGCGACTGTTGTGCAAATGTTGTACTCGCCTAAGCCAGTACTTCGAACGGCGACTTAGCGGTGTTGAGCGCTGGCGCTATATCAGAGGGTGGAGGGAACCAGTAATGTCAGCACCAAGCTCGAATTGCATCTCCTTCATTTTATATATATTTAAAATTATTAAAATAATTGTGTGTATGCCCTGCGTTCGTACTTTTCGCAATCTGGAAGATCCTAATTACTACAATTAGAACCGTGTAAACTCTAGCCGACCAAATTGCAATTTGTGTTTTTAGAAGTCTTAGAATAAAACACATTGGTTTTTTCTCCCCATTCCGAAGAAACCCAACATGGCGAGCGAGCAGCCACCCACCACTAACGTCGGCCTGTTCACCGTCGCTGACGAGCCGGCGCTGCCGGCAGCTTCCGAGCCGCCCATCAAGAAGCGCAAGTCGGGCTCTGGCCGCAAGAAAGACGCCGTCTGGGACAAGACCACCGTGCTCGAAGACAAGCGTGTCATGTGCAACCGCTGCGGCGCTTTAATCCACCGCTACGGCGTCGCCAAGGTCGAGCGCGTGCGCAAACACTTCGACCGCAAATGCCCGGGCGTACGTGAGCCGGTTCCTACGGGAAGAGGCGAGGAGAGTGTGGTCATAATGAACTCAGAGACTGCCGTGACGCCGGAGACTTCTGATTCAGCGCTCCTGGGTGGAGGTTCAGCTGTGGCTGCAATGGCCGTGGCAGACGCTCCCAGACACAGCTACGGAAACAAGAACGGTGCGTTCAAACGCAAGTTGGCCTACTGGCTGTACGGCACGGGACAGCCCTTCGACAACGTCGACAACGAACTGTTGCTGAGCGCTCTGAAGGCGCTGCGAGGGGATGTGGTGCTGCCGACCAAGCACGAGCTGGAGAACGAGCTGCTGGATCTGGAGTTCGCGGCCTCGAAGAGCAAGGTGACTAAAGCTATTAGTGGCAAGAAGTGCTGCCTCACGGTCGAGAACTGGGTGGATGCGGGAGGATGCAGCGTGACGACGTACGGAGTGGTGTGTGAGGGCGCGCCCTACTTTCTGGAGGCGAAGACTGCAGCGACCCAGGAGTTCAGCGGGGAGTTGATGGTCGGGGAGGTCGAATCAGTCATGGCGAAGGAGAAGAAGGCGGACATCTACGGGATTGTGACGCCTACGACGTCGACTCTGCCCAAGTACACTCGCGAGAGGATCATGAAGAAGCACCCTCGCTGCACATTCTTCTATGGGTGTGTGTGCAACGCGCTCAGATTGTTGCTGAAGGATATGGCTACTGCGCTTCCGTGGCTGAAGAAGGTTCAGGCTTCTGTGAGTGAGCTAGCAGACGTGTTTCGCGGAAACCATAAGCTTCAGGCGCTCATGTCCGCTGCGGAGACCAATCCGACAGGAGAGTTCCCGGATTCCAGCTCTGTATGCACGATGCTGGAGGCTGTGCTAGAGCATGAAAAGGGGCTTTACTCGGTTGTTGCGCGTCGAGACTTTGTCGATGCGAGCACACCGGCGGAGCAGGAGAAGCTGAAGCGTGTCCAGGACTTCGTACTGGGTGAGTCGTTTGTCCAGGATGGGCTCAACTCACTTGCCATTCTGCGCCCACTGCAGCAACATCTGAGGCATTTCCAGGAAGACCGACCCCCGCTTTCGCAGGTCTTCCCGTATTTCGTAGAGCTCTTGACCGTGTACTCGTCAATGGAGTGGCTGAGCAAGAAGGAGAAGGCGCTCATCACGTCCTGCATTAGCGAGCGCTTCAATGCTATCTACGGCGACTCCCACGGCGTAGCTTATTTGCTGGACCCGCTGTATCTGGGCGAGGCGTTGGATGAGAGGAAAAAGCAGGAGGTGGAAAGCTTCATCGCTCGCTTTTGCGAGCACGAGGGCCATTCTGTGGACATTTTATCACAGCTGGGGATGTTCAAGAGCGTGGTTGCCAAGCTCAGGCAAGGCAACCCAGCCTACTGGCAGTTGGTGCAGTCGGGGGCGGTGTCGCCGCATGACTTCTGGATGGAGCGACGAGGCCAGTGCCCGCATCTGCACCAACTGGCTGTGGCGGTCTTCGCTTTACCAGCCGCGAGTGCATCCCCCTCTCCGTCACTCGCAGCTCAGGGTTTCGATGTCACCTCGCGCTTCAACGGCAAGTTGACCCCGGACCAACTCCAGAAGCTCACACACGTGTACTGCAACTCGAGAAGAGAGGACAATGAGGCGGTGCCATCGACTCAGGCAAGGCAATCCAGTCTACTAGCAGTTAGTGCAGTCGGGAGCAGTGTCGCCGCGTGATGTCTGGATGGAGCGTCGAGGCCAGTATCCGTATCTGCACCCTCCTCAGCTGTAGCCGAGCCTTTGAGATGTCAACATGTTGCGCAATTCCACTTCAACTTGCCTTTCACTAACCCTGTATCCAGCATACTCTATGACCTTGCTAAGTTCCTTTCATTTCCGCATTGAGCCGGCTTCAATGGCGTCGAGAGGTGACGGGCTTGCAGTCGTGGACCGATGGACGGCGGAGTTGCACAAGCGCGTCGCTGAGACGTTGCACTCTGTGTGCGGGGCGTTTAAACAAGAGCTGGAGCTGGCAGCGCAGCCACCCGCGCCGCCGACTGCAGGCCAAGTGGACTATGATACGTACAACGACTGCTGCCAGAGGCTGGTGCGATACATTGCAGCGAATATGGACACGTCGCCGTACTTTACCCAGCAAATGGATAGGATAATTCTCGCCTGCCATAGTGACACATCGGAGCAAGTGCTGGGCTCCCTGGTGACGAAAGATGTGTGGCTTCGTCCGAGGGAGAAGACCCGCGGAGACCGGGAACGCGAAGACCAAGCTACCGCGAGCACGGCGCAAGAAGCTACAGTTGTGACGACAGCTCCCGTAGTTATAGGTATTCCAGGTGACCCCGTTGTTAAGACTGAAGGGAATGCTGTGGATGCGCCAACTCCAGACAGATTGCCGGTACAAATTGAAGCAGCGAAGCCAATGACGTCGACAAGTCGACGTAGTGTTTCATCTACTCGTCAAGATGTGGAAGTGGCTAAAGTACCATCATCATCTACTTCAGGGCGTAGCGGGGGAAAGAGACCCTCAGGAAGGAGACCCAGTATGACAACTGCACCGACAGCAAAACGACAGCGCCACGGAGAGGACGCCGTGATCGAGATTTTGAGCACCGCCGACGAGGAGGACGGCGAAGCGAGTGATGGTGAGAGACGTTTTGGAACTGAAACAGAGACCGAAGCGGAAGACGAGGAGGAAATGAGCGAAATTGTGGAGATTGGAGTTCACAATTCTGATGATGATGACGACGAAGACTGGGTTGAAAGTAGAAGTGGTGGCGAAGACGGTGGTGACAGTGATACTGCCATACGAGTGGCAACTACCCGCGAACCTGTTGCCGACGTTGTTGGAATCCTTTGCCACCCTGAAAACCGGTCCCCTCAACAGACTCGGGCTTTCAGGGAGCGCTTGTACAAGGGTATTCAGTTTCTAGATGCTCTATTGTGTAGACCATCACGCGGAAAGGTTTGCTCGCGAAACTGCCACGTGTTGCGAAAGCAGTGGTGTCGAGACATCGGTCCGTGTCGAGACAAGCTGTGCCAGCGCTGGCATGAAGTCGATGCTCACGTCTGGCGCTGTCAAAACACACACTGTGAGTACTCCATCCAAGTCAAGCTACGAGAGTCGATGCACCAAATTGAGCATCAGCATGAGCGAATCGACAGTGTGCGAAGGGAACTCGATGAGAGAAAGAAAGAACTGACCGAAGCCAATGCTTCTCGATTGACCAATCCGCCAAGCAAAATTTCTTTCTTAAGCAAGCAAGTGGACTTGCTTGAACGAGAATTAAGAAGCGAGCAAGAGCAGCTGGAATTTTATCAGTCTTTGGAGAGAGGGAATCTTGAAGCTGCAGAAGAAGCCGACATCAACCCACTAGCTGGGGACTTCCAGATGCATTACATGGTGAAAACACGGGGTGAAACCGCTGCAATAGATGATGGAGTGCGCACGAAAGAAGATACGAACCAAGTGGTTCCAGCTCGCCGACCAGTCATCGAAAAGGATGAGCTATTGCCTTCGTTGGCTGACCCGATTGGAAAGCTTTGCTACGCAGGGCAGCGTACCGCGGATGTTCAAGGAGTGTCTGCGGAAGTCCATTAGGTTTATTGATGCCTTACTATGCAAGCCACCTCATGGTAAAGTCTGCGTACGGGATTGCAAGATGATTAGCGAGAATCGGTGCACTAACGACGAGCCTTGTGATAATGAGTTGTGCGGCAATTGGCATCACGCGGAAGCACACACGGACAACTGCCGCAATCCCCAATGTGAATTCAAGCTTCGTATCATTTTGCGAGAAGTAATGCACGGTATCGAACACAATCAGCGAATTGTTCAGGAAGAACGCGCAAAGGTGCAAAAGAAGACACTGGCATTAGAAGCTATTCAGCGAGACGAAGAGAGCGCGAAGCACCATGCTGAAAGTTTTAATCTGCTAGACACTCGGCAGCAGGACCGCTTTTACGAGTCTAAAGTGCTCCAGGACGAGCTTGACCAACTCAAGGGGGACCTAGCGAAGGAAGAGCAACTACTACAAAACTTGTACGACAAAAGAACGGAGCTGAAGGAGAAGTTGTACACCATCGGAATCGACGAGAGCGATGACGTGATTGACGGGTTTCCAGAGTTCACCAGTCACTATGAGAACAAGCGGGGATCAAGAAAGCAGAGGGCACATTAAGTGCCAGCCAGCAATTTGCGACAGCGTACCTGCAGACCTGCCCGTTGAATATGGATTGGAGCACAAGGGCAGATTTTCGACAAATGCATGTGTTGTTCCTCAAATACATTGAAGTACTTAAGTATCTCGGCAAGAGAAGTCTGCAGTCTGGAGCGGCAACTTTATCGGAGGAGCTGAGTGCCCCTCGGTCAGCGACAAATCGCCAAGCGAAGTTGCGGTTGCAAGTTGCTGGGCCGGCATTTTTGATTACGTTCCAACGCCGAAGTGTTCGCATTGAGGTTGATCTGTGGCTGCGCTCAAAACGGTCACATGTGTGCTCTCTAAATGCGTGAACTCCAACATCCAGCTGACATGTGAAAGAGAACTGCAGCAACTCGCCTCCTCGTTCACAAGCTTTGTTGCCAACACTTCAGCAAGAGTACATGTGCCGGTACACTGTACTGTACATGCTGTCCGTCGAAGTACAACATGTCATGGCGACTCATCATGTGTGAAGAGATGAAGAGAGATCATACACTTCGCTTGTGAATGTCGGAACACTGAGCCCCAACGTCCCCGAAGCCTCCTCCAATACCAAGCAAGATTCGTCGAGTGGGGGATACTTCGCGCCGTTCGGAACTGACGAGCCGGCCGAGGAGCTCTTTGTCCGTAACGACAGCCTGAAAAAGATCGTGCCTATGGTCAATGTCGCCAAGGAGGCTCAGAAGCAGCCCGTTCCGACTAACAAGTGGTGGGCCAACATCATCCACGTAACCGACCTCAAGAACGTGACCAACTACGCTGCGGTGGTCCAACCCGTACGCCGTGAAGCTGCCGCGAACGGCCCCTTATGGAGTGCAGGCCTGCTACTCGTACTCGTACCGACACATCGCTCCCGAGGTCAAGGGCATGGTCAAGGAGTACAACCACTCGTACCACAACGACCTGACGCTGTCGTCGCACGAGTTCTTTTCGTACGAGCCCAAGTACGAAGTATACGAATGGGACGAAGGTGGCGCCAAACTGCGCACGTGTGACGAGGCCAGCGGCAAATGCATGGAGTCGGCTCTCGTGAGCGGCATGGCCTTCGTGTCCGCCACGTACGACGGACTCACCCCGCGCATCGACACGGAACACGACATCGTCGATCTGGACGACTCGGCACCGGGCAAGTTCGTCATCCACCTCAACAACAGCCAGACGTGGGTGCTGTACGCGAGCGACAAGAGCCTCAAGCTCCGTGTGGAGGACTCGGTGGTGTTCTCGATGAACGCGTCTGGATCATCGCTCGTGGCGGACGCGGGCTACTCGGGCACGATCCGCGTGGCGCTGCTGCCTGACGACGCCGACGACACGGTGTACGACGAGTTTGCTTCGTGCATGGTGCGCGGTGGCAGCGTGTCGATGGAGTCGCGCACACGGTACTCGTTGCATTGGGACGTGGAGGGCAGCAGTTGCCAGACAGTGGGTCTGCTGCATTTCGCGCTGCCGCACCAGTTGGAGTCGATGAGCGGATCTCCGACGGCGTCGAGCAGTGCTGGAGCCATTATGTTGCACTCGGCTACTCGCGGTGTGATGGTGGGTCAGGTGACGACTACGCCGACGTGGTCGTTTGTGGAGGCCGAGGCAGACTTCGAGGTGGACTTTTACCCGCCGCGTAAGCCGTCTGCGTGGATCATCAAGGACATGCTGAAGACACTGCAGAAGGACATCATCGCCAACTGGTCCGACTGGGACAACGGCAAGTATTACCAGAAGTACGCGTCGCTGTGTCTGATGGCGGCAGACAGCACGATCGTTGGCTCGGACACGACGCTTCTGTCGTATTGTTTGGAGAAGCTGGAGGCTATGATCGAGCCGGTGCTGAACAACACGCTGTCACCGCCGCTCATGTACGACACGCTCTACAGCGGTTTGATCTCGAGCTCTATCTTCCAGACGGGCAGCATCTACACGGAGTTCGGCAACGGCATTTACAACGACCACCACTACCACTACGGCTACTTCGTGACGGCTTCTGCTATGCTGAAGCACCTGGACCCGAAGTGGTCGCGCATGCCGGAGCTGGAGAAAATCATCTGGACGATGCTGCGTGATGTGACAAACCCGAGCGCCGAAGACAAATATTTCCCTCGGTTCCGTCACTTTTCGTGGTATTTGGGCCACTCGTACTCCCACGGAGTGACCTCGATCGAGAACGGCAAGGATGAGGAGAGTACGTCGGAGGATATCAACTTCTACTATGGCATGACGTTGTGGGGCAAGGTGACTGGGAACAAGGCGGTGGAGGACCTGGGAAGCCTGATGCTTCGTCTCGATGCCCACGCGATTCGGACGTACTTCTTGCTCAAGTCGGACAATACGATCCATCCACCTGAGATTGTCCGCAACCGCGTTACGGGTGTCTTCTTTGATAACCGGGTCTGGTACAACACTTGGTTTCTGGACAGGGTGTACGCTATCCACGGGATTCAGATGATCCCGGTGTCTCCGATCAACGAGTTGGCCCGCACGTCGACTTTTGTGGAGCAGGAATGGAACGACGTTTTGTCCAAGGAACGTATTGTGGTCCATGCACTGACCAACTACACGTGGCTCTCGTTGCTTCTTGTGAACGCTGCAACTGTGAACCCGATGGACTCGCTACGCAAGTTGAAGAATGCAACGATGGACGATGGTCTTTCTCGTTCGTGGGCACTGTATAACGCTGCTACTCGTTGCAGAGATGACGTGGATGTTAACGTGTCGGCGGCTATCAAGTTGACCGTCCAGGCATAGTTAGCATCGCTTCGTTCTCACCTGAAAAGGGAAAACGTTTATAAAAAAATGATAACTCTTTGTGACTGCAAAACACCTTTGTCCTTGCTGTAGAACACCAGATCCTATTTTTTTGCAAACAAGCCAAGCGGACGGGGCAGTTTAACTTAAACTCGGCTTAAACTTTCAGCCGAGTGATAGAGGGTGACCGCCTCGCTATGCTCGGCGGTCCTTTTTTTTATAATCTATCGATGATGATGACTAAAACATCAACATCTATTATGAATAAACGATAACGTTATTTGTTTCAGATTACACACACTCAATCCTCAGGCATCAACAACCTAGGCACTTGGTACATAAACAATCCAAAGTACCTAAATGGAGTTTTCAAAATGTCCTTGTTTAAGAGAATGGGTTCAGGCTCGGTTCTATAGTAAATAGTGGTCCATTGATGGTTATGTCGTTGTTACATGTATTTCTCGGTGTTTTTATCTTATGTAGCGCAGTAGCAACTGGGCTAGAACTACTAGAACCACTTTCCGTCGCCGCTACAATAACCACTGCCACCACCCACCTCCCGTTACTTTCGTCACTATGCCTTCAAGCTTCGCGCCAATATAATTCGTGCTAGCTCGACCTCCCTCTGCTCTGTGCATTTGGCACGCCAATGAAGCTCTCATACATGACAGCGCATTCCGCGGCAGCCGTACCTGCCAAATTATGAGATGGAGCTGGGTCGACCAGGCAATCGTAACAGACCAATATACCAAAGTAAGTAATTTAAATAATAAACTAACTACATGTAACCTGGCAATCGACTTATTATCAAATCTTCGTTACCTTACATTGGCTTGTGGATACCACAGAACGAGCAAGGAGCAGCTACACTGTACCTGCGCTCTGTTGCGCATCATGGAATTTATCAGATATTATGGGTAACAACAGCTCTCTAGCTTGGTTGACCTGGCATCACCACCACACAGACTGAAATTCTTGATCGACGCAGTGTCGGGACTACCCGTGAATTAGTCCCGGTGTGGCAACGATTCACACTCGGCCCCATGAATATATCTCTTGGCAGGAACACAAACACTGTTGATAGCGACCTGTAGAACACATTCTCTAAATCATATGCTTCACTTGCCATACTAATATATAGATCTTTGTATGGTGCCTAATTCAAGATCTCCAAAGTGCCGATTTCAAGTCCAAATGAGCATTAGGCACAATATCCTAGTTTGTTGATGCCTGTCAATCCTGGTCGGGTTGGGGTGACGCCCTCCCGGGAAGCTAGGGCCGGCATGATGCTAGCCCAACGCTTCCGGCAGGTGCTTCACCGCATCTGCCAGTCTTTCACGGGTCTCTCGCTCTCCACTATCACCTCTCAACCAGTCTCTATCTCCCCACAGTCACCGCGCGGCCGCCCCGCGCGCACTGCGCCGCAGCCCCGCCGTCATCTCCGCTTAGGTACGTTTAATGTGCAATCGCTTGGTTCACAGCGGAAGCAGCACGAGACGCTTCCACGCGACCTGGATGCATACAAGGTCGACATACTCGGGCTCCAGGAGACACGTCTCGCTTATCAGAGCGAACAGAAGGCAGGTACGTTTACGCTGCTAACTCTACCGACATCAAACCCCCGCCATGGCATTGGTTTTGCTGTTTCCTCTCACCTCCACAGGTTCCTGTACAAGTATTGGGCTGAATCAGACCGAGGTGGCGTGCTTCAGCTTCGCCTCCGTGTTGGGCAGCGTGGGAACGTTATCAACGTGTACGCGCCGCACAGCGGCTACCCCTTGACCGAGGTTGATGCCTTCTATGAAGATCTCCATGCGGCAACGTCCAAGCTACCCAAACGCAACACGACATTCATTCTTGGTGATTTTAATGCCAAAGTGGGCAGGCTTCGCGACCAAGAGCCCTTCCTCGGGCCTTGGGGTCGAGGCCGCCGCACCGAAACGGTCACATACTAGCGTCGTTTTGCGATGCAAATGATTGATTTGTGTATCACTAACACTGCTTTCAGGAAAAGAGCGCGCAACATTACAACGTCGACACTGCGACTTCCAAGCTACAGCATTTTCAACCAGATCGACTACATCATTTGCAGCCAACATGTCAAGCAACTCTGTCGCAACGCCCAGTCATGGGGGGGCACGCTCACCCCATCCGACCACAAGCTCGTGACACTCGACTTTGACCTACAAGCCCTCCGACGTCTCCGCCGTGCCCCGCTCCACACCCCCGACACCCGCCTCGCAACCCGCAGTCTCGTACACAACTCGCAACTCCGTCATGAATACCGACGGACTCTCGCAGACAGACTCATCGAGCTACGGCGGGCGGGATCAGCCGACCAACAATGGAACGCAGTGCTATCAATAGCGCTGGAAGCCGCAGCTGACACTGTCGGCTATCAGCCTCTGATACCTCACGTAAAAATCGTCGACCCGGGGCTCGCCCGACTCACGTTCGAACAGAGACGGCTCCGTATCAACAACGATCACGCCCAAGACGTCGCCGACCTACGAAAACGTCGGAACCGCCTACGCCATGAGATTCGAGAACACAGCAAGGCACTGGCCCCAACGAAGCCATCAACACCAAGTTGGCGGCCATCGAGAACGCTCCTGGCACTGCGCAAATGTTCGAGACCACCAAGACCCTCTTCCAACGACGCACCGCTCTAACCTCGTTATGTGACACACCAGGCAAATATATACTAAGCAAGACACGCGCCGGCGAACGGATCAAAACGCACTTCGCAGAACAATTCATCGACCCGACCAGAGAACCGATTGCCCCGGACGGCATTCAACGAGCCCTCCAGAACCCGATCACAGCCGCCGAATTTGAACGCGCGTTCAACCGCCTACGCAACGACCGCGCGCCAGGCCCCGACACCATCCCAGCCGAGCTACTGAAGTATGGCGCCGACGTCTTAGCTCCGCCGCTTGCCGAGACCCTCAACCACGCTCTGTCAACCGGAGAGCACATCCATCTGGGAGATGGAATCCTCCTAGGCCTATCGAAGCCAAACAAACCTGCTGGTCACTGCTCCAGCCTTCGACCGATCGTCCTCCTGAACAGCATCCGCAAAGCCGTCTCGCTCGTGGTGCTGAACAGGATATCACCGAAAGTTGAGCAGTACCTATCGCCACATCAAAGCGGTTTCCGGCCCAGTCGCAGCACCGCATACTCGGTGTGGGCTCACAGGTGGATAGCAGCTCGCGCCCAAAGATACAAGGAACAATATCACATCCTAGGGATCGACCTCACGCGAGCTTTTGACACGATCAATCGCGACAAACTACTCTCCGTGCTGGCTACAATTCTCGACAACGACGAGCTACGACTCATACGACTTCTACTCCGCGGGACCCAACTCTCAGTTCGGCACGGCCACCATCTGCTCTCACCATTTGAGTGCAATACAGGTACACCCCAAGGCGACTCACTCTCACCAGTTCTCTTTGTTGTCTATCTAGAAGCAGCACTCCGTGACCTCGCAGATCAACTCAACGTGCCGCATGACCTCCTCGCCAATATGATTGTCTACGCGGACGACGCAGATTTTGACTGCGCGAACCGCACGACGGTTGACCTGATCAAGTCTCAAGCCGCCGCCATCCTGTCCAAGTGGTACCTCAAGATGAATACAGCAAAGACAGAGCACACCGTTGTTCGTCGGAGCCTCGCGGCTCAGCCAAACCGAACGGACCGCGCCAAGGAAGAAACGTGGCGCAACACGCGCAAACTCGGTTCCCTTCTCGGCGACGCCGAAGGTGTCTCCCGTCGGACCACTCTTGCGACCGCAGCGCTCCACCAGATGTGGAAACTCTGGTTGCGACCGACAAAGACCAAGGAAGCTACTCGTATTCGCCTCTACAACAGCTTCGTCCTGCAAATCTTGCTCAACAACTGCGGCACATGGGCCCTAACACGCGCCGACCTGCTCAGCCTTGAAGCTTTTCACCGTCAACAACTGCGCGCAGTCATCGGCCGCAAGTACCCGTACTCCATTACAACGACCAGACTCTTCGAGCGCACAGGCACTGAGCCTCTTCGATACCATATCAGCAAGGAGCAGACTTCGTCTGGGATTACCTGGAGACATTCGAGTTCGGAGGCAGCTGGTGTGGCCGACGCAAGTCCGGGCCCACAGCGTAGCCTTGGGAAGAGCCAAGACAAGGCGTTTCAGGAGTGAGGTACACACGCCTCACAGGATCTAAGATTTGGGCTTTTAGCTCAGATTCTGGGTTGTGTGATCTAAGGTCAAGGTCTAGCCTCGCGGCTAATTCCGTGAATTTGGATCCCGCATCGCCACAGCTACAGTTACAGTTTACTGAACTCAAGTGAAATCCGAAGTTGTCCTACCATTTTTCATGTTTGTCCTAGCAAAATGACTGACTGTGGATAAGTCGAAAGAACTGTGGTTTGTGCTTCATTTATGCTATTGAGCACTTGGAAATGTGGAAAACTCGAGGAGTGACGCCTGTCTAACCCCCCCCCTCTATTTCCAGATCCGGAGTGGATATAGCCACATACGATTTCACGAGAAAGTACGAAATATATGACGAGTATGTGCCGGACCATAAATCTGATTCTGCATCGCTCTCAGCCACTCTTTTCATTTTGGAATTTGCAGGTTTCGAGGTAAGCGGCGGGATGCGTGGCGTGCGGCAGCGGCGCTTGAACGATGGCCCAGTAACGTACGTGGGTATGAACATGCCGCCTAGTGGGAAGGTGCGGTTGTGCACATCTGCGGCTAGCAGGAGCGCATGCAGGCTCGAGAATATAGATTAAAGAAGCTTTATCGCGCTAGAAAACATTTGAACGCCCACTTGCGCATGAATTGCGTTTTTGTGTTGAGTAGCCACACGCAGTGACGTGCTAAGGGATATCCTTCCTCGATACCTCTTGTATGATGCTTTGGTAGTGCACTCGTTCCATTGTCGCCTCTGTATTGTCCTCAGGGCGACGCTTAGCGCTGCACGCGGGATGTCATTTTTCCACAAAATGTACGCGTTTGAGGTTGAGTTTTGAGGCACAAGAAGTCCTTTGCGTGAGTTTCATTCGTGAACGGATGAGGGATATGGAGTTCTTCATGGCTTCAGGCCTCGTTAGTATCAGTAATGAATAATGCACGCACAACGTCACCATGAAGAGCAGCTTAGGTGTCCATTTCCATTTTCGACTTTTTGGTCGCTTGCAATGCGAATCTCACACCCGTCTAAGTACGATAATTTGCACATCAAGCATTCACTAAGTACGATATCCTAGGCTCACCACATAATATGCCCATTCCCATGAAATAGTATGTGACTCATACTCGTCCTTTCAGATCCCCGAAATCCCCGATCTTAAATGGGGCGTGTGACCTCATTTTTTGTGCTGTACATTATCGGAAATATCGTGCTAAACGCAAGCGAATTAGTACTTTCTGCTTTTTACGAGTAATTTTTACTTTCAAATTTTTGATTGTCAATTAGGTACGAAATTTGATTGGTCAACTTCAAACACAATTATCTTGAAAACTCCAAATAGGGGGTTTCAATGAAAGCATTAATGATGATTATTTTTCTATCAAAATGAGTCGGGGCTATGTGCCTGCAATATCCATCCTGGAAGATTTGAAATTCACTCAAAATCTGGTGTGTCACATATAGCTGTCTGGCCGGCAAACTGGTGCCCTCTCGACGCGCTAGCTGAAACCATGACTAGCTAGCCCGGAATCGCCTCTGTCGTTTGAGTACACGTAGTTCATTTGACCCTCGCTTCCTTTTTGTATATCGACCCGGTAATGAGGGCACTCCCAAGGTGATTGATCCGAGTAAAACGGACGCAACCAATGCGCCCGGCGCAGAATCAGCCCAAACGATGCGTCTCCCGAGACGCATCTTTGGCCAGATCAAATCCTCATTTTCGCCAAACGATAATCCTTATCGATGCTTTGTACATTGAAACCCCCAAATGGTTCGTAAGCATCATCTTGTTTGACGTGGTTTGTCCTAGGAGATAAGACAAAATCGTGTTTTGGTGTGGCATACATCGGTCGTTTTTGTCCTTGGAAGCTGGAAAAAAGACCAAATATGATTTTTATATGGGGTGACTTTTGACCCCCAGGTGTGTCTTACTAGATCGCTGGCGCTTAACCCGGGAGGGCGTTTCTCCAGTGATAACATGGAGCGACTAGATGTACTTGATCGCTGTCGCTTGAAGGCTGTTCAGCTATCATCTGAAAAATCTCAAATGGGTCTCATCTTCATCTTCCGATAAAATGGTCGATAGCAGCGATGATGAACTATACATGAAACTTTGGTAACGCTTTACAGTAGAGAATGAATAGTATTTTAAGAAGCAATCTATGACTCAAGGTCAACGCTTTTCGAAGCTCATGCCAAGTTTGTGAAACGCGCGAAAAGAAATTCATGATTCTCTGCTTATACCACAGTGTAGAGGGGTCACGTCACAGTGGTGATGGCGGCCCACGTGAGCAGCCAGAGCCGACAGTGATCGACTTGACGATCGAGTAGTGTGGCGAGCGGCGGCACGGACGGTGACCGGATGAGTGACGGGGGCGACGGACGGTGGCAGGAACGAGTCAGCTGGCTCGAGCCTCAGCGAGGAGGTCAAAGTTGAAGTATGGGGACTACAAAAGATCGCGAGGAGGGGTGAACGACGGACGGTAACAGGGGACAAGTATCGACGAGGGCGAGGCGACGTCAATGACCGCAGCGTGCGGCCAGCAAGCGACGAGAGCGGGGATGAGGCCCCGAAAGGGGGAGATGTCCAAGTTGTAGGAGTGAGAAGGCGTCGTAGGTAGGAGTAGAGAGGTCGTCGGGGGTAGTTTAAGTGGGGGCAACAAGCCGCGGTTGCGGCTCGACCCTCAGTTGCGATTTAGTTACAGGCTTGTGACTAATCTCAGCTAATACAAAGAGTTGCGCCGAAAGAGCACGGGTTCCAGCGTTGAGTACTGCGATCGCGGAGGTCGGCTAGCGCACGGAGTAACAGCGAGGTAGGCGATAGTGGCGG
Source organism: Phytophthora sojae (assembly GCF_000149755.1). Classification (NCBI taxonomy): domain Eukaryota; phylum Oomycota; class Peronosporomycetes; order Peronosporales; family Peronosporaceae; genus Phytophthora; species Phytophthora sojae. Next base: position 6,157,546 of record NW_009258115.1, read on the forward strand.
GCAGCGCCTTAGGAGCGTATGTTGGTCGAATAGGGCGGCGGGACCGTGGAGAGAGACCACGGGGGTACGAGGAACGCTCGGAGAAGAGGAGCACCTTGGCCGTACAGGGAGAGTCCGGAGCGAGCCTCACTGGCACGTGGTGACGGAGCTCTTCCACCTATGTGTGCGTGTTGCATGTCCGGATTGGTCCTGTTGGGGCATCCTGTGGATACCGGAGCCTAGGTACCGAGAACGCTCCCCCCTTGCCGTCCCTATCTCGAGCGTGTCTGGTTGATGGACCAGTAGCTGTCTGGTCGACCTCTACGGCTCGCGCTTGCTGGCAGTCGGCCCCTATAGGTGTTGGCTGTCTACTCTACTGTGAGAAACGGAGCGGGCACGGTGGACGTGCAATGAGAATGGGAATGCGGTTGGAGAAAACTACATGGTGGTCATGACAGGCGCTGACCGGGCACAGCTATGGGGACTAGTCGTGCGGGCTCGGCGTCAGTGGCTCAAACCCCGCAGGCGAACCGGAGTACGTAAGGCGGACGGAAACGGATAACTAAGTGCGAATGTCTTGTATGATTTAAGGTTAACGAAGGTATGGAACAGATGGCTACGAACGTGGGTATTGTGGCGCGCAACCAGCGCGCCGAACGCCGCTCGACGGAGCGAGCGAAGCAGCAGGCGACGAGCACCGTGAACACGGACGATGGCGGCACTGTGGCCTTGGAGACGGAGGAGACCCGCGGCGTTTCCGGCGACACGCCGATGGGAGCTGCCAGCGGCATGAGCGTGACGATCGGAGGCAACAACGGGGGACACCCGGCTGGCGACGACAGTCAGTCCAGCGGCACCGGCGGCAACGACGGAGGACGTACGGCTGCCAACCGTGGCAGCGACGGAGCCGACAGCAACGACGGTGGACGCCCCACAAGTGGACAAGGAGGCGTCCAGCCCCGTGGTAACGGCGGAGACGCGACACCTGCTGCGAGTGGTGGAGCGTCTGGAGGAGCACCGGTATAACCAGGCGGCACCGTGCACCGCCGGCGGGACGGACGATGGAGACGACGACGCCGAGTGTTGCGGCAGGAGCGGAGCCACAGCAGATCGTGGTCCGCGAGTGCCCGAAGCCCCTAAAGCTGACCAAGTTCAAGGGGCTGGACGACCCATACCCGTGCCGATGTGGTTGAAGACGGTGAGGGCCGAGGTGCGCCGGTAGGCAATGACCATGGGTGTGCAGTGGACGGATGCGCAGCTGTACCACGAGGTCGCACTGAACCTCGACGGCGAGGCGCAGCGCTAGTTCGCCACGGTCATGAAATCGGTGCCTCCAGAGGAAGAGGCAATCAACACGTTGGCGAGGATGCTCAGGACGAAGTACATGACGCAGAGGTCGACCCGAAGTTGACGAAAATAGTACTAAATAGTAATATTTCTTACTTATACCAGCTATATCATGCTCCTACGCCGTCTTCTTTTAGCCTCCACAAGTCCTTTTCACTCTGTATTGATTTCGCGTAGTTGCTACTTAAATGTTTAACTTTAGATGTTTTAAAACCGTGTCGGGAGATGTGGCAGTTGGTCCGTCCATACAAAACCTTGAGCCCTGGCTGGCCCGGGTAAACCCGTGGCTTGTGGGCGGGTGGGTACGGGTACCCGACTTCGGCTTGGACGGCTGCACGGGCGGGTACGGGTACCCGGTCAGCACCGTTTGCGAGCCCTAATGCGCAGGGGGCGCTTGGTGGACTACGCGCAGTCCCTGCGCGAGATCGCGGAGCGCGGCGAGATCGGCGACTATTGGCAGGTGAACGCGTTTCTCAAGGGCATGAGCAGCGTGGCGGGGCGACGCAGGTGCGCGGTCACAGGCCTCAGACGTTGGACGAGGCCTTGAACGTGGCAATCGCACAGGAACTGGTTCCCACAGGGGCCAATCAGAGCGCGTCTAGCGGTTTGAAATTTCAAACGGCCCGGATCAGACTGGTGGACAGTACAAACAACAGAGATCAGTAGACGACGACGCGAGGTGCCCGGCCAAGACGCTGAAGGTCGAGGGCGTGTACGGGGGAGCGGCGGGTCAGAACGGTAGCTACGGCAACCCTGCGCTCGCCACGCGCGAGGGCCGCATGCGCAACCACGAGCGGTATCTCAACGAGCGGCGACAACGAGGAGCAGGAGACAACGACCTCTGTTTCTATTGCGGCAAACCAGGGCACTCTGCGACGTAAAGGCGGCTGACTTGGAGCTAGCGAAGCGTCAACGGCTGCGGAGTTCGGCCAGAAGCGAGGCGACCACCAGGGAAACAAGCGGCGAGCATAGGGGACCAAAACCTACGCCTCGCTAACCCTGGATCGGGTAAGAAAGGAAGACGAGCGGCACTACGGCCAGTAGGGCCGTTGGAGGGGCCGAGGAACGGAGGACGACCGGTCAGCTCGCAAAGGCACGGCGGTCAGAAACGGAGGGTGACGTTCAAAGATACGGATGGCGCAGCCGCCGGAGTACTCGAAAGAATGGCGGAAGGGGTCGCGGGGTCTCCGTCTGGGAATGGCGCAGCAGCCACCGAAGCGATGACAGTGATACCTCAGACTAGGGATGGCTACGAAGGAGGCGATACGTCAGCCGGGAGCGCGGCGGTGACGGTGATGCCCTCGGCAACGAACCCGATGGGAAAGAAGGAGGACACGAACGGCCGGAACGGTATGACGGGCAGCGTGGACAGCAGCGTGACGAACCGGCGTGTGGTGTCCGACACCCGCGTCGTGCTGCGTGAGTGCGGGTTCGACACCCGTGGCGAGCTGAGCAAGGCGGAAGTGGCAGCATTGGTGACGAAACAGCTGGACGCATGGGTGGCTGCGCAGGATGCCACAGACGACGCCCGCGGTGATGAAGCGACACCGGACAAGCTGCTCTGGCGGAGGAAGCCCGTGTGAAGGACGCCGAGAGGCGCACGTGTTGCTGATAAAGTTGAGCACGATGACGAATGAAGCGATGCTAGCCGACGCAACGGAGCGGCAACAGCACCGTCGCCGGAGAAGGGTCGCGCGCGAGAGAGCCCGACGCGAACGACGAGCCGAGCGGCAGTGATCCGTCGGAGTTGCTCCCTGCAAGCCACGTCACCCACACAAGCTCGACAGCAGACCAACAAAGCCACGGCTAACCAACAAAGTCACCACGAATTCCGCTTTTTTCATGCCGCTGGCTAAGACGTCCAGGATGAAGCGCAGCTGTACGAAGCGTCCTGCCTCCGTGTATAAGGCTGGCATCCGCAGCTTCATCGCCGCCTGCGGGTACCTCGACCTAACGCACGTCGAACACTAGCATCAAGAACGTAACACACTGCGCAGACAAGTGTCAGCTCTAAGGAGCAGCGTCGGTACTCAGGAAGACAACGCAACACGTATTTTCCACATGGCGATTTGAGGGTTAAGGTGGAAAACATCTCGAAGGTGACAAACCCTCTGCTAACACCAACTGCAGTACACTAAAGTGAAATCGCACTGCCCCAACCTACAGAGAGACTAGCTCAGGCGGGACTTACTCTCAATTTGAAGAAATGCGTGCTTGCGGCGAAACTATGGAGTACTATGGGTACTATTCCAGGCGTTCCGGGGGCCGACGGCAGTCGGGGACAAGCTATTCATACGGGCGGGCTACTATCGGCGTTTGTTGAGAGCTTTGGATCGAACATGGCACCCATTACGAAGTTATTGCGAAAGTACGTCGAGTGATATACACCTTGTCATGGAGCTCCGTTTGGACGTATGAAAACGGTCTATACTTGAATCCACCTTTCCGTGTTGTGACGGATGCGGGTATGGTGGGTGTGGGCGCTTGCTGATGCAAGACCAAGACAGCGGCTAAATGAGCAACACAAAAAATACAGCTGCAATTAAGTATGACATCACGGAGTTGGGGTGCTTGGCGGTGGTATGGGCGACCAAGTTCTCCCGTCCTTACCTTTTTTTGCCGTACAGGTAAGTCCGGCAAAATCTTTACTATTATCAGCGATTTCTCATGACGCGCCCGAACCTGACGTAGGTGGGCACTCACCTTGCAGGAGTTTGACTCTAAGGTCGAATACCGGCAGGGTAGCACAAACCTGGTCGCGGATGCAGTCCCCCGACTACTTGTGGTACCTTCGGACATGCCCACGGACGGCACACACCGCATCACAGGCATCATGACGCCTGTGGTGAGGCGTGATCCGACGACGGAGCTGATGAAGCCAGCGGTGGCCACGGAAACGGTGCCTTTGGAGCAACTTACCAGCGAAGACAACGACAATGCGCCCAAGATCATTGAAGAGAGGCCCGACAACGGCGAGTGGAACAACAAAGCCGAAGCAGCAGACGACAGCTCCACGGCGACCATCAGGATAGACGGAGGTGACGGTACTGGGCGACGAGTAGCGGCGAAGCGGTATGAAGCTGGACGTGGTGGCGAACTGCTGAACATGAACCTGTAAGACGACGAGCTAGTGATCCCACGTGGCAACTTACCGATGAGAAGATCATGGATGCGCCGCGGGAGGGTCGACCGATCCACTGGATGGAGTCGGGCAAACACTAAGGGCGGAAAATGACAAAGACGTTTGAGTTAGCGACGATTGAGACAGCAGTAAACGAGTTGTCCTATCTCTAGTATTATGGTATACGTTGTCCTTATGACTACGTGTGACTAGGAGACCCCATATCTACGCACGCTTTGCGTAAATGTACTTGTGACCGAACCTGATGCGCGAAGTAAGGCGCCGTGGGGCGGGCTGCCAGCAGTGAGTCTTCGCAAGGCACGATAGAGATGCCCCCCCCCCCCCCGCCCCCCCCCCGCCACCGAAAAGCATACGCGGAGTTGCGAGGTGGTCAG